>NC_134107.1:76332263-76635293 GCF_040939455.1 Microcebus murinus | reverse complement strand
CTGAACATAATAAGACTATATAGAAAGTACAGAATGCTCACTCTCATAGCACTGGAAGGTTTAGTTACTAAATATATGTATGAGTGTACACATAAGAACTTCTACTTCCTCATAGTTGAGAATGGTACAACTGAAACTATTTCTATCCATGTGATCTTAACTGATGATAAATATGTGGTCAATTACCAATGATGACCGTGGCTGTAATGTTCTGGTGAGACTGGATGGGGTGAGACAAGCCAGGTCTGAAGCCTCTTCTGGACTCTTCCCTATTTTGAGACGAGGAGGATGGGAAACCCCAGCGAAGCTGCTCAGTCTCCCCAGTGCTGGCAGGTAACCAAGGCTGCCTCTCCAGCAACTGATCTCGGCCACTTTAGGAATCTGAGATGTCACCAATGTGAGGGTGCCCAGTGCAATCTGAGGAGTTCTGAGTTGGAAAACAGGGTTCCAACTGTGACTTTTGGCTACCAAATGCCACTGAGCCTCAGCCTCCTTACCTGTAAAATGGGGATTTGGATGGTACCTGCCTCCGGGTGCTCTAGTGAGGATCGAGTAAGATAGAACACAAGTGAAAGAGCTTTGTTGCTGAAAGGCATCTTCCGAATGCCAGCTGGTTTAACAGTCTCCTCTCAGGAGGGCACAGGCGAGACTGGCTTCTAAAGAGCTATTACACAGCACTCGAACCAGACATCTGACTGGTATTAGGAAAGGTTCGTCTATGTGGGGAAAGTTCCTTTATGTGCCCCAACTACTCAGCAAATCCCCAAACTTCCCTGTCCTCAGCCTCTCCAGCAGCCACTGTTGAGCAAAGGGCTGGCCTTGAAGGTTTGTCACCAGATCATCCTAATGTTGCACACTAGCAGCATGTAAAACAGGGGTTCTCGATCTTTAGTGTACCCTAAAAATGTGGATTTTCAGACCCTGCCTGTGCAATTCTGTTTACTAACTACGATCAGTGAGGAGCCAGGGAATCTGTGTTTTATGGAATTCTGCTCCACCCCCAAGACGACTTTGGAGCACGTGATCTTTGGACCAGTCTGAAGAACACTGAAAGGCCCAGTTACAACCATGTGCCCGTGGGGAAGGGAAAGGACAGAGGGCACAGCCAAGGCCAAAAGCAGACAGTGATGGTCTTTTACATCCCCAAATCAATCAGCCAGGAGAAAAACAAATCCTTTGGCTTGCTAAGTCAAACACAGTGAACTTTTTAAAGTCTGGGGGTGAAGGGTAGGAGGGGGCATAGAAAAAGAAGAAGAGGAAAAAGGAAAAGGGCACCCTCCCTGTTACCAGTGAGACACGAAAAATATGTCCTTCCTCTACCTGGATAATGCTGGACAATATCGGTTTGTGTCACTGACAGGCTGTGACGGACTGTGTCTCACCTTATCACGCAAGTAGGTGAGAAAAAGTGCCCTAAAGATGCTGGCATGCTGCTTACAAAATGGTTGATATTTTAATGCCCAGGCGCTAGGCTGAAAGGTGGTATCATTAGCTCCTGTGAAATTCACATTGCCAGGGCCTTACTTTTTGAAGATGATATTGAAGACTTGGATGCACACAGGGGAACTGGATGGCAGCTCGCTCGTCAGAGTGATGGTCATCTTCACAGTCTCACCTCTTTTAGTCTCACTTGACAGCTCTGTGACCTGGGAAAAGAGGTACTTAATACGCACACCACAAATTATCCCCAAAGCGGGCAGAATGTAGACATTATACAGCCATCACAATCTATATGCGTTAACAAAAACAGAACTGCAGGTGTTAGTATATAAGTAATAATCTAATCATTGCATTGTGTTTGGAGGGTTTTTTTCCCTCTGTATCTTGCTAATCCTAAAAGAGAAACATAGCTTTCACCATCTGTAAAGCCTGGGAGGTCCCAGCCCGGCCGAAGACGTTGGATCTCACTGTCCTATACCCTTCTTTACTCCCTGTTCCCAGTTCTCCTCAATAAAGTGGTTTGATCCCCCCCAAAAAAATTTAAAATAAAAGATAAATAAATAACACAACTCTCTACTCTCTAACTTCTTAATGGAGAACTACAGCCAGACTCATGGTTCAAAGATTTGATTCAAAGAAAATTCCAGAGCAAGTGATTCCTGATCTTTTTGGGGGGGGGGTAGGAGGGAGATGGGTCCTGAATTACTCTGAGAGTCTGATAAAAGTCACAGACATTCTCCTAAGAAAGTTTTACACATGTATATACCACAACAGTGTACATAATGTACCATTTTCAGGGGGGTCATGGAAGCCCAGAAGTCTATTAATGGGCTACCTTGCCCATCCCAACTTCATGGATTCCAGAGGACAGTCTCTCAAAAGTTTATTCATAATGCAGAAGAGCAGAGCAGGGAGGAGAAAAGCAACAGAGTGGTGACAGAAAGGAGGGAAAGTAAACGTGGGGAGAGAGAGGAGAAAGTGGTAGAAGTTAGAAGACAGAAAATCTGATTTCATAAATATTTGAAAGGTCTAGAGAAATCCCAGAATTCTTATACGGGAACAATTTTCTAGTAATATAATAAATGCATAAGTAGGCTTCTGTAACAGCTCTCCAACTAAAAACTTCTTGGACCAGACAGGACTTACTATAAGCTTTTGAAATAAAAGAATGCACATATCAGTAAATAAATATCAATCAGTGATCAGAGATTTTTCAAAAGAATAAGGAATTAGAAGGAGTCAGTTAATTAACAAGCATTTATGTATTTTTCCCCTACTATGGTCTATCTTCTCACCTGCTTCATTAGACTGCATTCCCCAGCACCAAAAAGGTGTTGGGTACATATTACACACTCATTTTGGATAAGAATGAGTACTATTAACTTACTCCTAGCATCAGTAGAGTAAAATTTCTCCATTCTGGATAGGCACAATTAAAGTAAGCTGTACTGTTCAAGGGTGGTATATAATAATTTTAACATGTCTAAATTTCTAAACTATTGCTACGAATGTATCCACAAGATGATCTTTAATGATAACAATACACTTAAAATATATCAGTTAAGTATGAGAAGCCAATATTTAACACACTATCCACACTTGGTCACAGGACAAAATAGCGAAAGATTAATAAGGATTTATAGTGAATAAAAATGTTTCTAAAATTACATATTTTCTAAGCCATTAAGTTTAGCCATATGGTATGATTTTAAAGTTCCATATCCAGATGAAATCATCGCTCAAGTAGCTCCTACAAATCTCAGAGTCTCCTGAAAGAATAAAGGCCCCCAGAGTGCTCAGAAACACATTTCCTGAGGAAATTCACAAAAACTTGCCTAGAGTCTAAAAATTTAAATCTATGCTATTGGTATCATACTGTCCAAAAATGTTGAATGAGAGGACTAAGCTTCCCAAGGGATAGAAGCATAAAGTTTTAATCCAATGCTCTCTTTTAATTTTTCATGAAGAAAATGGGTTTTTTCTTATAGTAAGTTTAATATTATTTTAGAACAAAGCATATGATAAAAACATCAATACCAACATCTTTAATATTGAAAATACTGAAGGTGCAAAAACAACGGATAAAGGAATGTGAAACATCCAATTGCCATTTCCAATGGTCACATTTAAAATGCTTTTAAAATGGATATAAAGAACTCGTATTTCATATGATGGAGCAAGTCATGAAAGAAATGACAGTTCTTAAATCAGAGATTGGTGTAAAATCCTTTAGCTACACAGGCACAAGTATGCAGGAGCAAAAAAAGCAGAATTTAAAGCTTTGAAGCCATAGGCTTAATGGTGTTTCTTGAAGTCTTGCCTATTTGAGGAGCAGTTTTTAAAAGACACCTACTTCAAGGACTCTTATGGCTCTTATTTTTTAAAATACCAGACCATCAGCTCCTTAATCAAGAAAGCAATTACTGGTAATGTCTTAATTAGGAAGTCCTGTAGCTCCTAGGCAAGGGAACAGGGAACAGGAAAGGAGTCAAACACTTGCTCCAACTGTCATGAAGATCAACTAATCTTTTAAATACCAATATATATGTATAAGTATGTGCGTGTATATATATATATATATGTATATGTATTCACAAGCACATAGTGAAAAAATTAACCACACTATACCTTTTCGTTTAGCTTTTGTGAGAGAAAAAGGACGGCGCCATCAAATGCTTTTGCTTTGTTGGAAAGTTCACTGTGACTATAAAGCAAAGCAATTCTCAGCCTTCTAGATGCTAAATCTGGAATATACGTCACATGGTACTGGTATAGCTGCCAGTCCTGGGGCAAATCTAAACTAAAGAGATTTGTCACCAGTTTCACAGGTATTCCACTAGAACCTGAGGAAGACAAATAAAAAACAATTTTTTAACCAAAAAACATATCACACTATGTTAATATTAATCCCATCATTTAAAAAAATGTATTGGCATATGTATAGTAGTTGCTGTAAAGCAAAGATTTTTGCACAGTGACATAAGAGAAACTCTAGAACTTGCAGGCTGATAGCATTATTGGGAGTTAAGACAGGACCACATGTGAAGCAGGCCCCATAAGAAATTAAGAGCAGACACTGATATTCTCATCCTTGGGAGAAGACATGCATCCAAACTCAACTACCCTGGGACTCCTTCCAAAGCTTGCCTTCCAGCTCTCATTCTCTGCAATTCAAATCAACTAGTTGGAATAATATTTTCCGATGTTGCTCTGAAATTATGCTGCTCTCATATTATAAAGAAACTGTCCAGGCTGGGCATAGTGGCTCACACCTGTAATTCCTAGCACTCTGGGAGGCCAAGGCAGGAGGATTGCTTGAGCTCAGAAGTTCAAGACCAACCTGAGCAAGAGCGAGACCCCGTCTCTCCAAAAAATAAAAACATTAGCTGGGCATGATGGTGAGTGCCTATAGTCCCAGCTACTTGGGAGACTGAGGCAGGAGGATTGCTTGAACCCAGAAGTTGGAGGCTGCAGTGAGCTGTGATGAGGCCACTGCACTCTAGCTGGGGCAACAGAGCAAGACTCTCTCTCTCTCTCTCTCTCTCTCTCAAAAAAAAAGAACCGTCCAGTTTTTACCAGAAATACAACCCCCAGCCTCTGGGAAATCCGGATAATCAAAAGTTAATCATACTTCTAAAAATTCTGAAAAAGTTCAATCAGTGGTTAGACCACTGTACGATCCCAGAGAAGACCCTCAGAGGTTGAGGAGACAGCTGGGGAGAGAGGAAGGAATTGCATCTTTCCTGTAAGAAAACAGCCTGGGCCTCTGGGCTTCTATTTCCTGCAGGCACAAGGAGGCCATGTGTGTTTCTGGGAATTCCAGCCGCGTACAGAAATTTTTATTCACATCCTAAATATTGTCACCTACAGGACAAAATCAGAGATGGCCACAATATAGTGCTCAGTACTTCTCACTTCTCCTTACAGGGAATCATCCAGTTTTTATCTTACAGAAAAGAATGATATCTAATAGGCACTATTTAGCTTTTCTCATGGAGGAAGTGGAAACAGGAGCCCCCGAGGTGGTGAGGAAGAAGAGGTATCATGTGTGCCTTACTATTTCCTCAGCTTCACCCTGGGGTATACATCTGGTAGGAACAAGATATCACTGTGCTGTTTCAGTTAAGAAAAAGCTGTCTTTTGTTCTCCCAAATGCAGAGGAAACAGAAACACATTTTAGCTGCTCATAAAAATGGACAAAAAGAAGTCAGCCTAGAATGTCAGAGCTGGAGAGACCCTTTAAGATCATCTCCATTAGTGTTTTCAAATTGCATTCGTGCTGCAGTGATGAAACTAACTGAGGTCAATCGCATGTTTAATGAAAAAACCAGACTGCAACAGAAAGGAACAGAATGCCTGGCATAGAGTAAGGGCAAGCACTGTTTCACGAAACTTTTGCTCTGACCATGTGTGTGCAGTGTGTGTACATTGGATAATGATATATTGATTTCTCATTCTGCTGCCTGGTTTTGAAAAAGTTTGAAAGACACTGATATCCATCAGTGAGTCTTAACTTTTGAGAGGGAACCACAAAGCCTTTTGAGAATTCAGTGAAAACAAGAGACTTACTTCCCAGAAAATAAATATACCTACAATTGTACATGCAATTTTAAAGGTGAACCTGGAATCTGGGTAAAGAATTCCCCAAATAGCTGCTGTCTTTCTCTTTAAAGCTCAAGTCCAGAAAGGGTATTATTCCCCACATAGCGTAAAGTTTGGGAAAGAGAAGCAGCATCTTTTTAATTCCCACCCCAGGTATAAGGAGAAAATCTTTTCCAAAATGTGACACGTAGTTTTGGGGAAGATGCCATTATTTCTATTAATAAAAGAGAACATTAATGTTAAAAGGTGGAAAGTGTCTAACAATGTCTTGAACACAGAGGATGTTCAATTAATATTTGTTAAGTGAACATATGAACTTGTTTATTTTGCACCTAGAAATTGAAATTCCTTAAGCAAGATTTAGTGACATTAAACAAGTAGTTAACATGAAGTCTGGATACCTGTTTTAGAGTCTCTCACATGTGCCAATTTCTGTCTGGTACAGATTTCCAGATCTACGAAGTTCCGACTGATTGCCACACCTCTTTCCGGGAAGGTACTTCCAACATTACCAGAAGATACGCCATCTTTACCTAAAACATGAAGACAACACAGTAATACCTCACATTTCATTCTGGTTATACTGTTTACAACTACCATATCACAAATGCATCTACAATCAATACTTGGGGTTCTTAATAAAACATGCCCAAACTGTGAAAATATTCATGACTCTACTGAAGTCTTCAGCCTAAAGATTGGAAATTGTGAAGGAAGCATGAAACGTTTTGTTAGAAATAGCAGATCTTGAGTCAGTCCTCACCCTTATACTGTTGTAGACTTTCTCTTCTTGGCTAAGGAAAAAGCCCTATCTCCCCATCTCCCTATTCCTCACTCCCCACCTATTTATGGAGGGCAGCTCTCCCTCCATTAGCTCTTGTGTAACGCTCTGAAAAGTCACAGACTAACTTCTGTCTACATTAACTTCTGCACAGAAAGAGGCTGAATCTTTCACCTTTCCCAGTGAGGGGAAAAAAAAACAAAACAGAAATTGCCTAGAACATTGCCATCAGTTTTTATTCTAGATCATTCTCCATGAGAATGAAAGCCAGTGTTTTATCTTGGAGCATATTATTTACTGTTAGCTTCTAGGAAACAGGAATTTAAAATTAGTTTCCAAATGAATGCAGGAGATGCTGACTTTTGGGGACTTAAGTAGGGCTGGAAACTCCCCAGTGAGGAACGGGAGAGTCAGTCATGAGATGGGTGAAGGGTCCAGACTCTCAGAGTCTGAGAACCTAAATGCTCACACAATTACTAGAAATCAATCACTTAACTTTATGATCAGAACATGGGAGATGGCCAACAGGTTTCATCAGGGTTACTGGCTAAATTGTTTCCCCCCTCCTCAAATTCATTAGCTGAAGTCCTAACCCTCAATACCTCAGAATGTGACCTTATTTAGAAAGAAGGTCTTTAAAGAGGTGATTAAGTTAAAATGAGAGTCATTAAGGTGGTCCCTAATCCAATATGACTGATGTCATAAGAAGAGGAATTAGGACACAGAGATGCACAAAGGAAAGATAATGTGAACACAGGGAGAAGATGGCCATCAGAGCCAGGTGTGGAGGCCTCAGAAGAACCCAACCCTAATGACACCTTATCTCAGATTTTAAGCCTTCAGGATTGTGAGAAAATAAATTTCTCTTATTGAAGCCACTTAGTGTGTGCAATACTGATATGGCAGCCGAGCAGACTAATACACTGGACATGCCAACTCGCACTGTGTGACAGTGGCTACTTGGAGCAGCATGTTGACAAGTATCCTGAGATCAAACCTAGCTTTGTAGGGAAGAGAGCTACCCCCAAATGTTGATGTCTACCACGGGTGGGAAAGAAGAAGAGACCATGCGTGCCAGGTTTCTACCATCCCTGCAAGGTGATGGTGTTGGTATTTATATAGTATAAAGATTTTCAAAATATTTTTTCAAAATTCTTCAGTGAACAGAAAGAATCAGAAAACTGGCTTCCTAATGTCTGTGAATTCCCATTCGTACCAAGCACTGTCAGGAAATATAGCAGCTGATGCTGTGTTAGAGTCCCAAAGGAACATGACAAATGGGGGATTCTTCCCGAAAAGGAAACTGAGATGCACAAGAAGTGAGCCAGCTGCAGCAAAGTGCAGTAGTGTCCCTCCTGCTTCATTCACATTGGAACTAAATGGAACAGACTCCGTTGCACTTACAGTTCGATGAAATCCTGCTTGTCTCCACGAAGTCACTGCTAGATGAAGCTTCATTGTCACTAAGAGCAACAGATGTAGGCTAAAATGGGCAAAAAAAAAAAAAAAAAATTTTTTTTTTGTTCAGGTTTAAGATGATAATTCACAAACCAAAAAGTTGTCACAAGAACAACACCACATCATTAGATCATCGTGAACTAGAAAAACAAAATGTTAACAGGTGAAAATGAGAAGAAAGTGCCCATTCTAGAAAAAAGGATAAGGACAAGCCATAGTTTTCCCCACTCATCAAACTTTGACTTTAGTACCAACTGTAAGCCAGATACAGTGTTAGACCCCAGGGGTGGAAAGAGATGTGATCCTTGTGCTCAGGGAGCTCATCAGATGGAATATGGCACCGATGGGCACAGACCTCATGCTTCTATGGCTCATGGACATGACAGTAAATTGAGCCCAGACCACCTGGTCACCAGCTCAGACGATGACTCTCCGTGAATAAACCAGGCCAAAATTAGTTCACAACACAGGCAGAGAGAGCCATTAGCATGTTCTCTTCTCACAATAACTACTTCTCTTCATTCAAGAAGTTACTCTATCTTGGCCTGAGAAAAAAATGAACAATATCCAGAGAAGTGACCACTTCACAAGCATTAAGGCATAATGACCACAAACTACTCATTTGAATACTTTTTGGTCTAAGAGAGATTGCTCCAAATTCCAAAATTCCAAAAATATGTAATTGCAACTTTTCACTCCAAAGTTGTTTATTTGCAGGTCAAGTCTCTAGTTGCCTAAGCCCAGCAAGGAGCCTAGTGGTTGCTCCTGAAACAGTAGTTGACTCTAAACCAGCTCCGTGTTTGAGATTGCTTATTTTTATATACTAATTAGCGAGACAAATCACATTAGATTATTCACCGTATAACGGTGGGAAGGTACCTCACTTTTTACCAGGCGACTTAAAACTAAATGAAGGCATTAAAACTTCGAAAGTAGAAGAGCATGACACACTTCCCTGCAATCCTCGGTCCTCTTTACTGGCTAATATACCTACGTTAACATCTTACTCAGTTAAGATCCCTAGAAGGAAAAAAAAAAAATAGCAGAAACCCTGGAAAGACTCAAAATAGAGAGAAAAGATAATGCACTACACTTCCCAAAACAGAGAGGAGGATAACGCATGCAGAGGAAGGCACCGTCCAGGTGGGGAAAGAGGTGGGAGAGAATGAACCCGTGGCTCCAAGCTTGCACACACCGAGGGCGAGAGCTGGGCGCGCCCCCCCTGCGCGGCGCTGGGGCTGCGGGCGAGGCCTCGCGCCCTCACGCGGGCCCGTCCGCTCATGCTCCCGCGAGCCCAGGGCGCCTGCAAAGGCTCAAGTAGGGTATTTTTTCTTCGGCTACAGATGGCGAGGGTGTGACAGGGAAGCGGTGGGTGATCAGCCTCCCCCTTTCTGTGCATGGGCTGGAAACTGAGCCCCGAGTCGCGTGGGCGGAGGGGGCGATTAGGGGCGGAGCGGGGGGCGGGGCACTTGGCCCAGGCACGTGACCGTTTTCTTCCAACCACCGCCCACCCCCGAATTTGCCATTATCCAACTTTCTAGGTGTTGTCAATCTTCTATGTGCCACACTTATTTTTTCAGCTTGTAGTTTCTGCTCACTAGTGTGGGTAAGCACTTCTTCATTCATACACACACACACAGACATACACACACATATATGATAGTTTTGTAGTTTTCCACTCTGTCAATTGCCTATTTACAACCATTGCTCATTTTAAAAATTAAGGTTCTTATCTTTTTCTTTGTGATTTGGAAGAACCTTTTTTTTTCTTAAGTATTGCAAATAGTCATTTCCAATCTATCACCTGTTAATTTAATTATAATATAATTAATTCATCTAACTAAAATCCTAAATGATGTCCTCAGTCCAGCAATTTTTTTTTAATTTTATGATTTTTACTTTTTGAGTCTTTTTTAAAGAAAACTTTCCCTGCCCTAAGTTTACAAGGATAAAGACATTAATTATATGACATTTTCTCTTACTAACTTTGTAAGTTTACTGTTCACATTAAATATCTTCTATACTTCAGGAGTTTACACACATAAAATACATATGGATTTATGTGTATAGGAGATTGGGGATCCAACTTTATCTCCATATAGGGAGCCATTTTTCCCTAGCATTATCTGTTAAATAGTATGCACTTTCTCTAATGTTTGTGAAGCCACCTCCAGAAAATGATAGGTTCTTATATATATATATATATATATATATATATATATATAGAGAGAGAGAGAGAGAGAGAGAGAGAGAGAGAAAGAGACCATGCCTTCAATTCTAATCTCCTTATATATGTCTTTTCTACAATAAGACTTTGCCACTTTTATTATTATTTCTTTGTATTATCCATAAAATCTGGTGGGACGAGTCTTTACTCTTTTATTTTTTCCCAGTTGATATATATTTACAAACTTTATTCTTCCATATAAATTTTAAAATAAGTCTTTCAAGTTTCTTTAAAAATTCTCCTTAAATTTCAATAGCATTGTATTGAATATATAAGTCAATTTAGGAAGAACTTTCATCTTCCTAATGTTAGATTTTTCCATTTATCCAACTTTCTCTTTGTATCCTTTAACAGAGTATTAATTTTTTTAATAAAAGTCTCATGTGTTGTTTAATTTTTGAAAATTGTATAGTTTTTGTTACTAAGATTTTTCCATTTATTTAAGTTTCTCTTTGTATCCTTTAACAGAGTATTGATTTTTTTATAAAAGTCTCATGTGTTGTTTAATTTTTGAAATGTTATAGTTTTTGTTACTATTGTGAACTGTATCTTGTTTTCATTATATTTCATAATTAGTTGTTATTAGTAATTGGTAACTATTAGTGTAGACACATGATGTTAGTTTTTGTAAAGTTGTTATTGTTTATCAAGTTTGCTGAACTCCTTGGTTTTTATAGGTTGTCTTTTTGTTTCATTGAATTTGTATGTAGGTAATCATGTCATCTACAAACAATGACAGTTTTTTCTCATTCTTTCTTATTCTTCTTATTTGTTTTTCTTACTATGTTGGTCTATTTTTTCAGAACTATGTTGAAGGTGACTATGATAGTTGGAATTCTTGTTTTCTTCCTGATTTTAAAGGGTCTATTCCTGAAATGTCTCCATTTTGTTTGATGTTTGCTCTCAGTATCAGGTTTACAGTGTGTATCATTTTAAGGAAGCTTCCTTCTATTCCTAGTTTTCAAAGATTGTTATAATCATAAATGTGTGTAGAACCTTAAATACTACTCTGGAGCTACTGAAAAGCTTGTGCTGAGGTTATATGGACACACCTACAGACTGCTCATCAAAGGATTACTTGAGGTAGCAGGTAGTTGTAGGTAGCCTATGTGTCTACCAGAAGGGGCAATGGGTAGGTAAAATGTCATAGAATTCCACATAGAGTAGAATACTAGGCTAACAGTCAGGAATAATGACTAGACATACATTTAGCAACATGAATAGATCTTAAACACATTGTGTTGAATGAAAAAGTAAAAACAAAAAGAGATCTATGCTTTGGCAAAATATCACATGTTAATTTTCAAAACATTAGAGACACTCATATATGGATATGTACTAATTTTTCAAATAAACGTATACTAATATATCCAAGAATATACAACAGACACCATAGATTGAGCACCTATATAAGGGAAGAGAACAGGACTGTGAGTTGGGACAGGAAATGAAAGAGAAAGACAATACAATACAATACAATATAGAACTTGCACAGATCCATGAAAATCACATACAATGAACTGAAGAATATGATTAATTCAACTTTCTATACTTGAAACCCTAAAATTAAATAAATATAATAGCTCATGCTTATTGAATGCCTACAGTATGCCAGGCTTTGTGGAAGACATTATCATCTCAGATTTATAAATAAGGAAATTGAAGCTTAGAAAAACGGACTCTCTCAGGTTTTGTGGCAGAGCTGGGATTCCAGTCCAAGCCTGTCTAGCTGTAAAGCCCCCACTAGATCCATTCCTCTCCTACCCTCCTGTCTCCAAGCAGGTGATCTTCCTTACTTTAGATACAGCCCTTAGTGGAGGAAAAAAGCCCAAATCCTGTGTATTATGCCATGCTCTGCCTTTGTTTATTCTGCATCAGGATACCCTTTTGTCAGGTTCTCTTGGGAAACCATTAATCCTGACTGCTGGCAAGTGCAAGAGGTAATGATAGCCTTGGGCAGAGATAGCCAGCCTTGAACTTGGTTCAGCAAAGCCACTCTGATAATTAATAATACATTACTTTGAAAATGAATGAGTCTAAATTGGCATTAATGGATCGACACCTCAGTGGACACATAAGAATAACATTTATCAGGTGTCGGGCAGGTGGGAAGGGGGAGGAGAGGATGAGTATATACAAACACAATGAGTGAGATGTGCAACATTTGGGGGATGGTCACGCTTGAGTCTCTGACTCGAGGGGGGTCATGGGCAATATACATAACCTTAACACTTGTACCTTCATAATACGCTAAAATAAAAAATAAAAAGAAAATGAACGAGACTGAAAGTTGTGGGTGATAATAAACTGCTGTGTTAAAAAGGAGGGACAAGTGGAAGATAAAATCTGGACAAGGAATCTACTTTTGAAAATCTGTGCTTTTTTTCTGAATATAAGATGAATTTTTATCCTATGTTTTCTAAATCTACCATCTCTTGGTACTATTATACATTCCTTTCTATGTGACTTGCATTCATGTGATAGCATGACAGAGTGACATGAAAGGCTGAGAATACCTGTAAATGACTTCAAACAGTCAAAACCTTTCAATTTTCCAAATCCTGACATGTTATAAAATCAGGAATATCAATGATTTCCAATAATTATTTGCATTTTTCAACTCTCTGCCATGATTACCATAATAACTGATGTACAAATAATCAGTCACATTGTGCCCTCCACAAATGACTTTTTAAATGCACTTCTCTTTTCCTTGCAGTGGAGAGGCAGTGCAGTGTGGTTGCAATACTCAAGGGCTTGAGTGTCAAACAGACCAGAGTTTGCATGCCAACTCTATTGCTTACTAGCTTTCTGATCCAGGGAAACTTACTTAATCTCATTTAGCCTCAGTTTCTTTAACTACAAAATGGAAATGAAGACAGGCTGGGATGTATCAACCTCAGAACTATCCACATTTTGGGCTGGATAATTCTCTATTGTGTGGGACTGTCCAATGCGTTATAGGAGGTTTAGCAGCATCTCTGACCTACTCACTAAATGCCAGTAACACTCCCTCTAATTGTGACAGCTAAAAATGTCTCTAGATGGCCTGTAATCCTAGCACTCTGGGAGGCCGAGGTGGGCGGATTGCTTGAGGTCAGGAGTTCAAAACCAGCCTGAGCAAGATCGAGACCCCATCTCAACTATAAATAGAAAGAAATTAATTGGCCAACTAATATATATAGAAAAAATTAGCCGGGCATGGTGGTGCATGCCTGTAGTCCCAGCTACTCGGGAGGCTGAGGCAGGAGGATTGCTTGAGCCCAGGAGTTTGAGGTTGCTGTGAGCTAGGCTGACGCCATGGCACTCACTCTAGCCTGGGCAACAAAGTGAGACTCTGTCTCAAAAAAAAAAAAAAAAAAAAAAAAAAGTCTCTAGACGTGGCCAAATGTGCCCTGGAGGGCAATCACCCCTGGTTGAAAACCACTTATATATGACTATCCCCCAGGGTCGTTTTGAGAATTAAATGAAATACCAACAACTGTGCTTAGTGCAGTGTTTGCCATACAATAAAAATTATTAAGAATATGTGATGGACAAATTTTAATTATAAGATTATTATAAGAATATGTGATGGACAAATTTTATAAAAAACAAATTTGATGCAATTTTTGCAATGTGTCGTATTTTTGAACTTGCATCAAATCACTTCGTGAGCATGTACTGACTCATGATACTGTTATTCATGGATGCATCTTGTGTTGTGCTATGCTTCACATTTTCCTTGGTCCACCTTTTAACTCCAGCCATTGCTATGGCAATCAACTGTGCACAGTGTAACCTGATAGCACCCACCTCACCTGAGCCCTACATCTCTCACTTCTATCCCAGGGCTTCTCTGCTGCCACAGGAATCCACTGGGCCATTCTGACACAAGAGCAAACATCAGAAGTGTGAGGGTTAACACCTCATGGGGCAACCCTTGGCCAAAGCAGTGGGAGATTGTGGATAAATACTCCCTCTTCCATCCCTGGGGAAGACAATTCTGTGGTGCCTTCTATGACTTCACATAAGTTCCCTGATGGGATCAAGTATCAGACACCACATTGACAACGGGCTTAATAATGCATCCTTGGGTTGACTTTCATCCTTCCCTATTTCATTCTTCCCAGTACTTCTCTCCTGTTCTTTGCAAACACTTCCCAAAATAAACTACCTGCATGCCAGCCCTTATGTCAGGTTCTGTTTTGGAAGAAACATAGGCTAGCATAGTTCAGCAAGAGAATATACATTATTCACTCAAAAACATATTTTATGCCTGCTGTGGAATAATGCCCAAGCATTAATATCAATTAATTATCAATGAATTTTATCAATGAGAATAAGCACAACTCAAAGATTTGCATAAACCCATGCTACAAGTCAGCTGTAAAAATCAGTTTTTCAGTTATTCAGTGCAGTGGCTGTAACTTAATTTTTTTGATTATTTTTATTAGGAAAACCCTGTACATAATGATAACCTACAAGTGCAGACATGTTCACATCAGCTAATTTGTTTATTTGATACCCATGGTTCCTGCTAATACAAAATTAATTCCCTCGGCACAGGTGTAGATGGTTGAACATCTGTAGAATTTGTGTACCAAATCTTCATCGGGACTTATTTCAGCAATAATTACTGGATTAATCTTGAATAGTCTCATTTTTGAACTTTTTATTTTGAATTATATCACATTTACAGAAAAGTTGCAAGAATAGCTCAAAGAATGCCCATAAACCTTTTACTAAGATTCATCAGTTAACAGTTTGCCATATTTACCTTATTATTTTCTCTTTATATGTGTATATATATACATTTTCTGATCCATTTACAAAGAAATTGTAGACATCATGTCCTTTGACCCCTAAATATTTTAGTGTGAACAGCAGATCCTCAAATAATGTCATTTCATTTTGATGTTGATGAGAAAAGACATCAATTCTCAGACTAGGCCACTGGAGTTTGCACATCCGCCCCATGTCTGCATGGGTTTTCTCCCACATCCGAAAGCTGTGCATGTTGAGTTCATTGGCATGTCTAAATGGTCCCAGTCTGAGCGACTGTGGGTATTTGTGTGAGAGCGTCCTGAGAGGGAATGGCGTCCTGTGCAGGGTGAGTTCCCACCGTGGCCCTGAGCTGCCGGGAGAGGCTCTGGCCACCCTTGACCCTGAACTGGAATAATTGGTTAAATAATTATCATAGTTGTTTTTATTAATATTTCTTAAATATATGTATAGTTCACATTTCAATGTTTAATATTAGAAGTGTTTGGGGTCTTTATTTAGAAGTTTGGTGATGTTTCTGTGACCAGAAATATGCCATAGGAACTTAATTCTTGTTTGTATCAATTAGCCTATAGTAAAATTGATTTCATTATATGTCATTTTGCTTAAAGTCCCAATTTCCAAGAACCTATCAAGGCAGTTCATGAGGATTTATCGTATTTTTTTTTTTGAGACACAGTCTCGCTTCGTTGCCCCGGCTAGAGTGCCATGACGTCAGCCTAGCTCACAGCAACCTCAAATTCCTGGGCTCAATCAATCCTCTTGCCTCAGTCTCCTAAGTAGCTGGGACTACAGGAGCGAGCCACCACACCTGGCTAATTTTTTGTTTCAGTTTTAGTTGACTGGCTAATTTTTTCTATTTTTAGTAGGAACGGGGTCTCGCTCTTCCTCAGGCTGGTCTTGAACTCCTGAGCTCAAGCAATCCTCCCACCTTGGCCTCCCAGAGTGCTAGGATTACAGGTGTGAGCCACCGCGCCCAGCCTACTATATTTTTTAAGAACAAGAATATTTTTCCATTCTTTTATACAACAATGGCACAATTATCTAAATTGGGAGATTTAACGTGGATAAAATACTACTAACAGTTAAATTTTAACAGTTGTCCTTAAATGTTCTATAAAGCAAATTTTTTTCTAATCCAGAATATGGGTAGATCAGGATAATGCATTGCATTTAGTTGTCATGGCTTTTTTGTCTTCTTTAATTTGTAACATGAACAGCTTCTTTTTTTCCCCAACAAATTGTGAGAAATACATTACTGATATGTCCAGAGAAATAAAAATTCCCATTAAGCATTAGATGTTAAACTGCTTAACCACTGTGATGAAAATCTTTCCAAAATACATCATCTGCACCCTTGACCCATTGTGCTCCAGAAAGGATTCAAGATGCTACATATGTATAAGATAAAATAAAAGGAAGATGATTACGCTGGAGAGCTTTTCTATTCCCTAGTTCCTCTCCTGGTTCCCTAGCCAGTAAGTTTATACTTTCCTCATGCAAGTACTCTCTTTCCCTGAGAAAATCTCATCTACCTCCAGCGGGAAGCCCCACAGCAATAACCCCAGGGTGGCATTTTGACTCTTCTGGGCTGTAAGCATTTCCCTTTGCAGCCTCCTTCTTCCATGACAAGAAAAAAATTTTAGTTTTATCTTACAACTTATGTAACAGACTCTAGGAACAAATTTCAGAGACCCCTGTATGTTATTTTTTTTAATACTTTCCCTTTCATGTTTTAGAGTCTAAGGCCAATAGGGCTTAATGACCTTTCTGAATTGTTTCTCAGAAATGACAGAGTTTCCGGAAGACAAAGGAGTAGAGATTCTGAAGACCCTGGGCAGACTTCCTGAGGCCATAACTCACCACCCCTCAAAAGCTGTCCCCAATGCAGTGGCCCCTAGTTGGTTACACCACGACCTGCAGCAAAGCGCAGTGGCCCCTCCTTAGAAAGCCCATGGTCTCCATTAGTCAGGGACAGGCGTCCTCAAACTACGGCCCAGCCCAAGGGCCACATGCAGGTGTTTTTGCCCGTTTGTTTTTTTTACTTCAAAATAAGATATGTGCAGCGTGCATAGGAATCTGTCCATAGCTTTTTTAAAACTATAGTCTGGCCCTCCAACAGTCTGAGGGACAGTGAACTGGCCCCCTGTTTAAAAAGTTTGAGGACCCCTGGTCAGGGAGATGGATTTGAGACCCGAATCCCAGTTCTCCTGACAGATATCTTTGGTAATAAAGAAATCCTTTTCTTCCTTGGTGTCCCCATTGTCTCAATAATTGGATCTTTGTATGGTGAGCAACTGGACCTAGGCCAAAACCCCCCTGCAGCTTCAATAACACTTAGATGGTGCAAAGATGAATATATTAATATTATATACTAAAACATTTTCTTCTACCTAAAAATTTTTTTTCCTCTATTGATTTTTAAAGAAATTAAAACATTTTCATGGACCCCTAAAACATTGTGGACCCTATGCATTGTGTCTATGGTGCCTAACTGATACGTTGGTCCTTCTCTCACCCCCATACACATTTCTCCAGCGTGCAGAAGGTGGGGTGTGGGAGGACCCTTGGCCCTATAACATCAGTGATCAATGGTAGACATGGTTCCTTTGCAGGTCCCTTAAGCTTGAGCTGCAAACATATCCACTTATTCTATTTAATTATGGAAGTTGTTAGAGTAGTACATGTACCTCTCCCAAGGACAAGCAACTTATAAGGGGGGGTAGGGCTCAGTACTGCCTAAACTCACACTGGCAAATGAAATACTTCATTAATGAGCAACGTTCCTCCCCTTGCCCTCCAAGTCAGCACTTCCCTCATTGTTTAGAGTTTCTTTTGGTGTCTTTCCAGCTCTACCTGGGGGCCTACCAAAATAAAAAACAACGTTATATTCTCTCAGCATTCGCAGCTTACTTTGTTACCCCAAGGAAATGATCTAAATTTATGACTATAGTAAGGACTTAATTAGAGCTTTTGATTTTCTCAGTCCTGGGTGGGGGGATGGAGGAATACCATTCATCAGCAACCATATAACATAAGGGAGTATTACCAGGAGTCTATAACAAACTGGCCTAATATCTACAAATTTAAAAGCTATTGATCTCAATGTGAAAAATTGGGGACAGTACTCTTGCTGTGTGTCCACTGGACTCAGCCCTACTAATTCCCTGTTGAACTCCTGCCTCAAATACGGTAACTATGACCCCAATGTGCCCTGTTGTCAGGCTTGATGGCCAAAGTCAAGTCTTCCCAAATGGAGTTATAATAGCTGAGATTTCTCAAGGTAATAAAATTTAAATTTGGTAAGATCCTAAGTAACTGGTTCTGACCTTGTTTTAGCTTAAAAGAATGCTAATACATGTGGCTTAATCATTGAAGGGAAAATTCCTGAGAGGTGTAGGTGAGAGGAGTCAGTGAGTGACTCAGCTCCAACAGGACTGCTCTGTTCTACTCTGCTTCACATACTGGAGTTCTACATAAACTTTTGTTTGAAAATTAGGTTCTTTCCTAAAAAAAACAAAAACAAAAACACATCAGAGGTTTGAAAGCCACCAATGTAGTCTTTTTTTCTTACTTTTAGGCAAGAAACTACCTAGACAACTCTAAACAGAAGCGTAAAGATTTAGAATGGCAGTATTCCATCCCATCTGAACTCAAGGTAGTGTTCAGTGGGGAAAAGTAGCCTTGGAGTCCAAGAGACGTAGAATCAACCTTAGGTCTGCAGCAACGACCTTAGCTCTAAAATGGGGATAATGCCTGCGTTATCTATTGCTGCATAGCATAACCCCAAACCCTAAAACAATAAACATTTATTATCTCACAGATTCTGTGAGTCAGGAATCCAGGTATGGTTCAGCTGGGGGCCTCTGGCTTAAGGTCCGTCATGAGTTTGCAGTTAAGATGTCAGCCAGGACTGGGGTCTCATCTGAAGGCTCAAACTGAGGAGAATCGCCTCCAAGCTCACTTGTTTGGTTGGCAGGACTCAGTTCTCAGCACATTGTTGGACTCAGGGCTTCAGAGGCCTCCCTCAGTTTCCTCCCACAGGGCAGGTCACTCACATCAGTTGGCTTCTTTCAGAGTGAGAAAGCTAGAGGGTGAGAAAGGATCCTCTAAGACAGAAAGGTGGTCTTTCTGTAACCTAATCTCAGGAGCTTCAGCCTTTCACTTCTCCCATATTCGATTAATTACAAGTGAGTCCCTAAATCAAAACCTAACTTGAGGGGAGGAGATTCCAGGACAGCATGGATACCAGCAGGCAGGGACCATTGGCTGCCTATCACAACACCTTTAAACGAAGAGTAAAAAATAGAAAACATACATGTAGAGCATCCTGCTTATAGCAGGTGCTTAACAAATAACACATATTAGTGAACTAAAACTTCTGGCAAAGAATCCTAATTTAAAAGCCACAAATATGCATCTCTCTAAGAAAGTTTGATAAAACATAAGGTATCTAAAGTTATCTAAAGGTAGCACTCTGTGATCCCCAAGGTGGTTGTGCCTACTTAATATTTCAGAACAAGTTTCAGCTAATGGAACAGAGATTTCTAAAATGTTTACTTAACATATGAGACCAAGAAAATCATAGCGTAAGGGCAGGTGTTCCTAGTTGCTAGGAGAGCATAATCCCTATAGAGATTAGTCATTTTGAAGGTGATGCTGAATAATGACATTTATTTTTAACTGTAGTAATTGTGAAAACAGGTAAAGTATTGAGACCAGAATCTGCAACACTTGCATATTTCAGAAATGAAGAACGTTAAGAAGACTTAGTTCGTGATGTTCATTCCTAACATGTAATCCTCTGACTACTCTGAAGCTCCTACTTAGAGTTTAAATTCTGGATTCTACATATGATCTAATACATTTATCTTGTGTTAGGATTATTTGTCCACAAGTCTGTTTCCCCAACAAGGGAATCACTTGTCCAACAGAAGATAAACTTTTGAGTGCAGAGTCCTTGTCTTAGTTCTATTTTCATCCCCAAGTCCCAGCAAAGTGCCTGCATATATAAGCCACTCAAGAAATGTTTGTTGAATGTTGATGATTAGTCCACCTCCTCACCCTCCTAAAAATAATTCAGATTAAGATGCTTAGTACTCATGATCTAATGGGGCATTTTTTAAATATATTAGTTGAGATTCAGTAATTTTTAAAAACATTAATTCAAAGATCTCAAAATGGATCCACTATAAAAATTTAAATATTTAAAATTTACTGAAATAGTTTTATAATAAAGTTGTACAGGAAACTAGTAAGTATATGAAATTACTGAGTCCTTTACATTTTTTCCTCTGTTCTCCTTTCTTTAGAAGAGTAAGTTGGTGATTATTGCTACATGACAAAACAGATTTGTTTAGAAGTAGATATTGAATACAGATGAAATATGCTGACCAGGAATGAAAAAACCATCAATAAATGTGATTTTTTTCAAGATGAAAATAGAAGTATTCAGAAGAGCTCGGGAATCTTTTGTAATGAATCAAAGGACAGTTTTATATTTGTGCTGAAATGTTAGTTTATTCCTTAAGTTCCTGACTTTCCTTGTTAGTGAGTTCAGACTTCCTGATTTCACTCCCTATTTGCCAACAGACGCTGCATTTCAAGCTGGAACAAAGGTTTCTTTTCAGCAAAGTGGGAGAGAATGGTGAATATGTTCCTCATTTATCCTACCTCTTTTGTTATCCTTTAACCCTTATCTTCCCTCTACTTTCTTTGGTCTCCTTCCCTCCTCTCCTTCTCTGTCTGAACTTCTTACTTTCTCTTCAAACACTTTGTACTCATTGACTCCCATGTCTTTCCTGTTTCTTTTTTCTCTTCACACCCCATCTATGTTCACCACCTGCTCTGTTTTGTAATACACTTTTCTTCTCACTCATTCATTATTGAATCCTCTCTTTTCTTGCCAGTCCTGCTCCTATCCTCAGCTGACCATCATCATTTTTCAGTCTGTACTTAAATGGGCATGTCAGTGTGTGTGTGTATGTGTGTGTTGGGGGAGGGCAGAAAGGAAAGAAGATAGTGCTTATTACAACTTCCTATCTTCCCCTTTCAATAATCGGACCATCAGCTGTTAAGAGCACTTGCCTCCTCTGCCATCTGCCCACCAGCATGTTCCCAGCCTTGATTCTGTGTCTTTTTAAAATGGCATTATTTGATTTAGTGAAGAGGATCAAGAGACAGTACACAGAGAGCATCAGAGCACTCGAGAAAATAAGCCAGACTGAGAGAAAGGAGTATACACTATAATACTTATGCCCTTGGAGATGAATCACCAGGGGAAAGCAGAGAAGCCAGACACGAAAGAGCAAAAGGACAGGCTGAACTGAACCTGCTGCAACACAGAAGAGGCAAAACCATCACATTGCAATTCCCAATCTAGAACTAACCAACGTCCAGAAACTGCCCCCAGCAAGGAAATATCCTGTGTCATAGGTTATGGTTGAATACATCAGGACACGGAGGGTATAAATTACAAACAAGGAATCATTTTCCATCTCATTACTTTAATCAGTTTGTCAAAAAATCAGAACACATGTACATAAATACTTGATTTGTTAAAAGAATGTGTAGCACAAAAGCCCCTGAGACACATCCAAGAATGACTTGAAATGTATATACAATGCAATTATTTACCAAACTAATTACTAAGGATTTGGCTCCTCCCCCTCATATCTGAGGCATGTGATGCTTTAAGAAAATATATATGTATACTGTATATGTGTGTACATCTATTTTTAAAGCTAAATCAGATTCCTTCTCTGGTGCCTGGATTTCTGCTAGTTTACTGCTCCTGTGTATTAGGTCGGTTCCAGACGGTAAGGAAGGCACATTGGGAAGTGAATTAGCTCTTTAAGCCCTAGGGTGCCACTTAGTAGAAAGACAGCAAGTGGAACAAGAAGGTCCCAAGAGATGATTTTGCCCAACCCCTTCATTTTGCAGTACAAGTGACAGAGACTCGAAGGTGTTGTGGTTTGCACAAGCTTGGCTGGTCCTCCCACTACTTCTGTAAGCTCAGGCAAGTCCTTCAGTGGGTCTGGACCTTGGCTCCTTCCTGTGTAATATGGACTGGTAGAAATCACAGCTAACATTCTCAAGGTGCTGAGTACTTTCGGCGTCTTGTCTAATCCTCTCAACACCTCCATAAATTATATATGATTACCTTTAATGAGAGATGAGACTATTAAAACACAAAAAGCTAAAATAATTTTCCCAAGATCAAAACGATTAGGAAATGTTGCAAAGCTGGTCTAGGAACCCAGGAATATCTGTCTTTAGAATTCTTAAATCCCAATGCTTTAATCCCCTCTAAGAAACCCCCACCAGGTCATTTCCCAAATTCCTTACATCTCTAAAAGTCTAGAGCAGAGTTGGCAAACTATGGCTCTTGGGCCAAATCCAGCCATCCCAGTTGTTTATGCATGATCTGTGTGAGCTTTTGCTTTCCAACAGTGGAGCTGAGTTGGGGGCCACAGACTGCATGGCCTGAAAAGCCTGAAATATTTACTCTCTGGCCCTACACAGAAAACGTTTGCCAACTCCTGGTCTAGTGCCCTGAAAATTTAGAGCATCCTGTAATCGTATAGCAATTTACAATGTACAAAGCACCTTGGCATACATCATCACATTTAATCCTAGTTTTGCAGGGGCATTCATGCATTATAAAGGAGGAAGCTAAAACTCAGAGAGTTTAAGTAACTTGCCTAATCGAGGCCACAGAGGCAGAAAGTGGAAGAGCCACATGCCTAAGTTCTGATTCTAAACTGCATGCTCTTTCCAGGAAGCTACCCTGTCTCCCTGAAATTACTACCAGGGAAGAATCTGGAAAGTGGAGAAAGAACCTCCACTGTGGTTCTTTCACCTGCATTCACATTACTCACCTCCACTAAGGTGAATAATGAAAGAAAGTCAGACTGTCTTCTGATGCAAATATCATTCCAGGGACACTCACGTAATTAGAGTTATCAGGTACTAAAAATTAAATTAAATTTGTAATAAATTTGAAAGAAAAGCTTATGCCTTCAAAGACAGCATGACAGTCACAGGAAATACATTTTGAAATATAAACGATGCATTCATATGCACTTCTGTATTATGTTAAATTTGAACCTACTCAATTTAGAATATGAGAAATAACATAAATGAGTAGTTGCCACATTTCTCTTGCTCTTTGATGAGATTAACCTAAAAGTGTTTTTCCATACTAAAAACTTGCACATGAATAAAAATGCAATTACACTTTCTCATGCTAACTATTTAATAAATATATGGTTAGATTTAAATGGACTTAACTATACAGCTTTACCAAAGCAAAAAAAAAAATCTTTTCAAAGAAAGTATAGTTGCTTCTTTCTACTCTGCAAATTCAAGCTTAATCTAAATGGTAATGATGATTCTTGAAATATGACTTAGCTTTAGGGATTCATCCGAAATACACAATATGAGGCACCTTCCTTTTTATTTCAGATTTATCCTATAATACTCCTTGAGATTTAATTTTAGGCATATAAATGGATATGAGGACATTCTGAAATCACTGCAAAGAAGGAAAAAATATGTATGTCCATCTCATCAATTGGGTGCCTGCTAGGTGTTAGTGACTGTCACTTATTTCCTGAAACGCTCACAATGAACTGTGAAGTATTTTCCTCCCTCATTTTACAGATGAGGAAGCAGAAGCTCAGGGTTATTACCAATAATGCAGCTGGAATTCAAATCTAAACTAGATTACCTTCACAACCTAAACTCTCTCACTGCCCCATGCAGATTCCCAATAAGACCAAGATCTCATAAAAAACCATTCTAAGAACAGAATTTTCTTTGATCTTAATTGGATAGCTGGGATTTTGTAATTATAATTCTGCTCACACTGTAACACTTTAACGAAGAAATTTTATCCACAGCTTTCATTTATAAATTCTCCTTTTAAGGGAGAGAGAAAATTGAAGCATCTAGATTTAAGTGAGTTTTTCAAGTGCGTCTGCAACAATGCACACAGAGTTAAAACTTGCTTTATGACTTAGCTAACTGTACTGATCAAATGTAAAATTGCGTCTACAGCAGAACCCTGCATAAAACTAATCTCGGACCCTACCCACAATAACTAGTCACTGTGGACCCCTATAATAAATCGAGGAGAAAACTCCTGTTATTTCAGGCTTTGCATCAACTGGCTTAATCATTGTTTTGTGGCATCACTAAGAATTGTCACTTTAATCAAATTGCCAATTGTTTCATCGGTCACTATTTACTTCTTGGCAGTGGCAGATTGTAAGAGCCCTAAAGAGAAGGACCTTGTCTTATACATTTTTCTGTCTTCCCCAGGGCCCCAAGCCACATGTTTGGCACAGAGGAGGCACACAGTGACACCTATTGAATGTGTTGCTCATTCAACAACTTGTCAAGTCAATGCATATATCTTCAAGATCAGTCCCACAGCACAGTCTCGGGCGCTAGAAATGTGAGGACATGCTGCACTGCTATGTGGGAGGGGAACCTGCAGGCACCAGAGAGAACTGCAGATTTAGCTTTTACCAAGAGATGAGTAAGTTAACTGTAGGCACTAATTTAGTTTTATTCCCTAAGATCTAAACATTTAACTAAAAAGTGACAGAGAGACAAATATTGCCACTAACAGACACCATGAAACTTTTTTTTTCCTTTTACATGATTCCACAATGCAGTATGACCTATTTCACTGTTCTGCAGACAGGTAATGCCAGCAGCCCTGAAGGACTGATATTCCAGTCTAAATTTTGGGTCCATGTAATAGATAATTTTGTGGAAGTGACCTTGTGGCTTCCTTCTTCTGTTTGTAAACACATGTTGGTTTTCTGGCAAGAGGGGAGAAGTTTGCTTCTGCTTTATTTTCATATCTGTAAGTTTAATGTGCTTTAAAAAAAAAATCCAGGCTACAGAAAAACATAAAGTCAGAAGAAATAAATTAGGAGATGAGTATTCACATTGTAAAGGGAATCTCCATAGGGTTTCATTAAATACTGAATGTCCCAGGTCACGGAATTTGGGATTTGATTTAAATGCAGTTTTGCAGGGACAGAGTTATGTGTAAGTGAGGTACACCCATATATTCATCTGAACTCTCCTCCAAGGACAATCCAGCATCTTGTTCCATTCATAGGGCAGGGGAACAAATTGTACTTGTTAAAGAAGTCAATGGCTTTTTGGACCGCCCTCCTCACCTTTCTCAGGAGCCAAGGCTTTGAGAAATCCAAACAACAGAAAAAGACCCATTTGTGGGCACAGTCCTTCAACTACCGGCAGGCAACAAGGCTCTTTCTAAAACCAAGGTTTGCCTCACCTTGGTCCAGGGAAACGTGAGTCGAGGAGCAGTGTGTTTGAGATTTGGAGGCTGCTGCGCAGGCCAGAAATACGACCTGTGGCAAACAAGGAAATTAAAAAAAAAAAAAAAACGCCTCAAATGGCTTCTTGTAGCTAAGCTATTTCTTCATCTCTGCACTGGGTACAAGGTGCACAAGGGCCACGTTCTTCACTTCTGAACACTGATGGCCATCAACAGCAGAGGGAACCCAACTGCTTGTCATGCAAAACCAAATATTAATTGGTAATTCACCTTCTTCCTATAGAGCAAAAATGGGTGTTTGGAGAGCTTAGTCCCATTACTCGGCAGTCAAGGAGATGCACAGTAAAATAAAAGAAAAGAAAAAGCCCACATCTTGGCCTCCCTGGGTCATTGCCGGAGAAGGGTGGCTTCACCGTTCAAACCAGCTGGCCAGGTTGCGTATGCTCTTGGGCCGGTCCCCAGCCACCTGCACGGCCTGGCAGGCCCGGCACCAAGGCTCATCCCAGAAAGAGGTGATGTGCACTGCGTAGCTCCGGCGCCAGCTGAAGTAGCGGCGGTAGACTGCAGGGTTGCGGTCCAGGAAGAGCAGGTAGGCGGCCAGGGAAGCGGCACTAGGGAAGTCGTCCACGTGGATGAAGGCGCTGCGGGGCACGAAGCGCTCGTAGTTGGCACGGTCTGGGCCCAGCACCACTGGCACCGCCCCGGCGAGCAACGAGTTGCGCCAGAGCTTTTCCGTGATATAATCCAGGTGCTGAGAGTTCTCAAAAGCCAGGTAGAATTTGTAGCGGGCCACTGTGTGCAGGAGCCCGCTGTCAGGCACCGGCTGTCCTGGCCCGCCCCGGCCGAACACGTCCACAGGTATGTGCTGGCTCAGCTGGTGGTAGTAGCGCACCCGGGCCTGGCGCTCGTCCCAGTGGCTCACCACCCAGGCCACCAGCCCGCGTTTCCGGGCCAGCGGTGGGGCCAGACCTAATGGCTGGTCGCTGGGGTGGCTCCTGGGGTAGAGGTAGCCATAAGGCACGAAGACATCCGAGTCGGCCCGGTAGGAGAGCGTCCAGTTGAAGAGGTCACTTGCCAGGTTGTGCAGTCCCGGGGAGTAGGAGGGTGACTCAAAGTTCATCCACACCCAACGTTGGCCCGGGGGTCTGGGGCTCGAGATCGCCAGGGCTTTGGCCGCCGCCGCCGCTTCCTCCTCGTCGTTTAAAACGCGCAGCTCCAGCTCCTCCGCGATGCGCACCCGGGCACCCCAGGGCGGGGGCCAGTCGGGTGGTCCCCTCACGAGGTCACGGTGGTGGAAGAGCACAGCCTGAGCCTCCCCATAGGCCGCGCGGTCGGTGAGCAGGCGGCAGCCGCTGATGTTGAAGCGCAGCCGGCAGTCGGGGGGCTGCCTCGCGGCACCGCCGCGCCCCCCGAAGGGCTCCCACCACAGCAGCACGCCCACCGGCCGCGACGGGGCGGGGGATCCCCAGGGCAGCGGCGGCAGCTGCTCCCAGCAGGCGTAGGCGGCCAGCGCGGTACACAGCAGGCCGGCAGCCGCCAGCGCCGAGGCGGTCCACCGCGGCCCCCGGCCCGTGCGCCGCCCGCGCCGCCGCCAGCCCGCCACCGAGCCCCACGGCGCCCCCATGGCGCGCGCAGGCAGAGCCGCCGCCGCTCGCCGCGCGTCCGCTGGCGTGGAGGAACGGCACCGGCTTTCATGCTGCTGCTGCGGCTCCCGCCGTCGCTGCCACCCGCCGCGGGCCCGGGAGCCGGAGGGGGCGGTCTCGGAATCCAGAGGCCGCGGGCCGGCTCCCCTCCTCCTGAGTCCCGGGCGGGGCGCGCCGCCAGAGCGAGGTGAGCCGGCCAGGCAGCGCAGCCTGGCGCCGCCCGCCCCGCCCCGCCCCGATGCCCCTGGCCAGCTCGGGTCGGCCCCGGGCGTCTCTTGCTGCGTCCCCGCCCGCTCCCCACCCCAGCCGGTGCTCCTGGGCTCCCGGGCCGCGCCCCACAGGCGCCTCATCCGCTGCTCAGGACCCCGTCTCAGAGGTCCGGGGCATCTCCGCGCGCGCCCCGCGCCGGCTCTAGCTCACGGTGGCCCGAGCCTTCTCCTTACGCAGTGAAGGCCCAGTTCATCCCTGGGCGCGCGCAGGGGACGCGGGGCCCTCCCAAAGCCGCTGTGGCGCGGGAGCAGGCGCAGGCACGGACGGAGGGCGCACCAGGGGCCCGGCAGAGCCGCCCCGCAGGACCGAGGATCCGAGTCCGCTTCCGGCCGCACGGCCCTGCTACCCGCCAGCGACGCCCGCCGGAGGGAGGGAGTCCGAGAGGCGGCGGGAACGTGCGGGCAGGGGCGCGGCCACCACGTCGCTGGCCAGGACCCCGTGGCCCGCTGAGACCCGCCCGTTGTGGAAGCATCCCACCGCCGCGTGGCCGACGGAGGCTGTGCATTGTGTGAGAAACTAAGTTTTCGGTGTGAATAGTCATAAGAACATTCCCTTTGCCTGCCGCCCCAGCAGAGGATAGAGAAGAACAAAGTGTCTTCTGAGCAATGGTAACTCACACGTCCTTTCCTTTGCCCCCTGCGGAGGATTTCAGACTGCCGCCCGGTGGCATTCCTTGTACTAAGGCGCCGAGGACTCATAAACCAAAGATAAAGATGTGGTGCCCGAGGCACTTGTCTTCAAGGAATTTACTGCCTATTTAGTGAGATTAATGAACATCACTATTAATTTTACAGTTTTACCAAGCACTTAAGAAACAATTTCTGCACTCTTGCAGGCTACGCAAAATACTCTGGGCTAGAAAATGATGACTAAGATAAATATCATAGCACCCAAGATTAGGGTATAGAGACTGAGTGTCACACCGGCCTCTTCAGGTTTACCAATGAGACAACACTAAGCATCCACATCTACAGTCCCTTGAGAAATTTTTTACCTCCAGCTTGATTTTGAATTTCTGGGTTTGCTGTTCATGTGTGATATTCAACTTTTTTTTTTTTCAGCAGAGTTATAACTAGGCTGAGGAGTGGGAGGCTGCTGACCTAGGGAGAGGAGGCAGTTTTGAGAGACTTTCTAGTAGATCACAGCTGTGCATGGGTGAGGTCCCAGGCTAGTGTGATATAAGTTACAGGGTGTTAGAGGAGATATAGACATTGCTGGGAAGATGGCCAACCTGCCAAGTGTTTTATATGTTATACTTACGGGAAATAAACTTGGGTGTGCCATTTGGATTTATTGTTAAGAATGTTTTCATCAAAAATCACGTACAGGGTGTAAAAACTTCTATAAAAGTGGTTTCAGGTAGCACTGCCTGCTGGCCCATGGCCTCAGCCTGAGAGCTGATGGAGAGCATTAAGTGGTCTGGTTAGGCTCATCAACCTGGTGACATTTCCTGCTACACACTAAAGCCTTTTATAATGTTTCTAGGTTTTTTTTTTTTTTTTTCAATTTGAAAAATAGAAATGGAAATTTAAATGTTTTATTTTAAAAATCTGAAATGAGAAATGTCAGTAATTTTCCACCGTGATTTTTAATTAAAAGAAAAAGCTATAAATGCACAAATAACTTGTTTTGACCAAATAAAGGGAAAAATGTATTGGCTTTTCTTTTTGTGCAGTTGAAAAATCTATACATTTATGCACATTCCTCTTCTACTTCAGTTAAATAAGGCATCATAATGAGAACTACAAATAAAATTGTAAGCCCCCCAGCCAACTGAATGGACCCTTTTTTGGCTAAGGGGACCCCAGAAAAACCTTAAAAACTGAGTTTCTGGCCTGGAGGGTGCAGGAGGTCAGAGGCATGACCCTTTCCCTTTGTGGTTTAGACACAACCACTGACCAGCATTAGTGTTAAAATAGAGATCAGAAGACTGACGGAATGGACTCCTGTGACAATAAGATACCAAATAAGGCCGAGTGTGGTGGCTCACGCCTGTAATCCTAGCCCTCTCAGAGGCCGAGTCAGGAGGATTGCTCGAGGTCAGGAGTTTGAAACCAGCCTGAGGGAGACCCATCTCTACTAAAAATAGAAAGAAATTAATTGACCAACTAAAAATATATATATACAAAAAATTAGCTGGGCATGCCTGAAGGCCCAGCTACTCGGGAGACTGAGGCAGTAGGATCGCTTGAGCCCAAGAGATTGAGGTTGCTGTGAGCGAGGCTGATGCCACGGCACTCACTCTAGCCTGGACAACAAAGTGAGACTCTGTCTCAAAAAAAAAAAAAGATACCAAATTATAATCAAGACCTAAGGCCATGCCAGGCAAGGATTAAGTCATGCACCCCAACATTTAAAGACTAAACTCTTTTCTAACTGCCACAGGGCTTTTTTTCTCCAACAGCTAAACACAGCCTGGCCTTGAAATGAGCAATATTAAAACAGTTGCAGCTCAATGATCCCCAGGGGCTGACTGACCAACCTACCTGTTTCACTAGTCATAACTACAGCTTTGGACAAGAGACTGATTTCAGTAACTTTCTCTTAATAAGGCCCCCAACTGGTTCTGGTTGGTTTACAGAGGCTGCACGATTGAGTGCCTTCATGTCCCTGCATCACCTTTTGACATATAGGGCCTGATTGTGGTACATTTACATGTTAAGTCTCCACCTCAAAGTGAGCATGGGCTGTATATAACATGCATCTTTATTCAATACACAGATCCCTTCATGAATATTCATAGCTCCTCCTATAACCTGTTGAATATGTATATTTGGCCTACTCCTTCAGCATTGATTCCTGTTCCACCTCCCTCTTCCTCAAAGTGTCTGCCTTTCAGTCTCTGCCAGAGGCTGTGCTTCCCAGCCTGTCAGGATGGCCACTTTGCAAGCTGTAACCCTTTGTAAGAAATAGTCTTCTTTCCAAATTCATAAAGTGTGTGATTTCTAAGTTGGCAATAGATAGAGCCTAACATGTGTCTTACACATGGTAGGTAGACATTTGGTGTTCACTGGCCTGTTTACTTCCTTTCCTCACTCCCATTTTCCCTTAAGCCTCTAGATGTTCCAATGAAACCAACTTTTTGTGTGAAGAATGGCTCCGCTCTTGTGAGTATAAATTTTCATTTTGTCCACTTACCTTGGTAGGGTTCAGGACCACAAGCTGCTCCTGCATTGGTCTTATCTTGGAGTGGGGGAGAGGACACTAGGCAGGAGGGTGTGGCTGGGTCAGTGGAAACCAGTCATGACTTCTCCACAAACTACTGATCGAGGGCCATGCGTACTGATTTATTCACGGGGCAATGGATTGTTCTTATTTTAAAAGAGACAAGGAAGGGGGAGGAAAGAAGTTATGGGAAAATAATAAAGCCAGGTGTTCTCACTTATTCATTTAGCAAATTGGGAAACATGAAAAACGCCGTTTCTACCCTCAAAAACCTATGAGAGAAACAGATAGTGGGGGAGGCAGGCACCGTGGAAGGCTTTGAGAAGGTGGCCCCTGGAACAATTAGGAATCGTTCAAATGGAGAGGCTAAGGACTGAGATGCTAGTCCAAACAGGAAGAGCAGCACCGCAAAGGCCAGGCAGGGAGGACAGGGACAGTAGATTAAGAATAATTAGTGTTTAGTTTGGCGAAGGAGATGGGATTTTATCCTGAAGATTGTAGGGAGTCCTTGGGAGGTTTTAGCAAAGCAAGGGATCAGTATAATGAGATTCATATTTTTTAAATGAATTATTTTTTTTTTTTTTTTTTTTTTTTGAGACAGAGTGTCACTTGTTGACCAGGCTAGAGTGAGTGCCGTGGCATCAGCCTAGCTCACAGCAACCTCAAACTCCTGGGCTCAAGCGATCCTGCTGCCTCAGCCTCCCGAGTAGCTGGGACTACAGGCATGTGCCACCATGCCCGGCTAATTTTATATATATATTAGTTGGCCAATTAATTTTTTTCTATTTATAGTAGAGACGGGGTCTCGCTCTTGCTCAGGCTGGTTTCGAACTCCTGACCTCGAGCAATCCGCCCGCCTCAGCCTCCCAGAGTGCTAGGATTACAGGCGTGAGCCACCGCGCCCGGCTTAAATGAATTATTTTTATCGTATATAGGGTGAGGATATGGACAGGGGCATGAGAAGGGCCTCTGGTATGCTGGCCATATTTATTGTAGGTACTGGTCGATGGGTATGTTTGGTTGAGGAAATTCATCAAGCTGTATGTTTACATATGTGCTTTTATATGTATGTACTTTATATGTATGTTTACATATGTACTTTTATGTATGTGTTATTTATAAGGCCAACCCTTTCCTCCAGGAAACCTTTCTGGATACCCACGAACATACATCCAGGGTAGTTTACACAGCCCTCCTGTGTGCTCCCATATATACGTCTTACAGAACATCATGAGGCATCCAAGGATCATGACTGTTTTATTCACAACTCCATCCTCAGAACCTAGCACAGAACCAGGCATTTAGCAATGTTCATCCTCTCAGTGAATACTCACTGAATGAATGCTCTTAATGTATTACCAAATTATCTCTCTGTCTCTGTTCTCCATTAGAAAGTGGGATGGTAGCAAGGGATCGTGGCTATGTGAATGGTTTGCTGTGACCTTGAGACACTTTTTAAGCTTTCAGTGGCAATTGTTGTATTAATCAGCACACTGGTGCCAAGTGCCAGAATTGCTGTCAAATTACACTGCTCCAATTGGCCCATCCTGGACCAAGTGCTCATTCTTGAAGCAATCACTGTGGTCAGGAGATGTGGACTCTCTAGACCCTCGTCTGAAGCTAGAATCAGGCCCATCTAAACCTTCTGGAATAACAATGGGGTGGGAGGGTAGTTTCCCAAAGAAAAAAATGAGGTATTGTTACCCAAAGATGAGGGAAGGGATGCTGGGCAGGGAAAATCATATCTACTACCCATATGTAAGGAATTATTACTGTACTTAAAATGAAAAGGCTGGCCGGGCGCGGTGGCTCACGCCTGTAATCCTAGCACTCTGGGAGGCTGAGGCGGGCGGATTGCTCAAGGTCAGGAGTTCGAAACCAGCCTGAGCAAGAGTGAGACCCCGTCTCTACTATAAATAGAAAGAAATTAATTGGCCAACTAATATATATATAAAATTAGCCGGGCATGGTGGCACATGCCTGTAGTCCCAGCTACTCGGGAGGCTGAGGCAGAAGGATTGCTTGAGCCCAGGAGTTTGAGGTTGCTGTGAGCTAGGCTGACGCCACGGCACTCACTCTAGCCTGGTCAACAAGCGAGACTCTGTCTCAAAAAAAAAAAAAAAAAATGAAAAGGCTGGACTAAATGAACTCCAAATCACCTTAGAACTTTGAACATTCTCTGATTCTTTTTAATTGGGTAATAATAAGTGATTGATTTCTTATGCATTTAAAGGCCTCTCAGTTTCTACAAAATATTGCACAGGAAGAATGGGCTTTCAGTTGCAAGCATGAAAACAAGGTCAGGTATAGAGAAGGGTCTTTGGACCCTTGAGGGTTGCTAAGGTAGGGTAGAAGAAAGCTCCATAATTCAAGGCTCAGTTTATCAAGGTGAATGAGCAATCAACTCACAACATACCAGAAGTGACCTATTTGGTTCCAAACTTTTATATGGGACAGAATTCTGTAGGAGCAAAAACCAGGCCAACTATGGTTCCTAACGTTCTAACTCATTCTTTATTCTTTCTCAAGGAAATAGTTGATTTGATAGTAAGATCACCGCAGTTTGTTTTAAGCCTCCCCTAGGGCTACTCACCAGGGAGAGCTTTGAGATTTCCTATGAAAGTCCTGGAATATATTCTGACTGTCTAGGTTTCCAGGCAGAACCAACCTCTGTCAGCATGAGCTCCATGAGAACCAGGCTGTCCTCGAATGAATTGTTTGGAACTGAGATTTTTATGACTGAACATTGATCTGCCAAGCATACTTTAAAATTTTTTCCTTGAAGAGAGAAAAAGGGGTCAGTGAACAGGTGTGGTTGGATTGGCTAATCCATGTGCAAACAGGTGGATATTGTTTCCTTTGTCAGGTACAAATTTTTAACTGTGTGTAATGGGACAAATGAGTATGGAAAGGACTGTTGGTTAAAGATTAAGAATTGTACTAAATCCTTGATAGAAAAATAAAACCTAACTCAAATTTATAAGCACTTTTCTTTTTATCCAAGTGCAAAAATTTACTGGCCATAAAAGAAATCATTATAGAAAGTCAATATGGGAAATTATTATATTTACTTTAGCATTTTATTCTTTATACACTTAGGTTCTTCCTGGACATTTACTTGGCTGAACAGGTAATGCAATAATTTTTTTTTTTTTTTTTTTTTGAGACAGAGTCGCACTTTGTTGCCCAGGCTAGAGTGCCATGGCATCAGCCTAGCTCACAGCAACCTCAAACTCCTGGGCTCAACTGGTCTTCTTGCCTTAGCCTCCTGAGTAGCTGAGACTACAGGCACGTGCCACCATGCCCAGCTAATTTTTTCTATATATATTTTTAGTTGTCCAATTAATTTATTTATATTTTTAGTAGAGACAGGGTCTCACTCTTGCTCAGGCTGGTTTTGAACTCCTGACCTTGAGCGATCCGCCCGCCTTGGCCTCCCAGAGTGCTAGGATTACAGGCATGAGCCACCACACCTGGCCCATTGCAAGAATTATGGATGTTCAGGAAAATGCATATAGTGAAACTTTCTGGTTAAAGTCAGAAGTACAGTCATCCTTCCATATCTCTGGTTTTCAAGGACTCCCCACAGATACCAAAATCCACAGTCATTTAAGTCTCTTATATAAAATGGCATAATATTTGCATATAACCTATGTACAACCTCCAGTATACTTAAATCATCACTATAAGTAAGTATTATAAGTATTACATATAATACTTAATACAATATAAATGCTATGTAAATGGTCATTATACTGTATCGTTTAGAGCAGTCTTCCCCAACTTTTTGGCATCAGGGACCAGTTTCATGGAAGACAGTTTTTCCATGGACTGAGGATGAGGGTGGGGTGTTGTGGGGAGCAAGGAGGTGGTATGGAGCTCAGGTGATGATATATGGCCTGTTTCCTAACAGGCCATGGACCTATACTGGGCCATGGCCCAGGGAATGGGGATCGCAGGTTTAGGGGATAATGACAAGAAAAGAAAGTCTGTGTTCGGTGTAGATGCAACCATCCATTTTTTCTAATATTTTTGATCTGTGGTTGGTTGAATCCACAGTTACAGAACCCACAGATAACAGAGGGCCAACTGTATTTACGTGATATTTTAAATATTTTATCTCTGTATTCTTCTTATTAAACTACTTTTTCCTAAAATAGAGATTATTTTCAGTCACATGTAAAAGTTATGGAATATAGGGCTTACAGAAGATAAAATTATTTTGACATTGAGATAAGCATGTTAATATCATGCAGTGGAATGCCAGGCACATGCCTGATGAATATTTAATAAATATTTATAAAATAAATTAGTAGGTGAATGAACGAATTAACATCACTGTTAATTTTACATTTCATGAGGCACTAATGAAATAATTCAATTTCTGCACTTACAAAGATTATGCAAAAGACTGAACTATATAATAATGACTAAGATAAATATTATAAAACCCAAGTGTTGGGTAAAAATGATAAATATCACACTGACCTCCCCGAATCTAATTCAGGTTCACCAGAACTATTCCACCACCCCAAGTCTACTTGAGTTTTCAGTCAAATGAGGTAGCAGAAATCCTGTACAATTTAAGAAACTCAAACATATGTGGTCTGGGCTTACCATGGTAGCTGCCCCTCATCAGTACTTCTGCATGGCTACACCCTGACTCAAGGCAACCAGACCCTCACTCAGACAGACAGCCCAACTCTCTGCCGATGAAGGAAGGAATGCTGACTACCCTCCTTCTCCACCTGTCTAACCCCATTTCTCACACAGACCCAGGGCATGCTTCAGGAAAGGAGATGGAAAGAAGGTGTGTTTTCCCCACAGGCCAAGTAATTCTGCCTTGACCAGATCAAGCAGGTGATCAGTACAGAACAGTGAGTCTAACTGGGCTCCTTTGCACTCATTCCTGTGATTCTTGCTCTAAAAGGGACTTGGGGGCACTTGCAATATTATGAAATACTTGTTGGGTCAAAGTGAACAAAATTAGGGACATATAGATGATTTTTGACAAGTGTGGAAAATGGAAGGGTAAATGCATCTTTCTTATGTGACAAGCAAAAAAAATTCTTGAAGAAGTAGAACAGCCAAATTTTATAGTTCCAGGTCAAACTTTCTATAGCCAAATAAACCACAGTCCAGAAGTCTTGCATCATGTATAAGGGTGAAATCACATTAATGATGCTGGCTGTAAGATTATTTTTAACCACTCCAAAGAGAATCTTTGGTCTGTATTTAATCTGAGTAATGGTTAGTGCAATGCAACAAACTTTTTGATCTTGGAGAAGAAGAAACAGAGAGACAGAGAGACAGACAGAGAAATGAATAAATACTGCCCCAGCTATCTATCTGCATTGCAGGAACTTCTGTCTCTGCAGCACCACTGGGCACTGCATAAAAAGAAAGTCTCTTTCTTGCGTGAGCTCACCTTTCAAACACTTATTTTCCTGGATCATCCAAGGCAGCAGTGAAGAACCAGCAACTCGTCAATGAAAGATGAAGATGCAGTCTGACCACCCATTCACAGAGCCCAGTGTTCGTCATTTCCACCACTGAATGGCTGTTTCGCCTCTTTGGCTACCTTGAAGCTCCAAAGCTACCTTGAAGCTTTCCTGGGCCCCATTTCCCAATTTACAGTTTGAGAAATATCGCCAAGGATTTTTAATAGATTTTGATATGATGACTCCAGGATCTGCTGAGTTCCCTTAAAAGATGATATACTTAGTTTTTCTTTACTTTTATGTGTAACACGGCATGACTCCTTTGCCATTATCAGGATTGTAGTGCTATTTCTCAAGTGTTCCCAGGCAATACAGGACTGAGAATTGTTCTCTGTTGATATTTGCAGAGCTATATCAGTGCCAGATTGTGTTTGGATTTACAAACCTTCGAAAGCTGTAACTCCATTCAGTAACATTTATTGAATGACAATTACGTGCCAGGAACATGGGTGTAATTGCACAAATAGACAAAAATCTTTGCCTTTGTGGGACCTGCTAGCTGTCACACTTAACCCACCCATTTGTATTATAGCTTCTTAGTTTTTTTTTTTTTTTTTTTTTTTTTTTTTTAACTAAAAGAGTACAAAGGTTGATGTCAGAAGCTGTGAATGTATTTGGCCTTCAGAAACCCTGCCCACTTGTACTTTGCAGCAACATTTCCTTGATTGCCTTGTCACTTTGTTCTGTGTCACTTCTGTATTGATCAAGTGCCATTGTCAGAATAGAAAATTCATTTAGACATATACCTTTGCCACTTTCTTATCTCCATTTACCACTTGTTAGGCAAAGTTTGCCAGATCATCAAAAATGTTTTTCAACTTAAAGAGAAGCAAGTTTTGGCCGGGCGAGGTGGCTCACGCTTGTAATCCTAGCACTCTGGGAGGCCGAGGCGGGCGGATTGCTCAAGGTCAGGAGTTCAAAACCAGCCTGAGCGAGACCCCGTCTCTACTATAAAAAATAGAAAGAAATTAATTGGCCAACTAATATATATATATAAATTAGCCGGGCATGGTGGCTCGTGCTGTAGTCCCAGCAACTCGGGAGGCTGAGGCAGTAGGATTGCTTAAGCCCAGGAGTTTGAGGTTGCTGTGAGCTAGGCTGACGCCACGGCACTCACTCTAACCTAGGCAAGAAAGCGAGACTCTGTCTCAAAAAAAAAAAAAAAAAAAAAGAGAAGCAAGTTTCCCCTGGAGCAGGGGAGGAGACTTGAGTCCCTCCACATGGTAGTTTCCACTCTCTCTCCTTTAGTTATAGAGATGAGATGCGGAACTACAAATTAGAAGCCGACTATTTAGCCCACAAACATGTGCTCCAAGAAGAACTGTAATTATGCCTGATAAAACTGAAAGCAGCTGTATCAGTAAGGATTCTTTTGGTTGCGAAAATATAGCTTGCATAGAGAAAACCACCAGTCCATCAGCTCTGCTCATGCACACACAGTTTTAATCAGCATTTTAGTCCCTTACCTTTTTTTTTCAATTTTATTGTGGTAAGAACAGTTAACATGAGCTCCAGTCTCATAACAGATTTGTAAGTGTACAATAAAGTATTGTTACCTGTAGACACAATGTTCAGCAGATGTCTAGAATTTATTCACCTTGCATAACTGAGATTTTATACTCATTGACTAGCAACGCCCCCGGTCTCCCTCCCCCCAGCCCCTGGCCACCGCCATTCTACTCTCTGCTTCTATGTGTTTGACTACCTTAGATGCCTAATGTAAGTAGAGTCATGCGGTATTTGTCCTTCTGTTAACTGGCTTATTTCACTTAGCATAATGTCCTCCAAGTTCATCCATGTTAACCTCCAGCCCCCTGTTCTCTCCGTGCGTGTGTGTGTGTGTGTTGTGTTTTGACAGGAGTATAAATCTGGCTCAAACGTTCTGGGAACGAAGGGAGGTGGAGTTCTTGAAATGGACAGTGTTGACTGCAAACTTGATCACGTTATTTTCATCCAAAGTGCTTCTGGTTTATTTCTTCCTGAGTGTAAACTTGCAGATTTCTATCCAGATGAGGGAGAGAATCATCTAGGCTATGAGGAAAACCTAAGGGGTTTCCTATTTGTTGTATCAGAAGAGGTGGAAATAATCCTTAAAATGCCAAGTATAGGAACATTGGATGCTAAATGAATGCCCATCAATAAGGACAAGGTTAAATAAACTGTGGTACAGCCATATCATGACATATTACATAACCTATACAATCATGATTTAGACAAGCATATATTACATAGAAATATTGTCATAATGTATGGCTAAATGAAAAAGCATGGGCTATAAAATATGTGTAGTATGATAGTACTTTTATTAAAACAAAGCCCAAAACTCCTTCGTTGTATAATTTCTACCTCTATAAATATTTTAGTCATTATAAAAAGAATGTTTTAATAAGATAAACCAGGAGATAGAGCTCTTTAAAAATAAGACTAAAAAGTTGTATTTTAAAAAATTGTACATCTAATGCAGCTATAAGGAAATAATTTTCCCAATAATTTCGTTTTTTTCTTTTCTTTCTTTCTTTTTTTTTGAGACAGAGTCTCGCTTTGTTGCCCAGGCTAGAGTGAGTGCCATGGCGTCAGCCTAACTCACAGCATCCTCAAACTCCTGGGCTCAAGTGATCCTTCTGCCTCAGCCTCCCAAGTAGCTGGGACTATAGGCATGTGCCACCATGCCCAGCTAATTTTTTCTATATATATTAGTTGGCCAATTAATTTCTTTCTATTTATAGTAGAGACGGGGGTCTCACTCTTGCTCAGGCTGGTTTTGAACTCCTGACCTCAAGCAATCCACCCGCCTCAGCCTCCCAGAGTGCTAGGATTACAGGCGTGAGCCACCGTGCCTGGCCTGTTTTTTTATTTTCTACTTCTAATCTTTTAACCTGTGTGGCTCACAGGTGCTTTTGCTATGACTATTTGGCCAAATTAGGAAGTGGGGTAGAAGAACTTCTGACACCAAGTTATGCAGTACCTGCAGTAACTATCTCTGGCAAGAACTGAGGAAACTCAAGGATGCTGGAGTCAGGTGGTCTATAAAATGAAGAGTGAAAGTGAGCAAGGTACAAACGTATTTGGGAAAAATAGCATTTTCCTTTTATTCCAGACCTCAGTTGGAGTGCTTCTAATGTATTTCATCATTAAGTATGAAAATGGCTGTTCGTTTGATTGCTATATATTTTTATCATTTTAAAGAAGTGTCCTTATAATTCTGTATTTAAAAAAAAATCCTTCTTGAATTAAAAAGCAAAACAAAACAGTTTCATCATGCTATATAGTAACTTTTAAAATCATCTCCTACATTGGGCATTTAGGTGGTTTTTAGTTATTTACTATTATAAATAATGCTGACATGAAAGTCCCTGTACATGAATCCAGTTGGGAAAATATGCAATGGGGCAATGAAGAACAGAATTGAACTGCAAAAGGAACCAGGTTTCCAGAGTGGAACAAGGACAGAAACTTTAGGAAGGAAACAGTGCCATGAGATTTAGCCATAGTTAGTATTAGAGGCTGGTCAGAAAGGAAGAGACAATTTCAGAGCACCCAGCCCCAGCAGAAAGGCTGAAAATAAACAGGGGGGAAAACTTGTCTCTTGGCAGGAGTAGAGGAAGTTAGAAAGGAAATCCCTGAGCATGTTTTTAAAGTCACACTTGGAACTCAAGTGAGAACAGGATATCATCTCTAATGGACAAATCAAAGTCAATGCTCCCCACCCCATTGCACTTTTTCTGTGACATCCTAACACATGCAAGAAAGGTTGGTGGTAAGAATTGTTAGAAACTGAAGATTTCAGATTTGTAGGAACAGTACCTACCCTAACTACCCTAACCTACCCTAACAGTACCTACCCTAACTCTCGGCAGTTTTGGGTGTTGTATTTCTTGACTAATTTAAGATGTAATACTTCAAGTTTAGCCATTGGCCTGTGACACTGTTTTTGAAGGAGCCAGTGATGAAAGAGTTCCATAAACAAGGTGGTGGCTGGAACTGGCTTGCCTGGAGCATCTCATCTAGCATGTATTAACTAAATGGAAATTTTTGTATTAAATCTGGAAAGGTTTGCATCTTGACTCTAGAGATTATTGACTGTTTCACAGTGTAAATGTTTTTAAGTAGGGAAGAGACATACCAGTCAACAAGTCTGTTGACTGGACTTGATTTGTTACAGTAAAAACAGTAATGACCTTAAGAATAGTGAATGGGAGGAAGTTTTAAGATGAGCTTAGCCTGAAGAAAAAGGAGAATGAAAGGTGTATAACCAAAATACTAGGAAAAAGAACTTAGTAACGAGGGTCAGTGGGAGTGTAAGGAGATCACAGCAGTTATGTAAAATATGAAAAATCAGAAAAACCTAAATATAAAAAAAACAGAGTAATAAATGAACAAATTTAGTACAGATATATAAAGAATATATGTAATTATTTAAAATGATATTTTAGTGAATGGGAAATTCTGTATTATCAATAGTTGTTTCTGGAAATTGAATTACAGATGAGTTTTTTTCTTGCTATTTCTTTATTTTCCAAGTGTTCCATACAGCATATATATTATTAAATACTTTGACAATTGGAGAAAAGGAAGGGTTTTTTTCCCCTTCTTTTAAACTTCTTTTTAACCCTACAGTACTATTAAAATCTCCCCCCACCTTTGTTTTTTAGATCCCACCATAAATTTCCTGGCTCCTTACTATTTAGTGAACAAATTCTAAAGACAAGAGCTCTATCAAGGCTAGTATAAAAATGGTTGTCACCGAGTCAAAGACTTTTCATCTATGTCATTCATTTACTAACCATTATCCATCCATACCTGAATTTATTTGTTTTTCTATTAAAGAAATGGGTGAACACATTATACTGTAGTGAAAGGTTAAGGTTTATAATGTTTATCTTAAAGACTCAGCAAATGTGCCTTTGTTTCATTATTGTTCTACATATTGAATAGAATGAACTGTGACAACTAAAAACAAATATAAAATTTTCTTTCTTCGTTTTCAGGTGCTTAGCACACCTTACCAATCATCTTTCATTACTTTGGATTAATTTATAGATAGGTATTAATGCCAATAATAGGAGTTACAAACTAATACATATTTTTTACACATCATAAATCCTGAAACGAGCTTGAGTTTCTTCTCTGTTCTTCAGACGTCAGGAGAAAGAGGTGTTTTTTTTTCTCAATGGAAAATTGTATTCATCTTATCCTAGAGTAAAAATAAATATGTGAACAAATAAGTATTTGACTTAATGTTCCCAACAGTGCTTCATTTGGTAGAGCAGAATATAAGAGCCACACCCATGTGTTCCCAGGAACCAGAAAGACTGCTGCTCTGTTTCCCAGCCCCTCGATACTAGAGCATAGTTTCTGGACAAGATGTATCAGTATGGCTTGGGAGCTGGATAGAAATGCAGAATCTCAGACCCCACCCCAGACCTACTATATCAGAATCTGAATTTTAGTACTAATAAAATACCCATGTGATTTGTAGGCACATTCAAGCTTAGCATGGGCCAGACAGCTTTTTTGTTTGTTTGTTATATGGCACAGAATAAGAAGGAAATAATAAAAGTAAATGAATAATAAAATTTGTATGATGAAAGCAGGAGATGCATTGTAGTCTCTAACCAAAACGTGCTTTACAACTACAAATGTATGATCGTGAGTCTAAATTTAAACTTTAAATGATGTATATTAGATGTTGGTAGGGTTACAACTACCATGGTCATGTTGTTCATGAGAAAGAGGAAAAAGACACAGGTGAGTAGGGAAAAAAATGACAGTGAGGTTTGACCGAACTATCTAACTGAAGGATCCTTTGTGGAAGAAGTTCCTGGAAATCTCATTGTAATCCACAGAAAACTTCTCTTTCAAAGTGTTAGTTCCAAGATGTATTTAAAATATGTGTAACTTTTCATGATTCACGTACTGAAGACTGTAGAGGTTGCCTTGCTTTTCTGTCTGTTGCTTGCATTCTGTTTAACTTAGCTGTCTCAAGTAGGTAAAACCATATACTTTTGTGGAAGAGGGAACATATGTGGGTTAGCAGCAAGGAGATTCTGAACATAAAGCAGGTGTTCAGCGTACACTTGCTGGTTCATTCATCCATTGGTCTTTTCTGTGACAAATAGCAATTGAGTACCAGCTGTGCTAGGCACTGTGCTAAGTGCCAGATATACAGTGGAGTGAAGGAGATGTCCCTGCCTTTATGGAGCTTTTGATGATGTGTGAATTACTACTGATAATTTTTGAAAATTATCTGTAGATGTTGTTCATCTGTGATATTTCTGTGCCTAGCATCTTCCTTTTTCCATTGAAAATGAGAAATGTCTAATTCTTGGTTATCAGTCTGACTTATATAGACTGATCAGTTGTGATTGTATAGCAGATAATAGCAGTTCATATCATATGGCAAAAATGCAGCTAGCAATGTACATAGATGAGGCTGAGATATATGTCAATAATATTACAATAGTTACATATTGTAATGTGATCACTGTAAGAGCTTGGCATGGGTTGGGGAGAAAGGGTTAGAGACCACTAGGAAGGTAGTGTGGGTGAGTGACAATGAGCAGGAGCCATGAACAAGTCTCTTATAAATTGCATGGATGAAATTAATACAATTATGATAAAAATCAAACATATATTTTTATCATATACCTTCAATTGATAAATTGGGTAATGTATTGGACTTGTATGACTTCAAATAAAGGTAATTTGTTCTTCATTTTTGTAACATGTATATAATATGCATTTAGAAAACCATTAATCATTAAAATAAATTGTGAGTTTTCTTGGAATGATGGATTTATCCAATATAAATGGAACCTAACAAAGTTAGTGGAAAGGTGAGATAAATAGTCCTGAATAGGCAAGTGGACCAGCCATGGGTTGAATCAATCTAACTCCAGGACACTGATGTCTTTGTGGATTGTGAGTATGGTTGCCTCCCAGGTTCCTAAAACCCTGCATTCCCAAAGCCCTGGCATTTGTGCCTATTTAAGCACAACCCTACAACTGTCACTTGTTGCCTGGTGACTAGGTTCTCTGCCCTGATGGCTCAGTGGTCTTGGAACTAAGACTTAGAACACAGTCTGGGAACTAGGGGCATAGTCTTAGAAGCCAGATGGACACAGGTTTGAAGTTCTGGCCCCACTACCTTCTGGACCTAGGATGTTAGATAATGTCTGTAATGTCTCTATGCCTTAATTTTCATACCTGGAAAATGGAGACTATAATACTCAACTCATGTGTTTGTGTGGATTACATAACTTACAGAACACTTACTGCCATGCCTGGCACATGGTAAATGGTGGCTACTACTACTGTATTATCATTAAACCCATGTCTCCATAACTGATTCCTGTTTGCTACATGAATCCCCTTTGGTAACAAGTTTTGGGTTTTTTTTTTTAATCTCCTGTCTCAGTTTCTTAGTGGCTGTATTTCCCCACACTGAATCCATATCCCAGAGGCTGCATCCCTGGCCTCCTGGGGCCCTTCCTCCTGTGTGCCACTTTTGCTGAGCTCTCATCTCACTCCAGGTTCAATAGACACCCTAGCTCTGGGGTCTGTTTGGCTCAGAGACACAGTAATACCCATCAGTGCCTCTGGAGATAGGCTGCCGGTGTTCAAATCTCAGCACTTCCACTTACTAGCTGAGTGACCTTGGGTACATTATTCAACCTCTCTGTGCCTCAGTTTTCTTATCTGTAAAATGAATTATACTTGTTTTGCATGATTGTTATAAAAATTAAACACAATATTAGATATTGTTGTATATATTAAGAATCTAGAATAAGCAGTACTATATAGCATTGGTATTATGATTTACATCTTGGTTAAGAGTACCCAAGCTTGGTTTTTACTCACTTCTCTTTTCTCATCCAGGGTTATCTCCCAATTTCAGGTCACTTTTCAGGACTCACATAGCTAGCTGCATGCACCTAGATTATCCAGACACCATGCTTCCATGGCAAGATATCTACCTTCCCCACATCCTGACACAAAAGTTCCTGGCAGACTCTGGCTGTGACAGCGAGGAATGAGTAACATTTTATTCCAAAGTTTATGTCTACTTAGGAATAACAGTATACTGGGCCCTGCCCAGTGGCCTCTTTCCTAGAACAGGATGAAAATAAAACAGCCAAGCCAAGCCGTTGCCTTGTTCTTCCTTAATTCCCTCATCTCCCTTCCCTCATTCCCACTGGTAGACAGAGATCATCCATCTAGAAGAAAGGACAGTGCAGGATTCCTCCCCACAGAGGTTGAATATTTCATACACTGGGGAAATAAAGCCCTATTCAGTAAGTGGTGCTGGGAAAACTGGATAGCCACATGCAGAAGAATGAAACAGGACCCTTCTCTCACCATGTACAAAAATTAATTCAAGATGGACAAAAGATTTAAACGTAAGGCATGATATCATCATAAAAGTTCTAAAAGAAAAGGAAAAACTCTTTCTAGACATCAGCCTAGGCAAAGAATTTATAACTAAGACCCCAAAGGCAAATACAGCAACAACAACAAAAATAAATACATGGGACTTAATTAAATTAAAAGGCTTCTGTATAGAAAAGGAAATAATCAACAGAATAAATAGATAACCTATAGAATGGAAGAAAATATTCACAAACTATATGTTCTCTAAAGGAATAATATCCGAAATCTACAAAGAACTTAAAGGAATCAGCAGGAAAAAAACAAATTCCATTAAAAAGTGGGCAAAAGCAATAGATGCTGCTGTGGATGCAGAGAGAAAGGAACACTTATACACTGTTGGTGAGCCGCAAATTAGTGCAACCTCTATGCAAAACCATGTGGAGATTCCACAAAGAAATAGACGTAGACTTACCATTTGACCCAGCAGTCCCACTACTAGGTATCTACCCAAGGGAAAAGAAATCCTTTTATCAAAAAGACACCTGTGCTTGAATGTGTATTGGAGGACAATTCACCATTGCAAAAGTGTGCAGTCAACTTAAATGCCCATCAATTCATGAGTAGATTAAGAAAATGTGGTATATATATATATATATATATATATATATATATATATATATATTATAGAGTACTACTCAGCCATAGAAAGGAATGAAATAATGTCTTTTACGGCAACGTGGATGGAACTGGAGACCACTATTCTAAGTGAATAAAATGAAAAAAAATGAAAAACAAACACACCACATGTACTCTCTAATAATTGTGAGCTAAATGATGGGCGCACGTAGGCACAAAGAGATGTAAAAGCTACTGGAAATCAAGAAAGGGGGGTGTAGGGGGGAGGACTTGCCTATTGGGTACAATGAACACTGTTCTGGTGATGGGCACACTGGAGGCCTCGACCTAAGTGTTGTGCAAGATATCCATGTAACAGAAACATTTGTACCCTTTAATATTTTGAAATTAAAAAAAAAAAAAGCAAAGAGATTGGGCACAGTGGTTCACATCTGTAATCCTAGCGCTGTGGGAGGCCAAGGCAGGAGGATCCCTTGAAGCCAGGAGTTCAAGACCAGCCTGGGCAACAGCGAGACCCCGTCTGAGGTTGCAGTGAGCTATGAGGATGCCACTGCACTCCAGCCAGGCAACAGAGTGAGACCCTGTCTCAAACAAAACAAAGCAAAGCAAAGCAAAACAAAACAAAGTTAAGAAAAAAGTCTGGAGTGTAACTCAGAATACAAACTTCTATTGTATCCACCAGGGTAAACTGTTGGCTAAACTGTTACTATTTGAGTTCCATAATGACATAATGTGGTTAAGGTAAAAATAACCCCAGAGAAACAAGTAAAAGGAAGGTTTAGTTTTGATTGACATTTTCAAACAAAGCATATACCACTGGTTTGTAAACTGCATGTACCCTCAGGGGCTTCAGTGGGAGTCAAGGGTATCAGGGTCTTACTTCTCAGCCCTCCGTGCCTGGAATAGTACTTGGCTTGCGGCAATAAACTGTTTCTGCTCGGCAGTCCTGGCTTCAAGCCTCCCACAGGGAGATTCCTTTTAATGCTCCAGATCCCTTCCAAGGCCACTGTCAATATTTTCAAAAGCAAGACGATGATTATTAGCATATTCTCTTTTTAGCACAAAGTGTGTTTTTAAAATATTTACTTAGTGTTTATTTTTTCAGTTATTTGGGTGGAGGTTTATTTGGCTTGAGTTATCAAACAACCCAAGATCTTTATCATTTGTTTAACCTTTTATTCCATTTCATTCATTCAGTTATTCTCTATGCAATTAAATGTCTACAGTGCTCCCAGATAATTTAACTTGCCCCTAAACAAATAGAAGAAAAGTCAGTTTAGAAACATACGTAATAAAATACAGAAGGATCAGGAATAAATAACAGTTAATACATAGAATTTATTCAGTCAGCCTTATCTCATTCTGATTTAATTCTTACATTAAGTAGAAATATTTCCAAAGATAATAGAACCAAAAGGTACCTCATTAAGTCATCCAGTAGATCCAAGAGTCTCCTAAAACCCACAAACTAGATGCTTTTGAAACTCTCCTTGAAGGAAGCAACAACAAACTCACTGCATCTTACATTTAAAACATCTCGATATCTGGAAATATGATATCTGCCCATGAGACACAGCAAATTATAGGTCTTGAATCTTGACACCATTCAATAAGATTTATCAATTATTTGCACTGGGCTATCCTCCATATCCTAAAATCACTTGTTTAGATTTTGAGCATTAGTCAACAAACACTGGGTGAATGTCTGCTGTGTAGAAAACTGTAGTCGAAGTCAAGTAAGGTGGTGAATTCAAGTTAGTTGCCATACGCTTTTTGTTTTTGCTTTTTAATTTCTGAGGCTGCACATTTTATGACATAATATTCTCTACAGATCTAAGGCTGCCCATTGACATCCTCACTACATTTGATCCTTCTCTAAAGGATTCCATACCAAGTGATGACTCGGAGCACAGTCTTTGGGTTCAGAGGAGATCTGGGTTTCAGTTTCAGTTCTACCACCTAGCAGTTGTCTGAGTTTGGGCAGGCTATTTAACCTACTATGTCTCAGTTTCCCCATCTTTGAAATGGGAATAATGATATCTACCTATAAGGATTACTGTAGGATTTAGATGAGACGGATACAAAGTGCTTTGTACTCAATGAATGGTAGCTATTATTTTTACCGGGACACTGGTTTTATTGTCCAAGCATGGACTCGGATGCCATTTCTAGAGGTATAGTTGTTGAACTGACTCGCCAAGCTGAATGTCAATACTTGCTTCTGCCTTCCCACGCCTGAGTGGAGTAGCTGAAGCTATCTGTCAAGATTAGTTTCTTCCTTCCTCAAAGACCTTCAAGGAAGACTCCACAATCTCCTTGTGTCAAGACTTTATAAAGTTTAAGTTGTTTCTTCTATCTAACCTAAATCTTCCCTGCTATTCAACCCAGTTTCCTCTTCTATGCTTTCCAGAGATAGAAAAGGGCTGCTCCCCAGCCTCTGAGTACTAGACTCTCAAATTTAGGAGCCCGTAAACATTTACTAACCTGTGCATGACACCCTGTAGGAGACCAGGAAAATAGATTTAGGTTTGTTCCATACTGTGGGAAGATCCAGTAAACAGAAAGCAGTTCAAAATTAGGAAGCAGGCCGGGCGCTGTGGCTCACGCCTGTAATCCTAGCTCTTGGGAGGCCGAGGCGGGCAGATTGCTCAAGGTCAGGAGTTCAAAACCAGCCTGAGCGAGACCCCGTCTCTACTATAAATAGAAAGAAATTAATTGGCCAACTGATATATATATATAAAAAAAAAAAATTAGCCGGGCATGGTGGCACATGCCTGTAGTCCCAGCTACCCGGGAGGCTGAGGCAGAAGGATCACTCGAGCCCAGGAGTTTGAGGTTGCTGTGAGCTAGGCTGACGCCACGGCACTCACTCTAGCCTGGGCAACAAAGTGAGACTCTGTCTCAAAAAAAAAAAAAAAAAAACAAAATTAGGAAGCAGAACTATGCAGACAAACCTCATCAAATTAGATAGAAGACTTGTACTCATCAAATTTAATTGTGCTCTTTCGGATGCAATCACAGGAATAGCTAGAAGTTTTGACCTTAATAAGGAAAATACCTAAAATATAAATGCAAAGGCTCAGAAATGCACAAAAAACCCCAAAGCAAAATGTAAGTATTTACTATATTCAGGGATAGAGGTTGCTGGAACAAACAGCCCTACTTGCATTTGATATGATGTTTGGGTGAAGAAGTTATAGAAGGTAATATATATTCAACTGGAGAAAAAGACATCTAGAAAGAAACATGGATGTTCTTTTAGGCAGCTGCTTCTTTCTTTTAAGAGAAACAACTTCCTCAGCTCTGGCATGTGCATTCCAGGAGGAAGAAGGAAGGAAGACAAAGGAGGCGCAGAGCTATTAATAGAAAGACTTCAATGTCGGCATCCCTCACCTGGAAAGGAAAAGGGCAGCAGGCACAAGGAGAGAACTAAAAGAATCAAATCTTTTCTCAAGGCTCAGAATCTTCTAGAGATTCTTCTTCTCTCTGTCCTTCTCATGCCCTCATCCCCTTCTACTCAGAAATCTTTTTAGGAGTATTTTTAAAATCCTGAATTTAAAAATTACTAAACCATGCCTTTATTCCAAAAATTTTAACCAGTAGGACCTGTCCTGGTGTTACAGGGAAGGTAAGCACACCCTTTAAAAATATTTCAGCTGTCCCTGGACTATGAATAACAAACATTAGAGCTCAAAAGGCCAGTTTAGAGCCATATTGTCTATGCTTCCCTTGTATAAACACAGAGATTTGGTTAAAGGAAGACAAATTTAAGTAATTTTAATTTGTTTTTAACTCCTAAGCTCTATAATTATCTTGACTTGGCTTTGGTGTCTAGTAAATTCCTCATGTTTTGTAGGTGCACAGAACATTTTTGTTGAATGAAATAATGAAGAACAAACATACCCACACTTGCTTAGCAACATCTTGTATTTTGTGAATTTGTGCTAAACATAGTAAATAAACCAGACTAAAAATTAGGTTTCCATCATTAAGGCACATATAGACATAAATTAATGGATTTGGCAGTACACTTTTATAATTCACTGGAAAAAGAAGTGTTGTGTAAAAGGAATACTAGTAAATTTTATTAATCCAATTTTTCATGACTACTATAACCTCTGTATTTTAGCCAGAAAAATACAAAGCCCTTGCAATATGGAATCATTAAATTATGCACTAATTTATTTCTGCAAAGTCCTCTATAGAAGTTCTTAGAAATGTAGAAATAGCATTTAAATGAACAATAAAATGAATGCACTAGTTCCATAATGAATGTCCCACAAACCTATGTTTTTCTTTTTAAGAAGTTGTAAGGAAAGGAAAATCTTTAGAGAATCACTGAGAGTGTCTGAATGATGGACATTAGCTAAATTCTTCCTTATCCAGCAAGTTCTATAAATTGCCCTAAATTCCATTTTTATCTGATTAGAAGATATGATCAGAAAATTGCACTTCTTTTTTTTTTCAGGATGATGATAATTTTTTCCAGTAGATCCAGGCCTCTGTCTTTATCTGATAGATCTGATAGACACGTGTAAAGTCTCTGAAACTTGTTTTACCTCCGGTTTGAACCTGGAGGCAGAACTGAAGCTGACCCTGGAAAGACTAGCAACACTTTTTTTTAACTGAAGATAATACTATTTGCTACTAAATCAATTTTGAATCTTTTGTCCTCTCAGAAAACATACTCTTATGCTTTATTTTTTTAATTTTAAAATATAAAAAAAATAAATAAATAGGAGAGTCTTAACTTTTGCTCTTTTTTTTTTTTTAAACAGAGTCTCATTCTGTTGCCTGGGCTAGAGTGCTGTGGCATCAACCTAGCTTGCAGCAACCTCAAACTCCTGGGCTCAAGTGATCCTCCTGCCTCCTCAGCCTCCTAAGTAGCTGGGACTACTGGTGCACCACCATGCCTGGCTAATTTTTTCTATTTTTAGTAGAGACGGGGTCTCGCTCTTGCTAAGGCTGGTCTCCAATTCCCAAACTCCATCAATCCTCCCATCTCAGCCTCCCAGAGTGCTAGGATTACAGGCATGAGCCACCACGCCCAGCCCATAATCTTGTGTTTTAAAGAGAGACATAAGAACCCAATGGCTGAGAGCAAGGACATCAGCTTCTGACAAGCCTTAATCCAAGTATCAGGGAGTCTACTTGCTAGCTGTGTGACACTGGGCAAGTCCCTGTATTCCCACCCCAAGCCTTAGCTTCCAGTTCTGCAAAATGTGAATAAAAAGAGCATATACCTCACAGGGTCATTGCAAGATTTAAAAGAGAGAATTTGTAAAAAGTTTTCATGCGGGGCCGGGCGTGGTGGCTCACGCCTGTAATCCTAGCACTCTGGGAGGCCAAGGCGGGTGGATTGCTCAAGGTCAGGAGTTCGAAACCAGCCTGAGCGAGACCCCCGTCTCTACTATAAGTAGAAAGAAATTAATTGGCCAACTAATATATATAGAAAAAATTAGCCGGACATGGTGGCACATGCCTGTAGTCCCAGCTACTTGGGAGGCTGAGGCAGAAGGATTGCTTGAGCCCAGGAGTTTGAGGTTGCTGTGAGCTAGGCTGACGCCATGGCACTCACTCTAGCCTGGGCAACAAAGCGAGACTCTGTCTCAAAAAAAAAAAAAAAAGTTTTCATGCGTAGAAGACCCTCTATAAATGACAGCCATTATTACCATTATTATTGTCACCAACATCATTATATAGAGAGCTGTTCCTACTCCTCACCCCAGCATCCAGTGCTTCTGACCAAGCCCACACATCTCTGCATCAGGAGCCTACAGGGAATCAAAAGCCCAGAAAAGGGAGGGTTTAGAGTCTGGTAGCCCATTTTTTCTGTTGTCACTGATAGCATTCCCTGTTATGGAGTGCACAGTGACAACCACTTGAAACACTTTGGCCATTTCAATGTCTTCACAGCTTTTTATTAACTGTTGCCACAACGTGACCACAAGAATGAGCAGGATAGCCCATTCATCTGAAAGCCCCAGTCTCTTCTCTGGAGTCCTCTATGGCTACACAAACAACAATATCTCAAAAGAAATATAGTGTTCACTCTATTAAACAGCCATAAAACCTAATTTCTGGATCTTTTGATCTTTTACCAATTTCATTCAACCAAAAGAAAAAGGATAAAAAAAGCACAGAAATAACTCCACAGCTTCTGGGTAGTTCCATAATTGTCATTATTATCTCAGTCACAAATAAAACATGCTATAATTGAAGTTTCTTACCTCAAGGACAAATCCCCCTCTTAATAGATGGTATAAACTCTTCAGCAAGTTCACCCATATTTTGCCTAGTATTGATTGTAGTGCTTTATCTATGGTTGAGGGCAAGATTAGTCTGGACTCTTCAGACTCTTCAAATCTCACCTTCATTAATCCATTAGATTGTTGTGAAGGTATGTGGAGTTGATTGTTTAAAAATTCAAACAAACCCAACCAATGCATATATAGCTACACAGATATGCTTGGGTTCCTGCACAGACCTTGAGATCCCTAGAATGTAGACAGACTTGGGCATATTGACAATAGAGTATATAGTGTTTATCTAAAGTCACAAATTCAAATATATGGAGGGAGAGGCCAGGCAGGTGTTATTAAAGGTAGGAGAGGCCAGGCAGGTAATATAATAAGTAAAGCAGGCCATGGGTAAGAAATAATTGGTTCTCCTGGTCTTTTCCCTGCCCCTACCACCATTGATGGAAGCATGGACACCAGAGAAAGACTTTTTTCCTATTTCTACCATGGGAAGGGAAATCCTGCAGTGGGCATGTGAACACAAGTAACTTGAGGTATCTCCCGCTTGAGTGGGGAACTTGGCACACGATGGCAAACAGTGGAGTGGGCAGGTCAGCGGGGGGCACGTCAACCCAGCCCCAGACACTGTTGCCAGTTCTGAAGGCTGATTCAGTATTGTCACTTCATCCTTTACCCTTCTCCCTTCCTCTCCACCCAAAGACAATCTAGAAATCTAGATGTTTATATAAAAGTTTCTGATTTTTGAATATTAACAACTGGCTCCGGTATATAATATTTAAAGAATACACTGCAGAGCAAATAAGTATGTCTGCAAGGCAAACCTGGCAGATAGGTCAACAGTTTGGCTAACCTAAGGTGCCCCTCACAGGCGCTCTGGTTTTGGACTTGAACCTTAAGCCACGTCATTCATTGGGATGGGTGATATAGGGGAGGAACAAGTTGGGGAGGGGTATGAGTTTTGTTCTGGACTTGTTGATCCTGAGTACTCATGGGACATCCAGGAGAAGAAATTTAGGCTGGAGACACAGATTTCATCTGTGGCTTCTTAGTGAGGCAGTGGTGGAAAGTGTGAGATAATCCAGAGAGAGCTAGTGGGATGAGATTAGAAGACTATGGCTAACACCCTGGTAAACATCCATATTTGGAGAGTGCAATGAGTAAAAAGGATTCTCAAAGGAGGATGATAAGGAGTATCCAAAGAAGTAAGAGGAGAACCAAGACAGTTTAGTATCATGGGATGTGAGGAAGGAATAAGAATCAAGGAGACAGCCATCCTCCATGTCAAATGTTGCAGAAATCTCAAGCCAGCTAAAGGCAGAATAGTCTCCACTGGACTTTGCCGTAACGTGTTACCAGAGACACCACAGTTAGTAGAAAGTCAATGACATTTGGGGTCAGACCTGAATTTGGAATCTGGTTCTGCCACTTACTTAATGTATAACCCTGAACAAGTTAAACACCTTTCAAAATCTCAGTTTTCTCATGCTAAAATGAGAATCCTAATACCTATGTCATATAGCTTTTGCGAGCATTTGTGGTAAGGAAAATAAAGTCCCTATCCTCAGGTAGCTTGTGTTCTAGTGGGAGAGATAGTCAATAAGGATGTATATAAATAAATACAGATGCTTCTCGACTTACGATGGGGTTACATCCTAATAAACCCATTATAAATTGAAAATGCATGTAATATACTTAATCTACCAAACATCATAGTTTGGCCCATCCTACTTTAAATGTGCTCAGGATACCTACATTGGCATATCTGACCAGAAACAGCTGCTGCTGGTGCCAGCATGGCAAGAGAATATTAGACGGCATATCACTAGCCCGGGGAAAAGATCAAAATTCAAAATTGGAAATGTGGCTTCTAGTGAAGCATATTGCTTTTGCACCAGCCTAAAGTTGAAAATGTTAAGTCAAACCATCGTAAGCCAGTGATCGTCTATATATAATTTAAGGTAGTGATGGGGAAAAGGCAGAAAGAAGAAAGTAGTCTAAGTGATTAGAGGGTGACTTGGGGCAGGGCAGTTGCTATTTTAACCTGGTCAAGAAGAAAGACCTCTGTAAGAAGGTGACATATAAATTGAAACATGAATGAAGAGGGAGGACGACATTTGAAGGTCTGGGTGAAGTGTAAAGGTGGAAATGGGTTTAGCATGTTCCAGAATATCAAGAAAGGCTGTGTAGTTAACAAGGAGTGGGAAAGTATAGGGATGATATCAGAGAGGTGAGCAGGCTATAGAAGCAGAATGAAATGTAGTCTCGGAATAAGAAGGAGCCACTGGAGAGCTTTAAGCATGGAGGCGACATGTAATGATTTACATTTGTACAATATCCGTCTGGTTTGTGTGTGGAGAATGGGCTGTGGGGGGCAACAGTAGGGGCTGTTATGGGAGGCTATTGCTGGGCCTGCAAGAGACGATGGGGGCTTGGCAAGGGTGCAGCTGGGGAGATTTAGGATACATTTTGTACGTAGATTCAACAGGATTAGCTGATGGTGGATATGGAGGACCTAGATATGGAGTTTGAAGGCTTGACTTCTAGGTGTCTGGCCTAATCAATTGAGTGAATGTAGATTCCATCTCTTGATATGGGGAAGACTTGTTGAAGAGAGGGGTTTTAAAAGCCTGGGATACAGAGGAAGAGTCATGTTCTTCATGTATTAAATTTGAAAGGCCTATTAGGCATCCAAGTGGAGAATCAAGTAGCCTTTGGGGATTTGAGAGGAACAGTAGAGGCTAGAAACAATAGGGCTAGATGTGATCACCTAAGGGATGAGTGTAGATTCAGGAAAGGGCCTGTGACTGGGTTCTCCAAATTACGCAGGACAGGAAGAGGGAGAGCCAGCAAAGGAGATGGAGAAAGAGTAGCCAAAGAGGTGGGAGTGAAACCAGGAGACTGGAGCATTATGACACAGAGGCCAAGTGGAGAAAGTGTTTTCAGAAGGGAAGGAGCAAACCATTACGGCAGACGCTACACAGAGGTTGAGTATGGAGGAGTCATTGAGGGGTTTGACCCTCGAGAGGAGGCTATTTTCAATCTGGAAAAGAACAGTTTCCATGGACCCATCAGAACAAAAGCCAGATTAGAATAGGGGAAGGAGCAAAGGGTAAGTACAGAAGTAGAGATGACGATGGGTCAAGTGTACTTACCCTCGGCATCTAGGAGTAGCCACACAAGTCCCTAGAAGTTGCATGCAGAATTCAGGGTGTATGTGGTGAGTTATGTTCTCCAGGAAGAGAAGCCATAGCTTTCATCAGATATTTAAAGAAGTGTGTCAGCACAAACCCTGAGCTCGAAGGTCTAATGGCTGGCCTCAGGGTTCTGAGGTAAGGCTAGAAGAATGTGGCACCCTCTTTAGGTGCTAGTTCCCTGTCCTGGCCAAAGGTATGGGGCTTCTAGCCATTATTAAAAATGCAGGTTTCTTTTCCATATATAGAGCCCTTTAAATCCCGAATTCACAGAATATATTCTCAACTTTGAAGATTTTTCTAGGCTAAAATAGTACCTCTGTGCGACCTCTGGTGGACGTTATAGAAATGCAGCCCAGACAGTCTCCATTTTATATGAAGGATATTTGAAAAGATTGCTTAGAGAAATACATTTTTATAAACCAAATGACAGTTCTCACAAATTTATCCAACAGGAATAACAAAATATACAACCAAAGCATAAACTAGCTTCTATGTAGTCTTTGAAAATAGCGAAGATAAACTTAAAATATAATCGTACACACTTGTAAAAAAAATTTTTTTTTTTTTTTTTTTGAGACAGAGTCTCACTTTGCTGTCCAGGCTAGAGTGAGTGCCGTGGCGTCAGCCTAGCTCACAGCAACCTCAAACTCCTGGGCTCAAGAGATCCTACTGCCTCAGCCTCCCGAGTAGCTGGGACTACAGGCATGTGCCACCATGCCCGGCTAATTTTTTACATATATATATCAGTTGGCCAATTAATTTCTTTCTATTAATTGTAGAGACGGGGTCTTGCTCTTGCTCAGGCTGGTTTTGAACTCCTGACCTCGAGCAATCCGCCCGCCTCGGCCTCCCAGAGAGCTAGGATTACAGGCGTGAGCCACCGCGCCCGGCCGGAAAAAAATTTTTAACCACCAGGGAAATAGTAAATTTAAGCTAGTTTTCACAGCAGAAATTTAGTAGGTCATTATGCATCCATTCATAGAGTTCAAAATCGACTTTAAAACTTTCCTTGAAAATATTAGATGAGCAAATTTGGCCATTTTACTGGTCTCTTCTTTTGTAAGAATAAGTGATATGAGAAGGCCCAACAGGTGTTTCTGTGTCTGGTTTAGAAATAAAAAGTGGGCATATGGTTATGGAGTCTGAAATGACGCCCCTCTAGGCCTACAGCATCTCTCTTAGGGATCCTTAGTGAATTGGGGCCCCACCTGCAGGTTGTCCAACCATCCTCCACAGAAAATGTCAAGTTCTCTGAGCACAGGAGTCCTGTCTTATGGTGCTTTTATTTCTTCTAGCAACTGCTGATACCCAAAAGCATTGTAATAAAAATTTGATGAGTTAAAGAGCATGGAATATGCACCTAGTAATCATTGAGGAGCAATTTTTTTTTTTTTTTTTTTTTTGAGACAGAGTCTCACTTTGTTGCCCAGGGTAGAGTGAGTGCCGTGGCGTCAGCCTGGCTCACAGCAACCTCAATCTCCGGGGCTCAGCGATCCTACTGCCTCAGCCTCCCGAGTAGCTGGGACTACAGGCATGCGCCACCATGCCTGGCTAATTTTTTTTGTATATATATTTTTTAGTTGGTCAATTAATTTATTTCTATTTTTGGTAGAGACGGGGTCTCACTCAGGCTGGTTTCGAACTCCTGACCTTGAGCAATCCGCCTGCCTCGGCCTCCCAAAGTGCTAGGATTACAGGCGTTAGCCACCACGCCCAGCCATTGAGGAGCAATTTTCACATGAACCATCAATGAGAGTTATCAATGCCCAGACCACATAATTCATACACTATAGTTTTTGGGTAAATCCTTGATGACTTGACCTATTTAAATGAATTAGATTCTGCTGGGTCAGTGATTTGCAAAGTGGGTCCCCAGACCAGCATCATCAATATCACTTGGGAACTTGGTAGAAATGCAAATTCTTGGGCCCCACCCCAGCCTTACTGAGCCAGATACACCAGGGGTGGGCCTAGCAATCTGCTTTTAACAAGCTTCCAGGTAGTTCTGATACAATCTAAAGTTTGGGAGCCACTGTTATTGGTCACACGTATATTGATAAAAATGGAAGATATTGTGTTTTTCAGGCACTTGGAAAAAATTCTACTTGTTTTTAAATAGAAATAACTCCACCAAAAAAAAGTAGGACGGCAAAGTACATTGTGATAACTAGTTCATAGCCCATTTTTTCTAAATATAAAGGTTTATAAGACATAGACAAAATAATTATAGAACAGCTCATGAATTGTCCATGAACTCATTTTTCTTTTACAAATTTTACAAATTGTACAAAAGTTATAATTTTGTAATAAATAAAATAATCACCCTGTAATCAAATAGGCAATTTCATTTTCATTTCACAAATATACTTCATTTGTCACTGAAATTACCTGCAGGTGGATTTTTAATGTGGCATTCATCTCTCTTAATATAAAGTTCTTCTTCCAGTACTTCCTTAATTCTCTTATGTGGCTCACAATATAAAAATTGCTTCCCTAAAAAGGCATTAACAAAATTGGTTACTTATCATAAATCCTGCCCAACTTTCTATAATACCTACTTGGATAACTCTTTTTAAAAAATAAGACATATTATTCCATACAAATATCGGACAATTTGTCCTGCAGGTTCTCTCTTGCAGATTAGAGCCTACCATTAGAACTTTTATTAGAACTTTTGGTTCTTTTGGGACTTCACACTTTCATGTAGTTTCTGAACCTGTGGAGTAAGTTTCAGGTACCTCTTTTGTATATTATGAAGAAATACATGGATTTTTGTCATTTGCTTCAAAAAAACTTTCACTCACTTATCTGATAAGTTCTTATTGAAGACTTTCTGTGTATCAGGCATTTGACCGGGGATTGAGGGCAGAGCAATGAATAAGACAGATGTGTGCATGGGCTTGGCTTGCAATTCAGATACAGAACAGAAAAAAAAAAAAACTTCAGCATTTTTTTTTCTGTTATTTTTCCTCGGCATTTTAAAATCATCATTTTGGGAGATTGAACCTGAATTGTAGCAGTGAACCATTGGCCTCTAATTTTGGCCCTTGAGGACATTACTGCTACAAGCAAGGACTGAATGATTTGTTCTCAACAGCTTAGCTACATTTCTTCTGCTCACCCCAGAGGTCAGCACTCTGGAGAAACAAAGAGCTGTGTTGTCTGGCCCTGCCTGTCTCCCCAGTCTCTCCAGCCAGCCTCTCCCTCTTGCTCACTGAGCTCCAGACACGTGGCTCTTCTGTTCATTCCCATGGTTGTACATGCTATTTTCGCTGCCTGGACTGCCTTCCTCCTAAGTTTTTGCATGTAAAACTTCTACTCAAATTTTAGGTATTGGCTTAAATGTCAGTTTTTTAGGGAAACTTGGCCTGTCTCCACAATCTGGAAATGTCTTTTTCTCATAGTACCCTCCTTTTTTTTTTTTTTTCTGTTTCATGTATTGCAATTTGAATACAGCTTCCTTTCATTTATAGACAATTATTTGTGTAGCTATTAGTTTAATGTCTTCTTTACCAGACCATAAACACTATAAGGGCAGGGATATTGTGTTTTCAGTTCATTAGAGTCCAAGAATAGAGCTTGGCATAATAATAGATGCTCAACAAATGTGTGTTTAGGTAAAAGTAAAGACTATTCTATGTGCACATCTGCCAGTGCAAGCTTATGAATGTCAGAGAGTAAGTAGTTCTTGTCTTAGTACCAAAAGTTCAATTCAAGGAAACTTGAAAAATGTAAACCAAATACTTTAGTTACTTAAGGTTTTTTTTTAGACTAACAAAGATATGGCAGGTGTCTCATCTTTTACAGACTAACCAATAAAGAACACAAGTGAGTCAATTTGACAAGGATGCAGACTGGCCCAAGGGGCAAGAGACCTGCTGCTTCTGGCAGTGATCCTGGGTCATTTCTGGTCACGAAGACCCAAACACACCCTCAGATAAGGATGAGGTAGAATTAGATACTTTAGAGTCTGATTCTTGTTTGCCAAAAGTTGGGAGTCATGGATAAAAGATGAGATAAACATTACTCAAACCTAACTTTGATTTAATCTTTTTCTGTCAAATCATGATCTTCAAGTAAAAAAGGGCTTAACAAACTTGGTTAAAAAGGAAGCAAACCCTATAACAGCACAGCAGAGAGGAACAGATCACTTGCTGTAAGTTCAGACCTCCTGTCAAATTTCAGCCCTGTTGCTAAGAAAATTGACAGAGGAAACCACTAAAAGTAGTTGGAGGACTGTGAAAATTGGGAGAGTAGTAGGGAGCTACCATGGGCAAATATAGAAAGGAAGGGAGGGAGGGAGGGAAGGAGAGTGAGAGAGAAAGAAGGAAGAGAGGAAATTCTACGAACTATAACATAGCAGCTTGATGTTGACCTTCACCAACACTTTGAGTGGATTGGTCAACAGATGGCTTGATGATGAGCAGCGATCACTAAGAAAGACTGCTAAGAATGGCATTATTCCAGACTTTCTTTTGGAACAATATTATTTCAGGTTTTCTTTTGTTGAGAGTTAGTAACAATTGCTACAATATACTGAGTGCTACCATGCCCTAGACATCTTACACATATTATTATTTCTCTTTATTATTATTGGTCCACAGTGACCTATGGGCAAGTATAATTATTTCTATTTTGTAGTTGAGAAAGCTTCCTGATGTCATAAAACTAAAGTCATAAGAATGAAAAGCCATACTAACCTGACTCTCCCAAGCCTCAAGGGTTACTGAAAGTAGTTTGCAGTTTACTATAATCCGTAGTTAAAGTTCCACCATACCATGCTAATCGGAGCATACCTAGAGTACAGTGATGTAAATGACTGGAGCATGTTGGGAGGCCAGCCAGCACGGGGAGAGTACAAATGATTTCAAAGGTGATATTAATTCTATGGAAGGTTTGGTTGGTGCTCAAATAGCTGCCTTTATATAATTCAAGGACGTTTACATGGGAAAGGACCACACTTTATGTTTTTTTTAAGAGCAGTTCTGTGATTACAGAGTAGAAGCTATAGAAAGACCGAAGATCTTTCCAATAATCAGAGACATCTGAAAATTGAATGAGTACTTTGTGTGGGTGTGAACAGCCTGTCTCTACTTAGGCTGAGGCCCTATAAGGAGATTCTTGGGGATGCTGAGGCAGAAACTCTTTGCATACCCTCACTAGACTTTGTGAGCGCATGAAAGTTTGGACATCTGCCTTAATTCATTACACCTTTCTCTGCAACTTGCCAAATGCCTGGCATGTAGGAAGCACTCGATATATGTCGAATTGATGTGTGAGTGATGAATTCTACCTTTTAATCCTGGAGCAACAGGACTAAAGAACCTTTAGATACTAGCATCTTTAATGGGACAGTTCCCCAGTAGAATTTTAAGTAGGAGTAAGAAATCTCCATTGCCTAAACATACTGAATTTAGTTGCTCTAAGTAAGGCCTCTGCATGCTGTTGATAATAATAACACAAGGAATGAGGTATCCTAGTCAAATGGGGGCCCTTTCACCAGGGAAGCAGTGGTTCTGAGACTGACTCCTTGATGAGGTCTCTGGGGAGGAGGGTGTGTGGTCCACTGAAGCACAAGCACTGAGGCACTTCAGCCTGACCCTCCCTCCTGGGGCCCGCCAGCCAGGCAGAGGAAGCCAAAGGAACCCCAGGCTGCTCTCCAGAGAGGCAATCAAGGAGGTGCTGCAGGAGGGCTGGAAATTGCTCCATTCCTCTTTGGCCTATTATTTTCACCATCATTCCTTAGCACCTACTGAAGACCCGTGGGGCACAAGAGGCTGTGAAATACCTGTAAATTCATGAAACAATGCTGATGAGCAAGTAACGACCAGGTCAGCTGTGACTGTGGACCAGAACTGTCTTTACTTATTTGAATATTGTTGGTGTGACTGGCAACATAGGGAGGAAACAACAGTGTGTCAAAATGTGGCCCATAACTGTGAGATTCTGAAGGGATCACGTAATAATTTAGGGACTGAGAGTCCAAGAGATGGGATCTGAAAGTATTTCTCCAGCACTGACTGAGAGACAGTAGCAAGTCACTTCTGTTCCTCTGGTCTAGACTTCAGTTTTCTGAAGTATAAAATGAAGGAATTGACAAAATGATCTGCATGTTTCCATGTGTGTCTACATACATATATGCACATATACATGCACACATGTATACCTATATAAATGCGTGTGTATATACGAAGGCTGTCTGGAAAGCATCCAGCCATTGTTAAAACAATGAGAACGGCTTGGAGCTCTTACTCGAGGGGGGAAGGGGACATGGGCAATATATGTAACCTTAACACATGTACCCCCATAACACGCTAAAATAAATAAATATATATATATATATATATAATGAGAACGGTTACATGGCTGCATGCTTTCCGGACAGCCCTTGTCATACATACAAATACGTGTGTGTGTCAATCCCTCCCAGTATAATGCCACTACCTGTTAAGTTGGAGGTGATGCTTGGACCCTGGGCTCAGGAAGCCTGTCATGAAGGAGCACCTGGAGAAATGGACCAGGTGCTTTCTGCCACAGTGCCATCACCTCCGCCTCTGCCGAAATAGCAGCTCCACCCTTCTCCCCGCCAGCTCTCGCGCTCCCAGCCTGTCCCGCTCCCGTTTGCCACAGCGCCCCTCTCACTCCCGGTCCACGCCTACCGGCTCCCCGCAGAGTCCGCGGCGGGGGCTGAACTCACACTGTTTGCCGGGCTCCTGGGGGCCACCGCGGCCGGGCTCCCCGCGCGCCCTGCTCCCCAGCCCCGCCGGCGGCTGCCGAGGCTGCTCCCCGTCGCGGCCCGCCTCGGGCGTCACCGCCGCGGTCACCATCACCGCCTCCTGTCCCCTCATGCCGCGGGGTCTCCTGCCCGGCTCCGAGCAGCTGGCCTGCTGAGCTCCGCCGCGGGCATCCGGGTACCGCGAGGCGTCTCGGGTTGCCATAGTGACCGCGGAGCCTCCCCGCCCGCAGCCGCCCTCTGCGGGCGGCCTTGTGGCCCCAGGTGTCCTGCGCACCCAAGGAGTTAAGCGGCTGCAATTGGACTTCCGGTTAAGTTTTCCCTTTTTTTCCCTCCCTCCAGCTCCGCTAAAGAGTCTTTGCTGTTCCCAGATAGAGAAACCGAGATTCAGAGGAGCTAAGGGGATTGCCTGAGGCCACACCGCTAGGAAGTGGCACTGTCGGAATGTGAACTCTGAAAGAAATCTGGCCCCACGGCCCGAAGAATCGTCCCCACCCCGCAACAGAAGGCGAGTTCAAGGCAGGGGCGCTGGTTTCAGGCCTTACGGCTGCAAAGTCCCGCCCCCTGCCACACACACACAATGTGAGTGAGTAAATACTGAGGATTCCCAACTTTTGGATCGTAAGTTATTATTATTGCTAAGCAGTGGCTGTAGTTTCCAATCACTTTTGGATTCACAATTTATTTCAATCCATAGGATAATTTTACAGATGAGGAAATCAGATTCAGAAAAGTTTGATTTGAAGAGCAAGTAGGATAATCCAGAGTTTTAGTTGGACAATGAGGTTGCTTTTGTTTTGTTTTTGTTTTTGCAGTCATTTGAAAAAGTGAATTATGTTGTGGTGTTAATCTTATGAAAGTTAAATGTGTATACTTTTATAGAGTTAAACAGTTCTGCAAAGCTTGTAACCAAACACAGAAGACCCCATCAGCCTACACTGCACCCCAGAGGCAAACCACTGTTCTTGTGGCTGATAATTTAGTGTTGACAACTATTTCATTTATATTATTTTATGGTTTTTTTTTCCCTTCAGTTTAGGTGTCATGTCGATTTCCTACTCTGGAAGATGTGATTGATCCCTCTTGCTTGCTCCTTACATCATATATACTTACTGCTCCCTCATGCTACCATTACAGATAAATTGAAATTTTGGCTAGAACTGTTAGGTAGATAGCGGGAGATTCCGGGTCTCCCAGGGAGGAAAGTGGGTGCTGTTGCCCCATCTTGGTCCTGCCCAATCCTAATTCTGTATACCTGGGGGGAGGAGGGAATACGCTATGAATCTGCCAATCAGAACTTAGTGTGTCATAATGGTAGGGTTCAAAAATCAAGAAATAAAAAACAAAACAAAAACAACAACAACAAAAGAACTTAGTGTGCCAGCTGCAAAAGGATGCAGAGGACTTTCTAGCCCACTGGCCAAGCAGCATAGGTACCATAGAGTCCAAAATTGACCTAGAATAACCGACATGTGTAGTTAAGACTCAGTTTATGTGACTCCCACTGTCCAATCAAACTGGTTCCATGGTGACCTCTGGACCATGAGGGAGGTCCCTATCTGGGCACTATAAAATAAGATGCAGTAATTCTAGCACTCTGGGAGGCTGAGCTGGTAGGATTGTTTGAGGTCAGGAGTTTGAGACCAGCCTGAGCAAGAGCGAGACTCCCATCTCTACTAAAAAAATAGAAAATAATTATCTGGATAACTAAAAATATATAGAACAAATTAGCTGAGCATGGTGGTGCATGCCTATAGTCTCAGCTACTTGGGAGGCTGAGGCAGGAGGATTTCTTGAGTCCAGGAGTTTGAGGTTGCTGTGAGCTAGGCTGACGCCATGGCGCTCTAGCCTAGGCAACAGAGTGAGACTCTGTCTCAAATAATAATAATAATAAGATGCAGACCATAGCCGACCTCTCTCTTTGACCTTCCTTTGACTCTCCCTTTGCTGTGACACTGGGCCCAGTTGCATGTATTACACTCTGTAAACTTGTATCTTTCTTTTGCCCTATAATCCTATTTTTCTTTCCTCAATAAACCTCATTTTCATAGTTGCATAATTTGGGCATGTCTGGTCATTCTTCAACCAAGAACACGCCAAGATCCGACATTTCAGACTAAGACCTGAGAAAGCAATATTTAATGTTTACATTATTATGACTATGTAAAGGTGTATCGCGGCTGAGCTATACAGTTATATCCTATGGTCATTTTCCCTTTCTGTACAACCTTTTAGTTGCCTGAAGTTAATAATTGTCTTGTTTTTTAATTTGCTTGGTTGTTAATATCCTTATCTTTAATTTCCAAACTCTTCTTCCTGGTGTAAATCTCTTAATATGTGCAAACACATGAGGAATTCTATCAATTTCATCTTTTGGAAAAAGCCCCTCTCACAAGGACTTCTGATCTGCCCCAGTCTGTACTGGCTACTCTCTAGGCCTGTCGTTGCATAGCTATTGTCCAAAGATGACCCTTTACCATCCTGCCTCTCTCTGCATTGGATCCTTTATTTTGTGGATCTCATCTTTTTCTCTTTTTTCATTTAGTCACTTATTTGGTGGAGGATATGTTCAGTAGCTTTTTGAGAAATGGTGTGTGGGAGGTAAAATGTCCAAGTTTTCACAGATCTGAAAATGTCTTTATAAAATAAAATGTCTTCTTTTTATCTCTCCTAAAGTGGAGGTTTGTCTAGGTAAAGAGCTAAATCCAAAATGATTTTCCTCAGATTTTTTAAGTCATTGCATCATTGTATCCTGGCATCCAGTGTTGCCATGGAGAATTTTGCTGTCATTCTATTCCTGATCTCTTGGATAGGACCTGTTTTTTTCTTTCTAGGAATGTGGAGGATCATCTCTTTGTCCTCATTGTTCTGAAATTTCATGATGATACACCTTGATAAGAGTAGATTTTTCATACATTTTGCTGGGCACTCAGTAAATCATTTCAGTCTAGAAACTATATCCCTCATTTGAGAGAATTTTTCTTGAATTATTTTATTGTACTTTCTTTAATTTCTCTGTTCTCTCTGGAACTCCTGTTATCTGTGTGTTGGATCTTCTGGTTTGTCCTTTAATTTTCCAACCTATTTTTCCTTTTTTTATATCTCTGTATTTTCACAGTATTTTCTGAGAGATTTCCTTAACATGATTTTCTAAATATTCTGTTTTTCACTTCTATCATATTTTTAATTTTTCAGAGCTCTCTAAATATTCCTTTTTCTAGTTTTCCCTGTATGTGCAGTTGTTTTTAAATGTCTTTGCAATGTATGATTTCCAAAAGGGGACAAAGAGAACAATGAAGGAGATGGGTAAAGGGTGCCAGCCTTTTTTTCCTTCCATTTCTTTTTTTCAGAGACAGAGTCTTGCTCAGACTTGAGTATGGAGTGCAGTGGCACAATCACAGCTCACCACATCCTCATACTCTTGGGCTCAAGAGGTCCTCCTGCCTCAGCCTCCCAAGTAGCCGGCACTATAGGTGTGAGCCACCACACCTGGCTAATTTTTTTTTTTAACATTTTTGTACAGATGAAGTCTCACTATGTTGCCCAGGCTGGAGTTGAACTCCTGGCCTCAAGCAGTCCTCCCATCTCAGCCTCCTGAAGTGTGGGATTACAGACATGAATCACCATACATCCAACCAATGCCAGCCTTTTAAATCCCCTAGAAGTCACTTCAGCCAAAAGGCGAGGGGCTTTCAACATAACAGGCAGGTAAAACAACAATGGCTCCCTTCCTCTTTGTCTGGATTTCTGTGATCAGAAATAGCAACCAGCAATCAGAGAACAGATTCTAGATATATGGAGAATAGGGTCCTTTTTGCCCACCCTGGCTCCTGTAAGCTATATGCAAGTTGCTTTTGGAATAGAGGCACAGCTGTCTGCAGATGGGTAGCTGCTACTGTGCTAAGAGCTAAATTTTGCTGAAATTAAATTCACTTTAAATCTAAGCCTTCCCCTGGGAGTTGCAAGTCTTCAGTAGACCCAGAGTTTCAAAATAATTACATCAGACAGATTTTGTCAGTGCAATTATTGTCTAGTCAGGAAGAGAGATTCCTGTTGCATCCTATCCTACCATTTTCCCAGAAATTCTCTCCTCTCAATTATCTTTTAAAGAGAGTTGAGTAATAAAAAAATTTTTTTAAAGATATTTTCCCTTATAGCATTTCTGACACTATTTCTTTGTGTAGATTCATATTTCAATCTGGTGTAATTTTTCTTCTGCCTGAAGAACTTCGTTTAATACTTGTTATAGTGATTATTAGGGAAATTTTTTTCAGGTTTTGTGTGAGAAAGTCTTTATTTTTCCCTTTGCTTTTTTTTTTTTTTTTTTTTGAGACAGAGTCTCGCTTTGTTGTCCAGACTAGAGTGAGTGCCGTGGCGTCAGGCTAGCTCACAGCAACCTCAAACTCCTGGGCTCAAGCGATCCTCCTGCCTCAGCCTCCCGAGTAGCTGGGACTACAGGCATGTGCCACCATGCCCGGCTAATTTTTTCTATGTATATTAGTTGGCCAATTAATTTCTTTCTATTTATAGTAGAGACGGGGTCTCGCTCTTGCTCAGGCTGGTTTCGAACTTCTGAACTCGAGCAATCCGCCCGCCTCGGCCTCCCAGAGTGCTAGGATTACAGGCGTGAGCCACCGAGCCCGGCCTCCCTTTGCTTTTGAAAGATAATTTTGCTGGTTATGGACTTTTAGGTTGATGATTTTTTTCTTTATGTAATTTAAAATTGCTGCTTCACTGTCTTCTCATTTGCATACGTTTTGTTGAGAATTCTGTTGTTAGCTTTGTCTTTTTTCTTTGCATATAACATGTCCTTGCTCTAGCTGCATTTAAAAATTTCTCTTTTTCACTGGTTTTGGACAATTTGATTATGATGTCTCTTGGTATTGTTTTCTTCATTTCTTGTATTTTGAGTTTGTTGTGTTCCTTGGGTCTATGGGTTTACAGCTTTCAACAAATTAGGAAATGTTTCAGCCATTACATCTTCAAATATTTTTTCCTGTCTCCTTCATCCCCTTTCAGAGACTTTAGTTACCTGTATGTTGGGCTGTCTGAAGTTGCCCCACAGCTCACTGATGCTCTTTTCATTGTTTACTCTTTATCTTTCTTTGTTTAATTTTTGTATAGTTTCTATTGTTATGTGGTTGAGGTCACTAATGTTTTCTTTTGAAATTTTAATCTGCCATTAATCCAATCCAGTGTATTTTGCACATATAGGATATAGTTATAATAACTGTTTTAATGTCCTTTTCTGCTAATTCTGACATGTATGTAAGTTCTGGATCAGTTTCAATTGATTGATTTTTCTCATTATAGTTGGTATTTTTCTGCTCTTTTGCATGCCTGGAAATTTTTGATTGGATGTTAGTGCCTTGAAAACTGTTGTTAACCATATTTTATACATTTCTTATTGGCTATTTCAGGTGAGAGGGATCCATTCTGTTACACGGAAGCCTGTGACACATTAAAGGATTTGGGGAGAAAGAATGATAATGGTCAGCTAAGTGATTTAGAAAGATTACAGTGATTTAGAAAGATTAAAGATTTAGAAGAGAGGATTAGGATGAAGATGGGAAATATTACCAATAAGGGACTATTATAATGCTGTTTTTCCCACTGGTCTGTCCTCTTCTTGCATCCATGGGCCCTAGCTGAGTTCTAAGCACATAGAATGGGTCTAGGTGAAATGAACTGAATAAATGAAAGATGTACTCTATCCTCTAAGATCTTCATTAGAATCTCGGAAAGGGAGGCAGGAAAAAGTAGAAGAAAATTCTCTATTTCTGAATCATGGATAAGATATTGAATTAATTGGTTAAGAACAAATTCTTTATCTTATAGAGACTGTTTCCCTATTTGCCACTTGAAGATGATAATAACTGCTTCATGGAAGTGACGTAAGTATTAAATGACACTATGTGTAAAACACACAGTATAACTGAGTGTACTCTTTAAAAGAATGAATTTTATGGTATGTAAATTATATCTCAATAAAGCTGTTAATACATAGCATAGTATCTGGCATATGGTAGGGATTCAGTACAAGGGAATTAATATTATTATTAATCCGACTTTACAAATGAGGAACCAGATTCAGAGGGGACATGAATCAGATCTGGCTTATAGGTCTTAGCATCCTGTACAACCACAGGCTTTTGTCCAGTCTCTGTGCTTACTCACATTTTCTTAAAGTACAAGTGAAAAGTCAGTAAAAAGGTACAATTTTTTTTCTGCATTTGTTTATTTCAAGATTTTTACAAAGTGCTTAAGAAGTTCACTTTGCTGCTCTTATTTCACTCTTGTCCCCAAAGATTGTTGTTTTTCATAGAACCTGTCCCATAGAATTCTAAACTCTTGAAATTAGAAGGACTCTTACAGATTGTCTCATTAGCTTATGAGGAAATTGAAGAGCAGAGTGATGACAGTTCTCTGCTTTTCCTCTTCCACTTGAAACTCCTCCAGATTTCTATTATCTGTCTTCTGTCGGTTGATTTATTTCTTTTCTTATCCCTTTACTGATTGTTTCGTTTCTTTTCAAAAACATACAAAATTATTCCCTTTGCCATGCTAAATATCTCAAGTTTATATAATTTTACTTCTTTTCCTTTGTTGCCTATTTTATTGACAAGATAATTTACATTGGGGCTTTAGTTGCTCACACCCAAGTTAACTTTTTAATTTCTTATAGTCTGGTTTCTACTATCACTAATTTATTGAATTTGGTCACTTGCAGGTCAAGTACCTCTGAATCTCCAAATCAAGTTGTGCTTTCCCATGTCTCTTGACCTCTAATGGCATTTGACAATATTTTATATCCCATTTTTCTAGAAAATCTCCTCTTGGTTTCCAAAATGGTACATTTTCCTGCTTTCCCAGCCACCTCTCTGGAGGTTATGTCCCCATTCCTGTTAGCATTCTTCCAGAATTTCTAATTCATCCATGTAGGCATTCTCTCAAGTGCTTCTCCTGGATCTTTGCTCTTTTCTCTCCTTTGGCACTATTTTAATTATCACCTTGAGGCTGTGCCTTTTAAATATCTACAGATTCAGTCTTTATTCTGACTCTAGTCCTTCCCTTCTAACTGCTAGCTGAACATCACAAAGTCATAAAACATTGGAGCAGTGAGAGGGCTAGAGATCATCCAGTTCAACAGATTTCAAACTGCTCCCCAGTATCCACGGGATTTCTAGAGGCAGATCAGGCAAGCCTCATGCATTTAATACATGGCTAATGAATGACTACAGTGTGCTGGGTTTCAGCAATGAACAAACATACTAAACTCCCTAACCTTAATATAGCTGAGCTCACATTCTGTCCAAGATCTGATTTGAAGAGAACTGCTGGTGTGTATATGTGTGTGTGTATGTGTGTGTGTGTGTGTGTGTGACTTTTACTCAACATATTTGAATTGAATATATCCCCATTTCCACCTAACTGTGTCACTGCCAACACGCCTTGGCTTTTTGCTGAACCCTTCCACCTATCAAAAGTCCAAATGCCTGAAAAAATTTCCAAAGCATTATTTTAAATGACTTATACTCAATATATCCTTATCTACCACAGGTTTATATAATTTGAAAGTAAAAATACTTAAAAATTTCATAAGATTGACTCATGATGCTATTTTAACATTATGTTCTTAACTTTTGTCAAGAGCCAATAGAAAAAAGTCAAACAAGAAACATTTCTGAATTTTAAGTGAACTATTTTTAAAGATGTTGAATGTAGGCCAGGTGTGGTGGCTCATACCTGTAATCCTAGCACTCTGGGAGGCTGAGGCAGGCGGATTGCTCAAGGTCAGGAGTTCGAAACCAGCATGAGCAAGGGCGAGATCCTGTCTCTACTGTAAATAGAAAGAAATTAATTGGCCAACTAATGTATATAGAAAAAATTAGCCAGGCATGGTGGTGCATGCCTGTGGTCCCAGCTACTCGGGAGGCTAAGGCAGCAGGATTGCTTGAGCCCAGGAGTTTGAGGTTGCTGTGAGCTAGGCTGACGCCATGGCACTCACTCTAGCCTGGGCAACAAAGCGAGACTCTGTCTAAAAAAAAAAAAAAAGATGTTGAATGTAATTTGTGTCAGTTATCACAGAATAAATTTCTTTAAAACTAGCTTTACCAATATCAGAAATGGTAAAACTATACCTAACGATTATACAGATATTAAGATATTTTGAATAATTTCATGCTGGTAAATTTGACAATTTAGATGAAATGGAGAAATTACTTAAAAAAGATAACTTTCCAAAATAGGTACAAGAAGAAATAAAACCTAATAGAAGTAGTTATAAAATATGTATAAAATTATGCAGTAAATAATATAGCTTGATTTTCAAATGTTAAACAACCTTGCATAAAATACAACCTTGTATAAAAATATGATTATTAAAGATATTAAGTTCAAAATTAAAACCTATCCCATAAAGAACATATAAAGCTTCACTGGTGAATTATCCCAAACATGTAAGCATGAAATAACACCAATTCTATCCAACCTCTTCCAGGAATTAGAAAAAAATGTTTACACTTCCCAACTCATTTTTATACCCAAATCTAAAAGAACATTATTAAAAAGAAAAATTATAGGTCAATCTCTCATGAAGATTAATTTGAATATTAAACAAAATGTTAGCAAATGTAACCCATCATGTTAAAAAATAACGTGTCATGATTAAGTTGTGATTGTTGTAGGAATGCAAGGTTGTTTAACATTTGAAAATCAAGCTATATTATTTACTGCATTAAAAAAATAAAAAGGAGGAAATTAAACTGTTATTAGTAGCTGTCGACATGGTTGTATACATAGAAAATTCAAATGAAGTACAGATAGGCTGTTGGAATTAATTTATCAAGGTCACTGGACACATAGTCAATAGAAAAAATAAATTTTTCTTTTATATACAGCAACAAAAAAATAGAAAATGGAATATAAAAAAACCCACTTAGGATAGCATCAAAAGCTGCCAAATACATAAGAATAAATTTTTAAAAAGAGAAAGAAAAAGAATGCCACTAGAATACTCTAAAACATTATCAAAGTTAATGAATACTTAAATGAATGTGGAAATATGTTATAGTATATTCAAGAATTGTAATGCTGAATATTATACTGTTTATTCTCCTCAAATATATCTATAAATTTAATTGCAATCTGAATCTCAACAGGGTTATTTTAAAATAGAAATTGACAAGATTCTAGAATTGAAAAGTAAATACAATGGACCAAGAATGGCAAAAACAACCTTGAAGAATAAGAACAAAGTTGAAATATTTATATAAATATTTATACACAATTGAGACTTACTATAAAGCTATAGTATTAAAACTGTGATATTGGGGCAAAGACAGATCAGTGAAACAAAACTGAGTCTAGAAACAGATTGAACACATGAACCAGATATATGACAAAGGTGTCACTACATTATATTGTGTGTGTGTTTGTGAGAAGACAGTCTTTTTAGTAAATGGAACTGGGTAAATTGAATATTCATATGGGAAAAATGAACCTTGACTCCTAGCATTCATCAAACACAGGTATCAACTCACAATGGATTATAGCACTAAAGGTAAAACACTAAGGCTTCTAGATAATAACAATGAAAAAAAATCTTCATGATCTTGGGATAGGTAAATATTTCTTAAGCAGGAAACTGAAAGCACTAACTTTAAAGAAAAACAATAGACAAATTAGAGGTCATTAAGATATTCTCTTCATTTAAATCACCATCAAGAGTGTGAAAAGGCAAGCCACAGACTGGAAGAACATTTTTGCAATATGTGTATCAAAAAAATGACTAGTATCCAGAATAAAGAACTCCTACAAATCACACAGTCCAATGAGAAAATGGAGAAAGATGAACAAGCGCCTCACAAAAGAGGAGATCCAAATAGCCAATCAGTACATAAAAATTGCTCCTGTCATTAGTTATCAGGATAATGCAAATTAAAACTATAATGAAATATTATTACACATTCACTAGAATGGCTATTAAACAAAAGGAACAAAAAGCAACAAACCTGGCAAGTAACAAAGGTTGGGAGGATATGGAGCAATTGGAACACTCATTCCCTGCTCCTAAGAGTGTACATTGGTACAGTCACTATGGAGAACTGTTTTGGCAGTTTTTACAAAAGCTGATTATAACTATACCCAATGGCCCAGCATCCTAATATCAGGTATTTACTGAAATGTATAATATGTACGACAAAACCACATAGTAGGTTGACAAATGTGCTTTTTTTGTACATTATGATTTTGATGTATTTCATCTTAGAATTAACTTTTAAAGTAAAAGTAATTGCCAAAATAAATTATACCAGATGATTTTTTTATTTAAATAATAAATTAAAATAATTTTAGTAACAACATTAAGACCTTGTCTTCTTTTTTTTTTTTTTTTTTTTTTTGAGACAGAGTCTCACTCAGTTGCCCGGGATAAAGTGCCATGGCATCAGCTTAGCTCATAGCAACCTCAAACTGCTGGGCTCAAGCTATCCTCTTGCCTTAGCCTCCCGAGTAGCTCGGACTACAGGCATGCACCACCATGCCTGGCTAATCTTTTATATATATATATATATATTTTTTTTTTTTTAGTTGGGAAATTAATTTCTTTCTATTTTTATTAGAGACGGGGTCTCACTCTTGCTCAGGCTGGTTTTGAGCTCCTGACCTCGAGAGATCCACCCACCTCGGTTTCCCAGAGTGCTAGGATTACAGACGTGAGCCACCGCGCCCAGTCTAAGACATTGTCTTCTATTTCTCCAGTTAATACTTGGAACTGTTCTGACAGAGTTTGTTAGTTTCTCTTATCTTTTTTTTTTTTTTTATCTAGAAGCAAAACGTGTGTGTTAACTTAATTGCCATTTTATTCAGCAATGCAATAAAATAATTACATTTGTAATGGTCCAACCATTAAAAATGAGAACGTAACTATCATCTCACATTCATAGAAATTGAATTTCTCTATAAATAAGCTGATCTGACCTAAAGGGTAAATTTCCTAGAGGCCCAAACTGGGAGTAGGGAGTAAATTTTTCTTAAAAACAACACCCAGTATTGGAGAGTCCTTTTCTGAGTGTATGTTTTAGCCCAATGTTTTTAAATGTGTTTAAGTGATTTCATTAATAAAATACTAAAAATCTAAAGTAGAATCAATGATTATCTAATTTTTGGATGTACACTAATAAATATTTGAAATACCTAACAAAATCTAAGGGAAACTTGCTTTACATAAAATTTACTTGCATGCTAATAAAAACAACTATGGAAGGCTGGCTAGGTTTCTGAAATCTCCTGCCTTAGATTTTTGAAGACATACGTCAGGGGCCATTTGTCAATGTCTGGAGATATTTTTGGTTGTTGTAACTGGAGGTGGGAGGGTGGGAGGTGCCACTGATAGTAAGTGGAGGCAAGGAATGCTGCTAACATCCTGCAATGCACAGGATGCCCCCCACAACAATTATTTGACTCCAAATGTCAATAGTGTGGAGGTTGAGAAACCCTGACGTAGTTACCTTTCTAGATGGACTCCAAAACCACCTGTTGTCCAAAGGTACAGACTTAAATCAAAAGAAAGGATGAAAGGAGCCTAATATCTTTTTCTTGTATTTGATTCTCCTTATGAGGTTTGCATATCATCAAATAGGAAATAATACAAAAGCACATGAAAGCTATTATAATATAAATTCTAGTGCATTTTTTCTCGTACATACACTGAAGCATCTCACTGTTGTATCAGATCTTCATATGACTCTCACAGCAGAGCTATGTCTTACACCTAGAGTTGGTCCTTGCAGTCAGTATACATTTTCTTCATGAGTTATTAAATTGCAGTTTGGAAAAACCTAATAGACATCTGATTTTTTTTTTTTTTTTTTAATGATGGCAGGCTCACTTTCTGGCCTCTCTCTCTTTTGATTGCTAAAAATTGCCTGTTTAAGGCAGCTGTATCTGAAAACAGAACTCTAGTGACCACACAGGAGACAGTGCCCTTTCTGAACTCACATTATTTTCTCTGATGATGTTTTCCTAATTGTCAGGTACTGTACATCTAGTAGAGATGAAATGCTGAACATATTGTAATGACAAGGGAAGGAAGAAAAATTGTGGAGCAGCTTGTGTTTAGATTTTATAAACTATTTCTTTCATTAAGCTGATTTTCTGGCCTACAAATTCTGCTACCGTGAGATCCACTGGAAGATATGGCCATGTCATTAAATTCATAGTGAAGACTATTAGATGTACTTGAGTTTTGAATTAAAGTGATGAACCAAAAATGAATGTTTTTGTGTTTTTATTCCTTTTGTTCAGCATTAACAAAAACCGGGCATTGAGAGACTGCACAGAACATGAGCAATAAGCCATTCTTAATTTCAAGGCCCTGGATCCACTCTGGAAATACATTTTCTCTCTGAATCTCATTTCCTTCTAGTACTTGTAATTATTAATATTTGCTGCAATTCTTTTGCTTTATTTATTCCTTGAGTTTTTCTTCTGTTGGAGCAAGACCTTTGATTCATGGCAGGAACCTTTGGAAATGGGGTAGGCCTTTTCTAGTAGTGGAGCTGCTCAGATTCTTGAAAGAAGCTCTATACTGCATATTTTACTGGAAGGTCATGAGACACTATAGGAATATAAAGGGAAAACTATATATGGCCGGCTGGGCATGGTGGCTCATGCCTATAATCCTAGCACTCTGGGAGGCTGAGGCAGGTGGATTGTTTGAGCTCAGGAGTTCCAGACCAGCCTGAGTAAGAGTGAGACCCCCATCTCTACTAAAAAATAGAAAGAAATTAGCTGGACAAATAATATATATATAATTAATTTATTTATTTATTGTAGCCAGGCATGGTGGCACATGCCTATAGTTCCAGCTATTCGGGAGACTGAGGCAGAAGGATTGCTTGAGCCCAAGAGTTTGAGGTTGCTGTGAGCTAGGCTGATGCCATGGCAGTCTAGCCTGGGCAACAGAGCAATACTCTGTCTCAAAAAACAAACAAACAAACAAACAAAAACTACATATGGGATCTTTAAGGATCCAAATACCTAAAGCAGGATGGGCATTTCTGCTTGAAATGCTGGGGAACAGAACCACTCAATACCATTTTTAAAGTACCTTCATGTAATAGGTTCTTTACCTATGTTATGTCATTTATTCCTACAACACTACAAGATAGATTTTATGCCCATTTTACATATGAGAAAACTGAAGCTATTCATTTGCCCAAAGTCATACTTATGTGGCACTCAAGAGTTGAACCCAGATTTGTCTGACTTAAAGTTTAACGATCCTCATAACCATCCTTCTACATCTCCAGGGAATGATCAGGCATTTAGACCTACACTGTTTGATGGAGTATCCACTAGTCAAATGTGGCTATTGAGAACTTGAAATGTGGTTAGTCTGAACTGAGATGTGTTATAAAATACACACTATATTTTGAAGATTTACTACAAAAATAGAAGGTATAATATCTCAATAATTTTTAATGTATATCTCATGCTGAAATCTATTTTGGATGTTTAGACTAATATATATTAATTTTATCCATTTTTGTTTTAATATGGCTATTAGAAAAGAATTAAAATTACATATGTAGCTCACATTATGATTCTTTGACAGCTCTGGTTTAGAATGTTCCCATTGAGGTCCCCAGAAGTGAAGTTTTAGGGTTTCAAAGGGAAATTTCCAGGAATTTTAAATATCAATCAGCTATACTCAATCTTTATTAGTTTACTGTCTTCTGAATTTAATAAACATAGATCCTAAATTTAGAGAAAGCACTTCATATTGAACAAGTTGAATGGTTATCTATTAATAGTAATCCTACAGAAGGACTGGAGCATCCTATGATAAACCAGCTATGGAAGAGGCATAATCAATGATTTGATGATCTTATTTTGTAGGCAGCTGCATAGATTCCTAGAGCCACTGCAGGTAAGGTGAAGATGGTATATGTGTTGATCATGAATTGAGAGTTGATCCAGGGATTTCACTTTGGTATGAGAAGTGTCTCAGAGTAGTCTCTGGGCTTCTTTTGATCATGATCTTCTAGAATAGTGATGGATACCACAATAGATGTCAAAGAATAGAAATAAATGAATGTCTTCATATTGTAGAATAAAGACTCTAAATCTCATCACTGTGGAAAGCTGTGGGCCAGAAGGCTCCCTGGAAAAGCATATTTATTTAAGATTCATAAAAGCAAAGCCAACTAGTTTCACTGTGGGCCTAAGAAGTATGTGTCTCTTAAACAATGACAAAAGTCACCTTTTCCTCAAGCATTTATCAAAACTAAGCCCTTAGTTAGGAAAAACTTAGTTTTTATTTTTATTTTTTTAGTGACAGCATCTTACTCTGTCGGCCAGGTTGGTGTGTAGTGGTGCATCACAGCTCACTGTCACCTGGAACTCTTGGGCTCAAGTGATCCTCCTGCCTCAGCCTCCCTAGTAGCTGGGACTTCAGGTGCACTTCACCATGCCTGGCTATTTTTTGTGTGTGTAGAGACCGGGTCTCACTATGTTGCCCAGGCTGGTGTCAAACTTTTGGTCTCAAGCAATTCTCCTGTTTCAGCTTTCCAAAGTGCTGGGATTATAGGTGTCAGCCACTGTGTCTGGCCCAGATTTTATTTTTTAAAAAGCCTTTGTATAAATATCCAAGATTCAAGAAAACTGTTTGCAAACTTGGCTACTTAGCCTGCTTAAACTGGAAAGTACAGGTAAGTGATGCTGTCAAAAGAATGATTAGTGAATGCCTTGTGTGGACAAAGCTGTCTGATAAATACTAAGGGAAATATAAAGGAAGCAAACAATACAAATTCTGCCCTCAGGGATGGGACTTCTTTTCTATCTAGAGTTTGCTGTCCAGCACTGGTGAGTTAAGGCCTGAAAACAAGGGAGTGGTTACAACTCAGGTCCTTATCATAAATAAAAAGGCTTTTTAGGTCCACACTTAAATGGAAAGTTTACTTAGAATCATGGATGCAACCCAATCTCAAGTGGAAAAGCAGCCAGGGGCTCTGTGACTTTCAGAAGAGACAGCCTTGCTCAGCTGGCTACTTGGACAAATGGCGTCCTAATCTACCACTGTCAGTCAGTTGCACCTGTCCTTTAGTGTCACTAATTTAGATTCGTGGATTACACAGAAAGCAATCTCTCACTTTCTACCACAACCCCTGTCAGAGATACTAATACTGTGAAACTGAATCATCTCCTCGCCAGAGACTACAAAATAACTGAAGCTCTCTTAACTCTTGGGATCCTGTTTGTTGCAATGATTCAGTTCATATCTTATCTTTAACTTTTTTGAGATGATCTAATTTGTTCTAACTACATATATTTCATTAAATAACATTATTACTTAGTCTAGGGTGATTGAGTCACATGGGCTAGCTTAAAAGAGATAAGGCTTGGTGGACATTTAAAATGGATAGCTGAAGAAAAGGGCAATTGGTTTAGTTCCCTTCCCCTAGGGGGTGTTAGTTCTGGTGTTAAGAAATTGGGAGAAAACTCTTCCGGATTAGTTACAGGGTGCTAGATGGTCAATGGGAAATTGCTGCTAGAGAGACTGAGAGAGTAGGTATTAAACAAATATATGCATGTTGGATTAATAATTATGTTCTGGATTCAAGAAAGAGATAAACAGGTTAAAAAAAAGGTAATTCATGCTTTTTTGTTGTTCAAACCTTACACTTTATTTTTCTTGAATATTTATATTTATGCTTTTTGTCACTATCCACAGTTTTTATTTTAAAGCCTGAGACACTTTGTGATTTTAGCCCCAATATAATAATCATCCCCACTCTTAGAATTCCTTTGCCCTGGTCACTTTGTATAGTCTATATAAAATGAAGATCTTGGAAAATCACTATTTCCTATGAACTCAAGAGTTTATATGAGCAATACCCAAACCAGCAAGATTAGGCAGGTAAAGCCAGTTGGATAGCAGATATATTATGATCTCTTGGACCAAGGTACAGTTGTGTGCATGTCTAAAAGGTCATATTGATTCACCATTAGAATAAGGATCATGTAGGCTGAACAGCGTGAGGTAGGACTGTCCACAGGATCATGTGAATTGTGGTAAGGGGAGGCAGTATACAACATTCATGGATTAAACACCTAGCTAACTGCTTCCTGAAAACGGTCTGTGTTTTCTAGAGGACAAAGATCTGGGTTTTTGGTGTTTTTTTCTTTAACTTATTAAGATTCAAGTCACTAATATGTTAGTTCTTCTGATTTAAAATGAAAACAACTGGCTATGGTAATATAGAGAACACAGCTGAACTGCACCAGAATATTTAAAACCTTAAAATTAAATTCTGAGTTATCTCACCTTATAAAAATATATGTCAATATACTAAATACTCAACAAACATCCAGGACGTGGGACATTTAAAAATACATTTCTCTTAGATCAGCACCAAAAATATCATTAGTTTCTATACAACCCAAGTCACGTTTCTAAGTATAGGCAGGTTAAAATTATTTCTGATAAAAAATCACAAACTCCACAGAAATTATTAAAGATATATCTCAACAACTTTCAAATACATTTTGACATCAAGATCAGGCGATTCACTTGGAATAGCATTATAAATAGTGCCACTGAGTTTCTGAAGACATTTGATGATAACTTTGCATTATGGGAATATTTTATGTCTCACACAAGAGGCACTGACACTTAGAAACTTAAGAAAAATACTAGAACCGTTAAGACTGAGGTGAAGAATTTGTACAGCCTTCCACAATTTCAAAGAGGTAGTGATAGATACTTGTCCTCCTGGCGATATCAAATGCAGTTTCTTCCAGGTTGTTTTTCAGACCTGGTTTGATGTAACGGTTCATCAGGAGGAGTTCTAGGGTATCTTTGCTGTCTCTGTTCCCAGCAGCAAGATGCAAGGGGGTCAAGAGGCCTTTTGTTTGGGCATTGATGTCTGCGTCATGCTGAAGTAAGAAAGAAGCAACTCTGGTGTTATTCCACTTACAAGCACTGTGCAGGGGCGTCCAGCCATCCACAGTCACTGCGTGAACATCTGCTCCTTGTGCAATCAGCTCACGGACAATATCTAAGTGTCCACTGTAGGCTGCTCGATGAAGAGGGGTATACTCATCTTCATCCCTAATGTTCACATCGGTGGCCTTTTCAGAAAGTAATCTCTGCACTGTAGTAAGCTAAGAAGAAAAAAAGAGAAATCCTTTAAAAACTCAAACCAAGGCTGGGTGCAGTGGCTTGCGCCTGTAATCCTAGCACTCTGGGAGGCCGAGGAGGGTGGATTGCTCAAGGTCAGGAGTTGAAACCAGCCTGAGCAAGAGTGAGACCCTGTCTCTACTATAAATAGAAAGAAATTAATTGGCCAACTAATATATATAGAAAAAAAAATGAGCCGGGCATGGCTGTACATGCCTATAGTCCCAGCTACTTGGGAGGCTGAGGCAGGAGGATTGCTTGAGCCCAGGAGTTGGAGGTTGCTGTGAGCTAGGCTGATGCCACAGCACTCACTCTAGCCTGGGCAACAAAGCGGGACTCTGTCTCAAAAAAAAAAAAAAAAAAAAACCTCAAACCAAAACAATAAAGACAATGTAACTGTCTTGTAGTGTTCGATTTAACTAAGTTAAATAAAAACTTACTTGTTAGCAAATGATTTTAAAATGAAAATAATTTAAGATTTCTTTTTTGGAAAGAGAGGACAACTGATGTATGAATTAACAAGTTAGTGTTAACCGTACTATGTGGCTTCTAAGAATGAGATTCTCTGAATATCAACCATACATTTACTCTTGGTCCAATTAAGGTTTATTGCACAAAAGCTATAGTCCTCGAGGAATATAGGTTATAACTGTGGTATATTTCATCTGCAAAAAAAAATAACTGATTTTTCTTATAGTAGGATTATCACACCAATATGCATAGTGTATAAAACCTTTAAAAGTAAACTTCTTTCAGCAGAATAATAAAGTAGTGACAAGGAAATCTAGGGATTCAAGAGCTCAATTCCTTCTAAATATAACCTCAGAAACATGCCTTCAGGTCATGATTTTCAATTTGTTCTATGAACCTCTGGTGGGCTGCAGCATGCTTTTGGGTTAAAAAGCGATCTAAAATGCAAGATCCTTTTAGTTATTAGTTTACTAACACAGACACAGGGAAACTGAGTAAAATGAGGTGGAAGTGGCTGAGCATAGACAACAGGCTTTTGGTGTTAATTCTACTTGGATGATCCTAAGCAAATTAATATTCCTGAATCTCAATTTCTTACTCTGTAAAAGAGAAGAATATTACTTTTCTTGTGGGATATGTGAGGATTAAACGTAGTAAGGCACCTAGTATACTTGGCATGTAATAAGTGTTAATTCCCATCTTCTCTTTCCTAAATAATACATATCTCTAGGATGATCCCAAGGACTAATACAAATGATTTCAAAATGTAGATGATTGCTTGCAATCTTTGTAGAGTTAATTACTCTTAAACCTCCAAACAGTACCTAATATGACACTTTGTAGCTTAACATGTACTTTCATGTAATATTTCCTCATTTGATCCCCACAATCCTGTATAAGAAAGGTAGGTATTATCATGGCCATCTTTATACATGAGAAAATAGAGGTTCAACAGCGGCAGGATTTGCCCAAAGTTACAAACCAAATAGAGAGTCAGGGACAGCTCTGCTGGCTCCAACCCAGTGCTTTTCCTACTGTTATGGTTCCCTCTGGTTTTTGTTTCTTTTTTTTTTACCCGATTTTTTTCAGCAGCCCAAAGAAGCAATTTGCCTGGATCTTTTTCCATTTTTTTTTCTTGCAATTGATACCATTCTTCGTTTTTTTCATCTTGTTCCTCATCTTCATCAGAATTTCCTACCCAGAGACTTTGAGTACCAGTGGGAATAAGGTGTCCATGTGTCTCCAACAATTCAAGTTGGTTAAAGTGTTCAGAAAAGTCCAAGGAATTCTCTGAGTCTTGTTTTTCATCATCATTTACTTTTTCTTTTTCCATTCTTACTATTATTCTAAATAAAAAGCATTTCAAATTCCAGGGTATGAATAATCTTTCTAGGGATGAATTATGTCTATTTTATTTTATTCATCAAGATCTGAAATCTGAAATCATAAACACAAAAAATTATTAGTAAAACAGTAATTGAGGCTTTATCAACAGCATTGATAATAGTCTTGCAAACATACACAAATAAACCCCATCTAAACTCTTTGCTGTTTTATCATGATACCCATTACATATACTAAATATTGGAGCTGACAGATTTCAGTAATCTATTACCTTTAATGGTCTAACTCTTCTTTTTGTTTTTTTCTACTAAGTCAACCATATTATCATAACTGTTTTACTATTTTAACTATTGTTTCAAATCTATTGGTTTAGATATTATGCTAAAAATGATGAAGTTTTTAAAGTTTAACTAATATAATAAAGGCAAGTACATTTAAGATTTTTATAGACACATAGATAATATAGTGTATAAAACAAAAACTTCTAGTTCCTAAAAAACACTTCAAAGAATTAGGGATTCTTAAAGATAGACTAGCCCCCAAAAGGACATCCCTCCCGATCTCTCATCCATGCAGATATCTTTATCAAAATATCTGAAATAAGATCTATTTCTACTTTAATAATTTCAGGCCTAGGAAAATTCACTGCTTTAAAAAGTAGTCCTATTCACTGATAGACATCTATAGTTCTTATTCCTTGTTTTTAACTGAATTTGGCTGTCAATTCACTCCTTCATTCACAACTATGAATAGAATGTCCAGTATGTGCCAGTCTCTGGGTACTAGGATTCAGTAATGAATAAGATCCACATGTTCACCTCTAGGAGCTTGCTGTCTAGTGGAAGCGACTGGCAAAGACAACACAGTAAGTACTATGATGGGATCACATCTGGATATCATGAGTATACAGGAGGGTCAAAATTCTTCTAGTCCTAAGGAAATAAGGAAAGCTTCCTGGAGGAAGTGATTTACTCTACTAGCCTGCCATATTAATTTATAAACCAGTATCAGCTTAAAGAGTTACACAGCATATAAGCTTCAGTCAGTTAAAGAAAATGATAATAACTAATAGGTAATTTTAAAATACCACTTCTCAGCCTCCCAACTATATTTGTTGAAATCTTATCAGTCTTTCAAAGCTCTTCAGATTTTATCTCTTTCATTCTTTCTTTTTTTTTTTTTAAGACAACTGTAGAAGATGAACATTCTTTCTTGATACTCCCAATTAGATCTGTGCTTTCTACCTTTTTTGTAGCTATATTTTGTCTTATTTCACCATTAACTTTGTTCTTATTTTAACCCCTGAAGATTATAAACTTAGGGATAGGGACCACATTTAACTTACATTTATGTCCCACTTGTATACACCAGGCATTAAGAAATATTTGTAGCATTAAAGTCCCATCACTTGATTTTGATTGGAATGGATTCTGAGAAGTTCCAGAATTAAGCATATCCCTAAGATACTGATTCTTTCTACCTAATTTCATAAGTTTAATAGTACACAATCCTAATGTGGTATTATATTTTATTACAAAGGGCAGAAGCACTAAACCCAAGTTTAAAATTATGAGTTATGACCAATAACTTCACTGGGTCTGTTACTTCATTATAAAATGTAAGGATTGTGCTAAAGGATTTCTGAAACCCGCTCAGCTTTTCAGTCTATTGAGAGACCTCATCAGAATTGCTTTGTGTTTTATTAGACCTCTTAGAATTACCACTTTTTCCTTTACTCTCAAACTAGTTCCTGAACCTTGCAACAACACAAAAGTGATCATGCATCAATTCATTAAACACTTAATGGATGCCAATAAATAATGTAAATTTCATGTGTAATTATATCAAATATACTAACATTATAGCCCAGATCTTAATCCCTTCCCTCAACATGACTTTCCTTTTTGTAAAAACTCCCCTCTCATTATATAAATTCTGAATTTATAGATCCAGATACAGTAAATCATATGTAAAATTTTCTTGGTATATATAATTTAAAAAATCGAACCCCGGTGTATCTACCTGATTCAGAGATTTTAAAAAATCGAGCAAGTTTCTTACGTGATGATATTCCATCAGGAGATTATAGGGTATGTTTCCTAACTTAAAGAGCACTTTCCATTTTGAAAGAGAGCCTATGTCAACTCCTCAAAAACTACTCAGTGACAGGCGGGGCTACAACCCCCCTTTTACAGGTTGGAGTGCTGAGGCTCGCATTGATTAAAACAACTTGCCCTATATCAAAGGTTCTTCAATGGAACTGAAAGGCCAGATACTCTAATTCAAAAGTTCCACATTATTTTTCACTGCCCTACATCTTACCGTTCTCAGCACAAAGCAATAGACATAGGCTTGAGGACACAGGGACGACAATAAGGGGAAGCACAGAATAAAGGCCCGTAAACCTTAGGGTCTACAGAGTGAGAGTAAGGGACAGGGCTGCCATTTCCGGCCCTCTGGCACCCGCTGGTCACTCACAGGCCCGGGAGTCCCGCCTGCGGCCTTCCAACAGCCAAGAGCGGAGAAGCAGCTTTCGGCCTACCCCTGGGACCTAAGACGGGGCCTGACCTGGGTCGACAGGTCCCCCGCCCGAACGAGCCCAAGAGTTCACAGATGGCGCGAGTTTACCAGCAAGCGAGGTCGGAGACTACGCTAGAGCTACCCACCTTATACCAGGGAAAATCGCCGCCGCGGATCTCGCTTCCGGGTTCGTCCCCTCGGCTGCTTAGGATTGGCTCCTGTGCGGGGGCGGGGCCTCGCCGCTACTTTCCCTGCCCTCCGTGGCCTATCGGCAGCCAATGAAAGCCAAACTGGGCTTGCAGCGCCTACGTCATCCAGAAGGTATCGCGAGAGAAACAGATCCCGCCTAATTCAGCTTTATGGACCAGCTGGTTCTCAGAGGCAAGCTCGGGTAGTTCTGTTTGGTTTTCTTCTCACGAATCCCGCTGTTTCTTGCCCGATAGAAGACGGCCTTGGGTCCCGATGGTGGGGCTTTGAAGAGTCCAGGTGTGGGGTAATTTAGGAATCACATCCGTCTCCTATTATTGCAGGTTCCAGGGCGGAAGGCCAGAGTGAATTGGACTCTCTGGGAAGATGGGCCGAGTCGGCCGGGAAGGGGTTCTAGAGGGCTCCTCGTTCTGACTTCAGAATCCCGTGTCGAGGGCGAGGGGAAGCTTCTTATCCCGACAGAGTCTGGAACTTAAGACGTGGGAGGGGTTGTTTCGCGGTGGCAACCCTTCCTCTCCAAGTTTGTTGGTCATTTTCAGTTGTCCTGCTGGAGGCTAAAGATGTTTTTCCGCAGACCACGTGTTTATTTACACTCGCTTTAAACACTAGCTTTTTGTTTATTTATACTACCTATTCTTCAAAAACAAGCCCCGTCCTTTGAAAAAAATCTTGTGTCAGAGCAGGAAATACAGGATTGTCTCTGTGCTCCAGAGTAAACCATGCATGCAACTTAAACGTTTCTGCACATACAGAGTTTGTGTGCTAAACCAGAACTATATGTGACCCTTTTTGCCTATTTAACACTCATTAATTTTCCATAGGAGTGTGGAAAACGAAAATAAGAGATAAGTTTAATCATAATGGTGAAACTAGAATGGCACCAGAGATGTTTTCTATTCTTAGCATATCACATTAAAACAAAGTATAAGTGAGTGCTTAGATGAAAATGAGGTTTCCAAAATTGTCAACTACTTATGTAAGACATCTGTACTGTGTGCAGTTTCTGTTATGTTGGTTAAATACATGCAGCCTTTTAAAAATTTTGTGTTTTATGATGTAATTTTGTTTTCAGAATTTGGAATCGAGTGTACTTTCTGATATACTTGAACACAAGACCCAGGGGTTCTTGGAGAGGAATCTGGTCCCAGAGGATCTGGACTGCCTGTAAAAATGAGTCCTGCAGATGCACTGTAAGCATGTGACTTCTAGAATCCTTTGTTATTTTGGGTTTCTAAAGCCCAACAGGTATGATCACCATAAAAGAAAAATTTTAAAATAAATTAGCAGCTTAATAAATTAGCAGTAGGTAAGGAACCTGGCTATGAACAGGAATGTGAGTCATCAAAAAGGATATTTGTAATGTATAAAAATCCATACTATGTATTTATTAACTAAAAGATAATATACTGCTATAGATTGGAGTCTTGCAGTAATTTGGTATAGTTCTATAGCATGTAAGTTTTGTTCTTAGGCTTTGTCTTAAATTATTGAAGCTATAAACTTGACTTTTCCTACAACTGTATTAACTCCCCTAGAAAAAAAAAAATAAAATAAACTTGACTTTTCCTGATGAAATCTTAGTGTAGTTCTGTTTAAATAGATATTTAGAGTAACTTGCTCTAGTATTGAATAAACTGTAAATGAATTTGAGTAAAATGGAAATAAAAGGATTGTAAAAGTTATGTGGAAAAAACTTTTCTGAGCCCTCAGTTTCTCCATCTGTATAATTGGAATAATAATGCCATTCTCAAATTAATTTTGAGGTTTGAGAGAATTCATGTGAAAACACATTTTAAATTGCTATGAAAGCATGTAGTCATATGATCTCAAAAATATTCTGACCTACCTGCTTATATATAGCAATCAGAACTGTGTGCATATCATTTTTGAAGTCTTTAAAGAGAGATCCTTTGTGGAAATATCTTTTGCATATAAAAATTTGAATTTGGAGATATATACAATATATTTTTTAAAGTTTATTGTGGTTTAGAGAAAATAGCCTGAGTTTTCATTGTGGGTTTTAGTTCTGGTTCTGCCACTAGTTGTGTGATAAATTATTTAATTTCTCTGTGTTTAGACTTATCATTTTTCAGGAATATTAATGCCTGCCTCTTTACTTGTGGGAGTTGAGATGAGCTCAGGTATACAAGTATTTTAAAGAATTAAAAGTACATTAAGTTTAAAAGAATATTAATAACTACTACATTGCTGCTTTACATGAAAATACCTTTGAATACTAGCAAATTTAATTTAGATTGAAACAATTCTGTTTTGTTAACTTGGCAAATTTAATAATGAAAAACTAGCTTTCAGGCCGGGCGCGGTGGCTCACGCCTGTAATCCTAGCTCTCTGGGAGGCCGAGGCGGGCGGATTGCTCGAGGTCAGGAGTTCGAAACCAGCCTGAGCAAGAGCGAGACCCCGTCTCTACTATAAAAAAAAAGAAAGAAATTAATTGGCCAACTAATATATATAGAAAAAAAAAATTAGCCGGGCATGGTGGTGCATGCCTGTAGTCCCAGCTACTCGGGAGGCTGAGGCAGCAGAATCACTTGAGCCCAGGAGTTTGAGGTTGCTGTGAGCTAGGCTGACGCCACGGCACTCACTCTAGCCTGGGTAACAAAGTGAGACTCTGTCTCAAAAAAAAAAAAAAAAAAAACTAGCTTTCTATAGACAGTGATGTTAAGAAAGTGTCTTCAGGACCTTAATGTAAGTTAGTAGCATATTAGTATAAAATCTACTTATAAAATTAGAAGACGACTTTTTAATTAACTGATTTTCCTGGAAAAGTGCAAAATTAGATAAACAGCAAGGTTAGATATATGGGTCAAAGCCCCGCTCATTTTTGCTGTGAAGCAAAAGGGGAAAACAAGCAAAGTTTCGGGTCCATGTTACATACAAGGTTATACATCTTTAAAGCAGTTAGAGAACCTTTATAAAATTCGTGTACATTTGTTCTATGTTGAATTAGTGGTTAGGAAAACTATGTGATGTTAATTATCTGTTGAATACCTCAAATTTTCAGACAGAGTCTAAGACTAGCAAAATGACTTTACTCTGTAACTGCTATTTTTTATTTTATAAGTTTAGGTCTCAATTTGTTTTAATATCTTTTCAGTGAATTATATTGAAATGTTTCTTCTTTAATACAGTGATGATGAAAATACATTTAAAATCTTAGTTGCAACGGATATTCATCTTGGATTTATGGAGAAAGATGCAGTCAGAGGAAATGATACATTTGTAACACTTGATGAAATTTTAAGACTTGCCCAGGAAAATGAAGTGAGTTTGGTTTATATTTGTGCAATTTCTACTATATTCCCTTAGTCAACAGGTTCTTTTCCTTTCCGAAGTCAGAGATTTGTGTTATAAGCTCAGGGGTACAGATTGCCTACTTGAATATCAGTGTACTAAAAGCCTAAAGTAGACTTTGTATGTTGTGTGTCCTTAATTCGAGTAGGAGCTGCTTTTGTAAATAGTAAAATTTACAAATGTCTGTTAAAATTTATAAATGTCTATCAGGTGTTTACTAAGTGCAGGATCCTGTGGCAGTTTCTATTTGAAATGTAAAGATGACTGTCATAAGTTTCTGCTTTCAGAGAACATACATACAAACCAGTATGTTTGTGGCTAAGACAAATATCCACAATGCTCAGGTGTAGGTGTGTGGTAAGAGCCATAAGAAAATTATAAACAGCATTTCCTGAGAGTTTAGAGGTGGAAGAGATCACATTTAAATGAGCATATAGCAAGGCAAACTTAATGAAGGAGGTGGCATTTAACAGGGGCTTTTGAAGAGGGGTAGACTTAGGACAAGTGAGGAGCTTAGGGAGTGTACATTCATTTCAAGCAGGAGTGAGGACACAGAAGTGAGACAATATGAGGTATGTTGGAGGACCAGCAGGTCAGTTTGGCTTACCAGCAGGCCACGTGTTAGCAAGCATGCTGAAAGACTAGAAATGAGGGTTTGAGATGCATTAAGGAGGGCTTCAAATGACAGATTGAGGAGTTTGTACCCAATTTGCTAAAAAGTCTTTTGGCAGCAGGGTATTATAGGATGAATTAGAGATCAGTTTGATGTTTTTTTTTTTTTTTTTTTTTTTGAGACAGAGTCTTGCTTTGTTGCCCAGGCTAGAGTGAGTGCCATGGCGTCAGCCTAGCTCATAGCAACCTCAAACTCCTGGCTCAAGCAATCCTCCTGCCTCAGCCTCCCGAGTAGCTGGGACTACAGGCATTCGCCACCATGCCCGGCTAATTTTTTGTATATATATTAGTTGGCCAATTAATTTCTTTCTATTTTATAGTAGAGACGGGGTCTCGCTCTTGCTCAGGCTGGTTTCGAACTCCTGACCTCGAGCAATCCTCCCGCCTCGGCCTCCCAGAGAGCTAGGATTACAGGCGTGAGCCACCGCGCCCGGCAGTTTGATGTTTTTTAAAAGTGTTGGCATTAAGGGTGAAAAAGGAAGTGAATGCAAAGATATTACAAAGGTAGGTTTTTTGTACTTTGGCTGTAGGAGGTGGGGATGATGGAAAAGAGGGTGACGTTGACTCTGAAGTGTGTTGCATTTGAGTGAGTGGGGATATCAATAATAGAAATGAGTAAATAAGGAAGAGATACTTTATGCGGGAGGGTGATGAATCTGATTTAGACAAATTTAGAGTTGGAGATTCCAATAGGACATTCAGGGGAGTTCTATCAGGCAGTTGAAATGTCAGTCTAGAGCCCAGGAGAGAGTTGGAGAATAATGCTGGTGACTTGTAAATTAACATCTCTAACCTTGACTTTTCTGCAGTTTATCTGCGAGGCCTTTAGTTCTTCTTCTTAAATACGTATGGAACCTCTCTACTACTCTCTATCTTGCCAGTAAACTTAGTCCAAAACTTTTATCATAGTTTGCTTGGCCTGCAGTAGCTCCCCGTTGGTCTTTCTACTTCCATTCTTTTCCCCTACATCTATTTAGTGTAGCAGCCAAAGTGAACTTTTAAAATAATAAATCAGATCATGTCCCTCTGCTGCTTAAACTTTTCCAAATGGCCTTCCATTGACTCTAGAGTAAAATGCATTCTACAAGGTTCAACATGATCTGGGGCCCTACCAGGAGACTTTGTTTCCTACAGCTATCTGCCTGTTTTACAGTCTGCATCCACACTGGCTTATTCTACTTTGGGGCTTTTGTATGTTTGGTTCTCTCTGCTTGGAGCACCTCTATCTTAGCAGGGTTGATTTCTCAGTTCAAGTTTTACCTTTTTGGAGAGGTCTTCCTTGATACCTCCATGTACTCTTTTGTCACATTACTCTGCTTTATTTTTTTCTCATGGCAACATCTGAAACGATGCATTGAATTGTTTGTTTATTATCAGTCTTCTTCACTAGAAGTGAAAAATCACCACCAGAGTGAAAAATCATGCTGTGTCCTAGTACCTAGAAAGGATCTAGAGAGCAGTAGGTACTCCTTTACATTTTTTAATTGAATGGAGGGAATGGCTAGTATTGTCTCCCTTTAAGATGGATTCTTCCTTCCCTGAGGGTAGAGAAACTTAAGGCCAAAGGAAGTCTGTTTCCTGCCAGAGAATCTTACATGTACTCCTTATGTTTTAACTCTTAGGCCCTAAAACATCCCCCCCCCCCCAGTGTAAGCTTTCCTCTACTTTGTCCTTTCCTTCCCTTACGTTTTTTTTGTTTCCTTTCCCTACATCTCTTAATCTTAACTGCTCCACCCCTAATAGCCACATGCTAGGACTTATGCATACTACTTTCACTCTTTCCCTTAATTTGTATTTTGTGTTTCTTACTATTGAAGTCTAAATTCTTCCTGACTTTTAAGACCTCTGTTATATGGACCCAATGCCCTCTAACCAGCCTTATTTCTGTTGCCTCGTTCCTTGGACTCTTTTTGAAAACTTTTAATTTGAAAGAATATCAGACTTATGGAAAAGTACAAGAATAGTACAAGAATTCCTTACCCTTTACCCAGATTTTCTAACATTTTATCACATTTGCTTTATCTTCTCTTTCTTTATACACAATTGGTTTTTTCCTGAATCATTTGGAAGTAACTTGCATGTATAACCAAAGTACACGTATCAAAACTAGGAAATTCATATTGATTCAATGCTTTTAGATAATCTTAAGATGTTGCCAGTTGTCCCAGTATTGTCTGGTATAGTAATTTGGGGACAGGTTGGTAGTGTCCAGGTTCTAATCCAGTATTATATGTTGCATTTAGTTGTAATTTCTCTTTCCTCTCTAATCTGGTACATTTCCTGAATCAGCCTTTGTCTTTCATGACCCAGATGTTTTGAAGAATACACAGGCCAGTTATCTTGTAGAATGTTCCTCAAACTGTATATATCAGGTATTTCCTCATGATTAGATTCAAATTTTACGCTTTTGGCAGGAATACCACAGAAGCGTGTTGAGTTCTTCTCAATGTTTCCTGGAGTCACTAAAAGCCAGTTTTTAATAATATTTTTAAAAAATGGTTTAATAATGGCAAAAAATATATAACATAAAATTTACCCTCTTAACCATTTTTAAATGTGCAGTTCAGTAGTGTTATGTACATTCATATTGCTGTGCAACCAATCTCCAGGACTCCTTTCGTCTTGCAAAGGTGATAACCTATTAAGCAACAACTCCTCATTTCCCCAAATATATTTTTTGTTTTGTTGATTCCATCTCTTTATTATGATCATTTTTCTTAAATCATGTTTCTTCTTGAAGCCCTAGCCTAAATCCTTAAATCCCACATTTTTATTAAAGTTCCCCTAGCTATTAATACTATGGCCACAGTGATCTGTATTTCAGTGTTCCTTTGTATAATTAAGAACTTAAGTTTCTTTAGTTAGATTATGTACTTCCTGAAAGAGAGTATAAGACTTTTTTTCCCTCCTTCACTGAGATTGTTCCTAGAACTCTGTTCCTCAAAATCTCATTTATCCTTCATAGTACAACTCATATGCCCCAAGTTAGCACATCCCTCCTGGACTCTATCCTCAGATGAATTGTGCTCCCCTGAGTTGGAATTCACTATAATGTCATTTCTGTTGCTGGTTGTTTACATACTCATTCCAGTTTATGTCAGAGATTGACTTACATTTAGGTGCATAACAGTTTGTCTCTTCCATTAGAATGTGAACATATTTAGGATAGGGATCATATTTTATTCATCATTGTATCCTTAGGGCCCATTACAGGGTCTTGCACCTCGTCAGTACTTAATGACACAGGGACATCATCTATTTTGTAGATTGCTATTTCCTTACCTACTGGTACCTATAGGAATTCTATGAATAATTGTTGAATGAATTGAGTGAATAATTTGAATTGAACTTGGTATCTCTTTCCTGTACTTTCTATTAAAGTGCCAAATTTATGTTTGATTTGAATAATAAAAAAAGAAATATGATCACCTTGGATGGCCTGAGTCAGGGACTTGGTGTACTAATTTAAAGATGGCCTTTTTGAAGGTGGCTTGGTAACGTAAATTGGAGTGAGATTAATTGCCAGATTGGAAGCCGCTTTGGATAAATAAAATGTAAAATTTTAAATCATCTTACTTAGTAGTGTTTTTTTCTACCTCTTTCATCTGTAGTTTACAAAAATTTTACCTGTAAAACCTACTAATTTTAACACCATTTTCTGTTGATTAGGTGGATTTTATTTTGTTAGGTGGTGATCTTTTTCATGAAAATAAGCCCTCAAGGAAAACATTACATACCTGCCTCGAGCTGTTAAGAAAATACTGTATGGGTGATCGTCCTGTCCAGTTTGAAATTATCAGTGATCAGTCAGTCAACTTTGGTTTTAGTAAGTAAGTATATTTGTGTGCTCGAGTGAATGATTACTTGTGTATAATACTTTCATATAAGACACACAAACACATAAACTTGTATAGGTATAAGATCTTTTTGAAAGATGCACTAGAAATTGCTAACATTCTTTGCCTCTGAGAAGAGAGGCTGGGGACAGGAGCTGGCAGGAGACTTTAAGTTGCATAGGTAGAGTAGTAATCTAGGTCTTTTGGATTCTAAAGTACATGGGTTTTTTCCTCTCCCCGCACTACAAATAAACACTTTACACAAAGGTTTTCATAATTTTGAAGGCCTATTAAGTTTTTATTAATCACATGTCCCACTCTTTCATACAATTCACAAGCACCATTTATTGTTGTTGGGTTTTCTGTAAAATGTAGTATGTCAAAGTATTTTCGAACTTTAATTGAAATGTATTGCTGCCTATGTTTTTTTGTTTTTTTTTTTCCATTTTTAAAGCTCTGAACTAGTGGTCATTTGCCAATTCAGAGCATACAGTTTGCCTATGATTGCATTAATATTTTGGAGGAGAATCTTAGGGGAAACAGCTTTTGTCCCTTATAGAAACTTTACTTAACTTTTTATTTTTTTAAGGTTTCCATGGGTGAACTACCAAGATGGCAATCTCAACATTTCAATTCCAGTGTTTAGTATTCATGGCAATCATGATGATCCCACGGGGGTAATTATTGTTTTATTATAGTTCAAATTTTAGAAATATTTAGTTTAGTCTGTGGAAAGTATTCCTTTCCCTTTTCCTAGCAATTTATAGTCATATTGAATCAAAAAGTCAAACTGACTTTTTAATCATCATAAGCTTTTATATTGCTTTTTAATTGTTTTTTAATCTGGCATAAGAATTGGTGTATGAGCTATGTTTTTACTTCATGAGTGCTAAGGTTAACAATAAGTAGCCAGATGTAGGAATAAATATCTAATATTTGTAAAGTGCTTTACGGTTTACTATTGCTTTTTTGTCTGTCTTATAAAATCTCACTTACAGGAAATGATTGTTTTACAAACATCTTTAAATCTAAATTAGATTATTTTATTACCTATTTGATGTGGCAGTAAAATTAGAGATACTAAGCTCAAAGGATCTTTTTGTTTTATCTGGTTATTAATATTATGAATCACTAATTATAGTCTTCTCTCCCCAGGTTTTAAGAGGTCTGCTTAATATTACAAAGCATTTATTTCATGGCTGATGTTTATTATTTTTAGTGACATCATGATAAACTTTGATGAGATGTTAACTTTGTATTTAGTATGTGATTCCAGTTGCTGTAGGTGATTTGAAATAGAAGAAAGGTAGCAAATACTTTTACTTTTGTAATTTTGTTTTAAGAAGACATTATCCTCCTCTGTGTTTTTGTAACTAGTACATGAAGTATGCTTTTAACAGGTGATATGCATACAGATCACCTATTTTTATATACACATTAATATTCTTTGAAATTATTTTGCATAGGCAGATGCACTCTGTGCCCTGGATATTTTAAGTTGTGCTGGATTTGTAAATCACTTTGGACGTTCAATGTCTGTGGAGAAGATAGACATTAGTCCAGTTTTGCTTCAAAAAGGAAGCACAAAAATTGCACTGTATGGTTTAGGTAAGATGGTTTTACTTTATTATTTATGTCAATAAGTGATCGTTTAAACAATTAGGAAATAGGATTTTAGAGATAACTTCAGCAAAAGTGGGGCAAATCTGATTATTCCTTATTGGTGAGTTTGTAAAAAAATGATGAAAGGTTTTGGTAAAAATTTTTTAGTATATAATAAGGACCAATAGCTGTTAATACCTGTTTTTAATAGCAGTTTGGGTGAAAAATATTTTTCTTTTACTATCTATTTATTATTTTTTTTCCTTTTAGATTCAGATACAGAATCCTGAATGTTAGAATTATAGAATAATTAGCAAAACTGCATTTTGATATTTTGAAAGTCTTTGAAAGGTCTAAAGCTTCGCTTTCCAATACAGTAGCCACTAGTTTACAGCCTTTGTCCAGCTTTCATAATCTCTGGCAAGTAGATAGAAAAGCAGCAGAGGTGTTTATATTTTAGAAATATGGAAAATGAGGTCTGGGTATTATGTCTGCTTTTGCAATTGACAGAGCAAGAAGTGAAATATACTTTTTTAAAAGAAAGCTTGTAACAGTTGTTTTAATTACTGCAAAGTTAGGGATCAAGTCTCCAAAAAAAGGTTTCTCCTACATTCAGACTAAGGACAGATACATTATGCCTCAGTCAGCACCAGAAACACATCTCTTCAGTCATCCATTTTCTGCCAACTCTTGTCTCATCCTGTTCTTCTTTCCTTAAATGAACTCTGTCTCCACCCTCCACCCCTACCCTCACCCCAACCCTTCCCTGGAAACTCTAGAAGTCTTTCTGTAATGGGCATAGTCCTCAGTGTTGTCATTCTCTTCTCTGAATGTTGCCTCCATTTTCTGACCTTTGGTGAAGCCCAGCTGGGCCCTGTAGTTCCTGTGTCTCATGGAGTTTTCTCACTCATGGTCTTTGGGCAGAGGAGTGGATCATTGTTCTCCTTACTACCCACCACCACTTCCCTTCCTGCCCGCAAACACCCTGCTCCTTTGAGGCTTATGCCGGCTGGCTAAACCACCTTCCCCTTTCCCCCAGATTTCTTACCTACCTACCCACCTTTAATTTTGTCAGTGTTCTCAGTGCTTCCAACACCTAAGTAGATTAACTTCCTAATGTCCTGGGCTTTGAATGCCTTGATTGTTTTGTCTCAGTTATATGTTCAGTGTTCTACCTCAGCCATCTAGTCCATTGGCCACACCTGAGGAATTCTCTTTGGGCGCTGGGCCACTTCTAGTTCCCGTACTTCGATGTTGTTGGCTTTTCCTCTAAGACCTTTTCTAATCAGTGTACCCTTGCCCTGTATTGTTATTCTCCATCTTAGTATCCTAGTTTTTCCCCCTTTTATAATATTTACAATTTGTAATTATTTTGTTGACTTGTTTTTGTTGGTTTCCTTCCCTTAGACCAAGGTGAGCCTGTGGAATATGAAAAGAATTATTTGAAAGTCATTGAATTATTAAAAGGCATTAATACTTTTATTTATTTTTTGTTTTTATAATATAAATAAGAATACTGTGTTTTTAAATACTGAATCTTATCCCTTTCAATATCTATTTCTGTGAATGTTATGTATACATCACATCAAAAGTATGTATACTTATGATTTATAATAAAAAGATAGTGAAAACTAGAAGTTTTACTAAGAATTTAAGTAGAGGCAACTCACATGTTTATTCCACATTTTGCTGATTTTAAAGGTACATACTCCTGAAATGTAAAACATTTTTTGAATACAATTAACTGCTCTCAAGAACCTGGAACATATTCATTAATGAATCATTCTGGAATTCCAATATATCTCTAAACAGTAAAATGAAATACTTTCAGACAACACATAATTTAGAAGCAAAATATATTCATTTTTTTTTAAACCGAAGTAAGAAAACAATTTAAAAATAATGTAATGTCCATTTCAGGCTCCATTCCGGATGAAAGGCTCTATCGAATGTTTGTCAATAAAAAAGTAACAATGTTGAGACCAAAAGAAGATGAGAACTCTTGGTTTAACTTATTTGTGATTCATCAGAACAGGTAAAAGTATTCTCTGAAACTTTTTGAGCCAAGTACTGAGATTTTCCAAATCTCTGTTTCTAAGCACATCAGTTTCAGTTAAATGCCCTGAATCTTTCAAGGTTGTTAGTGCAAGATCAGGCAAAATTTAGCTTTGTGTGAGTTCGTTTTGAATATTTTCTTAGTGTATATTAATACTTATAAAATAATATTTTTAACATATGGATAAGCCATTATAATAACCATAGAATTAATATTCCTAAATTCAGCAAAAATGTAAAATCTTAAATCAGTACATTATCCCATCCCTTTCCTTGATCCTATCTGCCTCCTCATTATTCTTAATTTTGGATTGATCATTCCATTATTTTTCTTTGTTGTTTAATCACATATATATTCATAATTGTATCATGCTGTATATTTAATAGTTAATGCTCAACATTACATTACTGAGATTCATCGATTTTGCTGCATAGAAATTCAATTCAATTTTACTGATGTGAATAGTTAATATGTCATTCCCAGATTTTTGCTTTTATACACCTTGCTGTTATAAACATTCTTATACACATGTACCGGTGCATATATGCAGGTTTTTTTCCAGAATATGAGTATATAACTAGATTAGCTTTCTTTTGTTAGTAGCTTTAAGAAGTATAATCTGTTGGTAAGGTACGGGTGAAAGGAAGAGAGACTTAAAGAAGCAAGAGTTATTATGTGATCATTGCAGTAAAAAATGTGAGATTGGGACAGTGATGGCAATGAGATGGGAGGGACAAACCTGAGAAGTTGTAGAGAAAGAATCTGAGAGAGTTGAGGCCTGATTATATAATTTATTATAATCATCCTTCTATATCCAAGGTGGGATTGGTTCCAGGATGCTCTGTGGATTTCAGAATCCTCAGATGCTCAAATCCCTTATATAAAATGGAGTAACATTTGCATGTAACCTGTACACATCCTCCTGTATACTTTAAATTTAGATTACTTATGCTACCTAGTACAATATAAATGCTGTGCAAATATTTGTCATACTGTATTGTTTTTAAATTTGTATTATTTTTTATTGTTGGTACTGGCTGTGCTCATTGCTATGCGACTCTCTCAGCCCTCTCAGCAAACAGAGTTAAGGAAATATATTTGTATTGATATGTATAATAACCCACACATATACACACACATCTGTATTTCTATATTTGTCTATATATATGTTAAAGAAACAACTATGAGTTCACGCTGATTCTAATCCAGCCCTACAGGGTCCATTTATGTCTTCTCCCTTCCTCATGATGACTTCTTTCTCAAGCAGAAGCTTAGATTCTATTATCTACAATATATTTACTTATTATTTCAATGATGGTTTTGCATATAAAGTATTTTCAAAATTGCTAATCCATACCCATGTCAGAAACAAATTTGCCAACTTGGGTACAATGTTTATGTAAGTTATTTTAGTCTTTACCCTTAGTATATTTAGTCAAAACACCATTTTCCAAAGTTACTTTGTTAGCTCTTTTTCTTCCCACTCCCTGCACTGAGATTATGTGGTTCTTCTGCAACACTGCTAGGATTCATTTGTCACCTGTGCATTCATAAATAACTTCTTTTGTTATTGCTTTCATAAGAGTTATAAAAAAAAAAAACAGAAGGATTTTTCAGATTGAGAATTCTTGAGTCTTCTACACTTTATTTTATTTCCCGTTTGTTTCTCTACATTGATGGGTTTTTTACCTCTGTGCAAAAGAAGGAAGAATCAGAAGTGGATTTTGTTGTGCAGAATCTATCAACAAGGATGTTTCGATCAGCTTCTAGGTCACAAATTAGAACCAGCCTACCAGTGTCATCTCTGAAAGAGCCAGCACTCCATGAAGGCACAATGGCATCATGTTGTATTTGAGAGTTATCCTGCTTTTTTTTAGTAATCGTGATAATCTCATACCCTAGATGTATGTTTTTTACATTTAAAAAAAAAAATTCCTGGATACACAGCCTGCTTCTTCTCTGATTCCACTGTCTTCCCTGCATTCCTTCTGCTTAGCCACACTGATCTCCCTGAACTTATGAACACTTTCTTACTTTAGCACCTTTGCCATCTGCTCTTCCCCAGCCTAGGACTTTCTTCCCTTGCATACTATCCTTCATCTCAGTTCTCTGCTCAGTTGTTACTTGTCAGAGAGGCCTTTCCTGCCTACCCTATGTATATGGAGGATAATATGCCCCTTCATGTAACTTTTCCCTTTATTTTTCTTTATAGCACCTATCATTGCCTGTTGAGTTAAACACACGTACACACACGAGAGCATGTACGTATTGTATAGTAGGTTGAGTATCCCTTATCTGAAATGCTTGGGACCAGAAATGTTTCTGATTTAGGATTTTTTTGGATTTTAGAATATTTGCACATATATAATGAGATATTTTGGATATAGGACCAGAGTCTAAACACAAAATTCATTTATGTTTCATATATATCTTATGCATATAACCTGAAGATAATTTTAACAAGATTTTAAATAATTTTATGCATGAAACAAAGTTTATGTTAAGTACTTATGTGTGGGCCAGGTGTGGTGGCTCATGCCTGTAATCCTAGCACTCTGGGAAGCCAAGGCAGGAGGATCGCTTATCGCTTGAGGTCAAGAGCTCAAAACCAGCCTTAGCAAGAGCGAGACCCAGTCTCTACTGAAAAATAGAAAGGAATTAGCCAGGCCTGGTGGTGCTTGCCTGTATAGTCCCAGCTACTCTGGAGGCTGAGGCAGGAGGATCGCTTGAGCCCAGGAGTTTGAGGTTGCTCTGAGCTAGGCTGATGCCACAGCACTCTAGCCTGGGCAACAAAGCGAGACTCTCTCTGTCTCTCTCAAAAAAGTACTTATGTGTGGAATTTTCCACTTGTGTCATGTAGGCACTCAAGAAGTTTTAGATTTCGGAGCATTTCGGATTTTGGATTTTTGGATTAGGGATGCTCAATGTATATTGCTTAATTCCTGCACTAGAGCAAGGACTTTGTCCACTGCTGTGTCTTCCATGTCTTGAAGAAGCCTGGCATGTCTAGCATGAAGTAGATATTTGTTGGGTGAATGAAAGACTATTGGTTTGGATTATGCAAATGCTAGGTTGAAGTATTTGAACACTTTAACTTAAATCTCCAATGATATAAGTTAATGTTAGGGAAAACGTTTCCTTCTTGTCTTCACTTGGGGTTTCATATATCTTTAAAAAACTAGTCTAGGTATAAAACCAGAGTTTGCAAATCACTTATTTGTACAATATTTGATATTGGAAACTCTTATTTCATATGTAAGATTGACATTTTTACTCCCATTATTTTCATAATCAGTAAAAAAAGACAACATTAAAAAAGTTATTGGACATTTATACTTAACTCAATTTCATTTTCCATATTCATTTTTTTGGTATACAATCATACTGATTTATAGGTTTCTGCTATTGATAAAGTTTATGCTTTTCTGACATGACCAAAGGGGGAGTCCTTCCTGCATAAAGCCTTTCATGATCTTCCTCTAAATGTAGAATTGACTGTTTCCTTTTTTAAGGTTCCTACTTCTCTGTGTTCTGCAAGTTTATAAACCTGGTGAGGTCAAGAATTAGATATTAGTTACCTTTGCGTTTCTAATCCCTTGCACAGTTTCTGGCACATAAAATGATGTAATAAATCTTCAGAGAATGGATCAAAAGACCTTTAGAGACCTAATATGAAATTTTTCTATATGATTATAAATTTACATTATTTATTTTTCAAAATCTTGGTTTAGGAGTAAACATGGAAGCACTAACTTTATTCCAGAACAATTTTTGGATGACTTCATTGATCTTGTTATTTGGGGCCATGAGCATGAGTGTAAAATAGCTCCAACCAAAAATGAACAACAACTCTTTTATATATCACAACCTGGAAGTTCAGTGGTTACTTCTCTTTCTCCAGGAGAAGCTGTAAAGAAGTAAGTAATTGTTATATATTTCAAATCAATTTCTAAGAAATCCTTGCTAGAATAATCTAATCATCCCATAAGTTCAGGGTACTGGCAGTATTATTATTTCTGTGATAGATTTATTTATGAAGATTGATCATTCTGTATAGTCTTATTGTTTTCCCAGATTTTAAGCCATTTTCAGTAACAGGGCATGCAATTGGTGTTAGTGATTTGGTACTCATTAGGCATATTCAAGACTAACATTTTTTTTTTTTTTTTTTTTTTTTTTTTTTTTTTGAGACAGAGTCTCACTTTGTTGCCTAGGCTAGAGTGAGTGCCGTGGCGTCAGCCTAGCTCACAGCAACCTCAGACTCCTGGGCTCAAGCGATCCTTCTGTCTCAGCCTCCCGAGTAGCTGGGACTACAGGCATGCGCCACCATGCCCGGCTAATTTTTTTTTTTTTTTCTATATATATTAGTTGGCCAATTAGTTTCTTTTCTATTTATAGTAGAGACGGGGTCTCGCTCTTGCTCAGGCTGGTTTTGAACTCCCGACCTTGAGCAATCCGCCCGCCTCGGCCTCCCAGAGAGCTAGTCAAGACTAACATTTTTATTTATTACATTTAAGTTAGATGCTACAGGTGATGACTACTAATTTCATAAAGTCCATTTATAAACAAATTACCTTAAATTGAGATTTAACCCTTTGCACTTGCTTGCTTTTTTCTCGATTCCTTTATTCTACTCGGGATTTAATTTTTTAAATACCCCAGATTTTACAAAGTGCGGCAGTAGAATAAAAAACTGGAGTTTCTTTTCATACAAACTTATTTATTTGGATTTTTTTATATTTCAAATTATTGATACATTCAAAGAGTAATTTTAATCTCTATAATTTTTCATGGTGTGATATTTTTTGAAACATTCACCCACATGAAGACCTGGTTTACATTCACAAGTTTTGCAAATATAAATCGCCTCTCTTCTTCCTCCTTTGATTTTTCTGTTAGAACAAACAACACAATCTTTGTGTTTTTTGTTAGGGTGAGGTGTGATTACATGGAGCTTTCCATCTAAACATTGCTCTAAGTTAGTGGATAATAATCTACCCCTGGAAGTTAGTGTACCATCTCTGCATTTACATTTTACTTGTCCTTTCATGCTAATGAAAACAAGAAAAGACACTGGAAAAATAGACAAAAATCCCCCTTCCCCCATTGGTGAAACTACGTGTCGATGCTAACCATGTAGAGTCACACTTGACATCCGAGTGCAAAGGGTTAAGGGAATTTAATTGAGGTTTTCTTCTGGTTACAAATGCAATATTATAGAATATTTCATTTCTTTTAATTCTTTAGGAGAATGATGTGATAAAAAAGAGTACTTCACAGTGATTGAACTTAATTTTTATAATGCGTTTTTCCCTTTGAATCTATTCAAGTTCTCATTGCTATGATGATAATAATAGGTTTAAAGAATATGGTAATAGGATGTATGTTGGGTTTTTTCCCATGATTCTGCTAAATCATTTTATGTATATACATGTATATACATACATACATACATAATACATCTATACATAATGTAGTCTATATATACTGTTTTCATGGTCTTGATAACATTTTACTATACTTATTGTAATGTCTGTCTTTCCTTATGAGATTATATATTTGTTCAAGCAGGAAGAATAATGGATGAGTGGATTTTATTCTGGGGAAGAAGAATGTTTACCATTTTTTTCTTTGGTAACGTTAAGATTAAATTGCCAAAAATTTATTTTTAAGGGTATGATTTTATGAAGAAATACTTTTAGAAAATAAGTGAGAATATGATAGCTTTTATGTGCACATTTTCCTGAGAAAATTTGCATTGTGACTAGATTTTCATTTCTTTCCATTTTAGACATGTTGGTTTGCTGCGTATTAAAGGGAGGAAGATGAATATGCAGAAAATTCCTCTTCAGACAGTGCGGCAGTTTTATATGGAGGATGTTGTTCTGGCTAATCATCTGGACATTTTTAACCCAGATAATCCTAAAGTAACCCAAGCCATACAAAGCTTCTGTTCGGAGAAGGTAATTCTTTTAGATAGAGTCATTGAGGCCTGCTTTAGTTGAGGAATTATTTACCTTGTAGTACATAATTTCATAGAGGAGAGAGAGGCCTTTATATTGGTTGCATTCTCATGAAGCCTGTAAAGAACCACTGTTGTTCAGTAAATGAGTTTAGTTGTGTCAAAAATCTTTTTTTTTAAGTCATTGAGATTGAGGAATGCTGGATATAGAAAAAAACCTTAATTAAATCTTTCTTTCAGGTTCTTTCCTTCTTTTCAAAAACATATACATAATCCTTTCTCCTTTTTAATCCCGATTTGACAATTTGTGATTTTATTTATGAAAGCAGGCAGTGGCCTTGATTGGGATAAGAGAATACTGTAGTGCATGTGGAAAGCCTTGCCTCTCTAATAATCTCTATTAAATGTCCCTTTCACCCTGAAAGGTGCTTCAAATAAAATCTTAAGATGTGTTGGCTATTCACCCTGTACCTTCAGCATAATTCTCATACCTCCCTTTCTATGCAGATTGCTACGCCTAAACCTCTAGAAATTCTGGAGGCATTACTGAAATCAGGTGAATGCATTTAATAATATGTAGGTGGACGGCTTAATAACACTAATTACTGACACTCAGTTCTTCACTCTGTGCCAGTTTTTCTACTTTATATTTTATTATCATAAAATTCATGTAAAGTAGAAAGAATGATAATAATTATGATCAATATTTACTGATTATATGTGCTGTGCACTGTTGACAGCATTTAATCCAGTCAACAATGCTGTAAGTAGGTAGGTTCTACCATCTACATTTTACATACAAGGAACTGAACCTAAGATAAAGTAAGTCATCATAGTCACACAGCTGTATAAGCAATGTGTAACCTGTAGTTCACGTAACTAAAAAGTTTAATAGTATGCTGGTTTCAAGATGACTGACTCCAGAAACTCAAATTAGGATTGCTAATTTCTCTCTTTCTGTTATGTCCAGTCCCCTGCCACCTACTCTGCTGGTTTCTGTGTTAAGCTTCTCTATAAGGAAGACATTTTCACATGGTGGCCCACAGATTTATGTTATCTTTACAGCTGAATTTTTTTTCTTAGTATTTCCAGATAAACCCCTAGCATTGAGTTTCACTGGGCCGAGGTCATGTATGCATCCCTAAACCCAATCTCTGAAGCCAGAAAGATGCTATATGATTGATTGATTTTGCATTGATTGCATCCAGACATGAGTAATATGCCCTTTCCTGGAGTCAGCCCAAGGTTTCTCAATCTTGGCTCAGTTGACATTTTGGACTAGATAATTCTTTGTTGTGGGAAGCTGTTCTGTGCATTGTAGGATGTTTAGCAGCATCCTTCTTGGCCCGTACCTACTAGATGCCAGTAGTACCCTTTCTTCCCAGTCATAACAATCAAAACTATTTCCAGACTTTGCCATATGTCCTCTGGAGGGGCCAGATCACCTCTGGTTGAGATCCACTGGTGCAACTCCACCTAAATGACTTTGAGTGGTGGCATGAATCCAGAGAGGAAAGTAGATGCTGGTGACACAAAAGCAATAAAGGTCCATTTTAAATACCTAGGTGTTTGACCTAGTACCTGGCAAAAAAGGTGCTCTGTCAATTCTTGTTGAATTCAAAGAATTGACCTACAATATCCTATTGGAGATCTGAACTGTCCAATATGATAATCACTAGAACATGTGCCTGTTTACATGTAGTTAATTAAAATTAAAAATTCAGCTCTTCACTTGTACTAGCCATATTTCAAGTACTCTGAATCCACAGGTGGCTCAAGGCAACTCTATTAAATATTGCAGATACAAAACATCATCACAGAAAGTTGTTAGAAAGAAAAAAAGTTAGACTGCTTTGTTAAGTTTACAAGAAAATCTAAGATCTAAAAATCTTAGAAGAGATCTGAGGACAAAAACACTTGTTCTGTATTGTTCCTAAGCTCAGAACCAAGTTATAAGGTGGAAGATTTTAATTCCCAGCACCGCACCTTTCTTTTTTTTTTTTTTTTTTTCCTTTGGGCCATTCTGAGCATTGTATACACCGCACCTTTCTGACAACTAGAGTTCAGCTATCAAATTGGCCATCTGAAGATACCTCATCACTGTGCACTCAACCACTTGTGAAAAGACTTCTAGTATTGCCTCCTTGTAACTTGGTTCTCTTCATAAGAACAAGTGTTTTTTTGTTTTGTTTTGTTTTTATTTTTTGAGACAGAATGTCACTTTGTTGCCAGGCTAGAGTGAATGGTGTCAGCCTAGCTCACAGCAACCTCATACTCCTGGGCTCAAGCAATCCTACTGCCTCAGCCTCCCAAGTAGCTGGGACTACAGGCATGTGCCACCATGCCCGGCTTATTTTTTCTATATATATTAGTTGGCCAATTAATTTATTTCTATTTATAGTAGAGACGGGATCTCACTCTTGCTCAGGCTGGTTTCAAACTCCTGAGCTCAAGCAATCCACCCACCTCGGCCTCCCAGAGTGCTAGGATTACAGGTGTGAGCCACCACGCCTGGCCAGAACAAGTGTTTTTGTTCTTGGATCTCTTCAATTCTAAAATTTTATAATCTTGTCCTCTGATGGTATAACATAACTTAAGATATTTGAAGACAATGGTATTACTTTCTTTTAACTTGAAGTCTTCCGAGATAAATAACCCAAGATCCTTTGTTTATAGGTAGATTTCTAAATGTTCTGGTCAGTCTCCTATGGATGATATGACAGAGAAAGCTAGATTTATTTGGTTTTAAGCTGGTGAAATGAGAGAAGCCTTATTGCAACATGAGTAGAAAATTGGAGCAGTAGTAATGTTTTAAATTTTTTTTTTTAAATAATTACTTTAGAGATTGAAAAATTATCTTATTTAGAACTTCTATAAAGAAAAACTTTAAGGAATGGCATTAGTGGGAGCATTACAAGAAGGTATATTTTAAAAGGTGTTATAAATGACCAAGGAAATAAAGATGATTAAGTAGTTCAGAGAAGTTCCTATGGTAGGCATTATAAGCTGCTATTCAGCCAATTTAAGTCAAATTTAATACTTTAATTTTAATGTTTGTTTTAAGATTACAGTAATGCTTGAAAATGCAGAACGGGAACGTCTGGGGAATTCTCAACAGCCAGAGAAGCCTCTTATACGCCTTCGAGTAAGTCCTATTTATATAAATTAAAGTATTAATTTTCAAAGTATAGTAGTATACTGTTTATATGGATTTTTTGAAAAGTAGTAAGAAGAGTACTTATTGTAATAAAGAGCAATCACCACTGGAGACAAAAACAATGAAGCTGTAAGGATTTGACTTAATCACAGTTTAATTGATAGTTTTGATATTTTCTTCTTTTTCTCATTTTCTGAATAATTTGTCGTTCTGTTTAATGGATTAGCTGTGATCTCTGACTTCACCTTTAACTACTCTCTTCCTCTTACTCTGTTGCAGGCACGTTGGCCTCATTGTGGTTTCTTAGGCATGTCAGGTGCACTCTTATCTCCCTCAGTCTGCTATGTGTTACCTCACTAGGGCCCACCTCATTAACTCCCCAAACCTTCTCTACAAAGCTCCTGATTTCACTTACTTTCTTCTCTTTTTTTCTCTATAACACATGCAGTTTGTTTTTGTTATTGTTTAAATTATTTTCTGTGCCTTAATAAACCTGCTTATCTTTTCCATAGTGATATAAACAAAGATGTAACCACAGACCTCTTCTTAGCCACTGTGCTTTTCCCTTCTCCTGGCTCCTACCCTGTCTTTCTTATTCTCGTCCAAGCCCCTAAAAATATATAACCTATCCTCCTTATCTAACATTCTCTTCCCCATTTCACTGTAATAAAGGCTGTGACCTCATCGGATCAAGTAGAAAAGGTGACCTTCAGTTGTCGAATCTAGTAGATTTTTTTTTCATCTTACTGCATCACTCTTTGGCATTCTCTGAGTTATCTATATCCCTTCCTAGCCCTTAGTTAGCCCCTTTTTCAATCTAGGCATATGGCGTTTACAACCATCTATAGAGTGATGACTCCCAAATTTTTATTTAGACCTTCCTGTTTTTGTTTCTGTTTTTTTTTTTCTTTTTGAGACAGAGTCTCACTCTGTTGCCCAGGCTAGGGTGCTGTGCACCAGTCACCCTAGCTCACAGCAACCTCAAACTCTTGGGCTCAGGCAATCCTCCTGCCTCAGCCTCCTGAGTAGCTAGGACTACAGACAGCCATGTGCCATGACACCTGGCTAATTTTTCTATTGTTCAGGCTGATTTTGAACTCCTGAGCTGAGCTCAAGCGATCCTCCCGCCTAGGCCTCCCTGAGCACCTGAGCACTAGGATTACACGTTTAAGCCACTGTGCCCACCCAGACCTTCATGTGATTTGCACATCTAGGGATCCCCTAAAGCATGGTACTAAAGAAGTGTGGTCCTTATACCAGCAGCATTGGCATCACCTTAGAAATTATTAAAAATGCAGAATCTCAGGCACCACTTAGACTCAACTGCATTTTAACAAAATCCCCAAGAAATTTATGTGCACATTAAAATTTGAGAAGTCCTGGGATTCTGGATGTAAAGGGGATAAAGAGTCCAGTCTAGAGCCAGCCTGCTTGGGTTCAATTCTGGCCCTACCACTAGGTGTATGACCTTGAGCAACTGGATGTCTTGTCCCTGGGTTTGTACATCATAGATTTATGAGATCCAAGTGAATTAAATTATGCACAGTAAGTGGTGTGGTCCCTTTTCTGTATCCCACTGTCGTTGCTGTAGCTAAGCGCTTATTACTTACTGGCCTATTGCTGCAGCATCCTACCAGGACTATGCCTCCAGTTTCCTTGTCTTCCCACAGCTAGCTTTTCCCCCACACTAATGCCAAAATGGTCTTTGTAAAACACAATCTTGTCTTTCCTGCTGAAAACATCTTAATGATCCCCTGGGACTAACAGGAAAAAATCTAAACTTTTTAGAATAGTATCAGGGGTCTATATGATCTAGTCTAAACCAACCTCTTTGGTTTCTTCCTCCTCTTCCTGCAAGCACATCCTAAGCTCTAGTCTTATCGGGCCAAAAGTTGTTCCCTGGACCCAGTGGAGTTTGTTTCACTGGAACCTTTGTCATGTTGATCTTGTTGCATGGAGCGCACTTCCCTCTTCCTTTCTCTACACCTCTATCAGCACCCACCTAAGCCTGCAAGCCTCCCTTTTCGAGGAAGCCTTTCTTGACCTCCCCTCAAAGTTGATGCTACTTCCTCTATGTACTTGTTCTACTCTGTAGATACCTCTGACAGCACCAATTCCATTTTTTTTTTTTAATTTTTTTTTTTAAACCCACGTGTCCAAGGCATGAACCATGTATGGGCACAGACCAAAAGCCAAGCTGGGACAAATAGGGTTGCTTTGTCCCTGGCTGTTATGAGATGGGCACTGCCAACCAGATGCCACTCTGCTCAGCTCGGGCAAGCACCAGTCACATTCTGCTTACAGTTATCTGTGCGTTTGCCTTCCCAGTTAAGTTGTGTTTTTCTTGACAGTCAAGATTGGTTTTATTTATAGTTGTGTCCCTAGCCCTTAGCAGAGTGCCTAGAACATTGAGGATACCCAACAAAGTTTAATGAATCAGTTTTATGACTCTTAGGAGCAGAAAATTACAAATAAAAAGCTAGGCTAGAGTATACTTGTTAAAATGTCTGAGGAGTTTTGGGGAGACCCAACAGCTTTAGCACTTAGCAGTTTCTTTTATAACATGGCATCTGTAGAGATGGTCTGGGACTATGGGTGATACAAAGGCAGCTACTTTAAGGAAACCACATAGTCAGTCTTCATGAGAGCAAAAGATCCCATTTTTCTCATCTATGTATGTCTGACACCATTAGAACTAACTAGACCTAAATAGAAAACTGGCATTTCCTTCCCTAAACACAGTAAATTATTAATTAATTCATGAATCAGAAGAGCAGCTATTGTCATGTAAGTATTAATAATATTACAAAACTACATTGTATTGACTAAAGGAGCCTCATTAATTCATTATTTCATTAAACAAACCTTATTGAATACCTTCTGTTATGGATGCTGGGGGATACAGTGATGCTAAAAATGATGAGGTTTTAAATTTGTTGAGCTTACAGGAGGTGGAGGTGCAAGGAGAGACATAATAAACAAATATCAGGTAAATGAACAGAAAATGTAGTGAAAGCGCTATGTGTGATGAACGTATGTGGGTGGTAGTTGGGCTGGGAGCATTCTGGATAAGCTGGTGATGGGAGCATGCAGCTTCCCAGAGCATACTTTGAGAACACCTAGTGTAGGAAAATGATCATACCTCTTACAAGGAAAGTTGATATTTCTCTTTGTAAAGTGTATTTAGCATTATAGACTTCTTTAGAAAGAAAGAGCCTGCCTTGAAAGAAATTATTAGTTCCAGCAGGATAACATGTTTTGAAGGTAATCATTCTCCAAGCTCACAGATTTGATGCTTTGCTATCTGGATTCTCCCAGCATTCATCTTTGTCTAGTGGGAAGGCACATCCCTAAAATGATAGACCGGTTAACTAATGCATCTAGGGTTGGTGTTTTATTTTGATGGTTTTGTTATTTTGTTGTGAAAGTTCAGAAAATTGTTTAGAAGTTTCACCTTCTTTTTAGATGGTGTGCCTGGGATGTACCCAGACTATTAGTGTTGTCACAGGGAGATGTAATCATTCCAACACTGGAAATTATTGTTATATCTTGATTCCATTAAACAAAGTATTTTGCTTATGCTTATAAATCTTCCAAGAATCATTTTCTCAATAGGATAAATTGTACACCATCATGATCTTTAAAATGTAACAAATTGATTTATAAATTTAAAAGTATTGAGCATAAACCCTATAAATACTGAAGGATGAGTATGTTTCTTGAAAATTGGGAAATTGTTAAACCTAGCCTTCATGGGGTTATTCTGTATTTCCAGGTGGACTATAGTGGAGGTTTTGAACCTTTCAGTGTTCTTCGCTTCAGCCAGAAATTTGTGGATCGGGTAGCAAATCCAAAAGACATTATCCATTTTTTCAGGCATAGAGAACAAAAGGAAAAAACAGGTAAGCTAGTTATTTTTATAGGTTAAAAAATGCTCTTAAAGGGTTGTATAATCCATCTTTAGTAAAAGAAATACAAAATAATGACAGATTTTGAGTATAATTGCAATATATTAGACAAATAAACTGATAGTGGGAATAATTAAACGTCTTGTCATCTAAAAATTAGATAGCAATCATTTTTACACCTATTGATACCAATAAAGAAATGTAAGGCTTTCTCTGCAAACATTATTTTTTAAGCAGTCCTGCTGAATAATAACACAGACTTTAGAAATTTATTGCTCAAAATAAATATCACTGCATATTATTAATTTTCAGAGAATATACACTCAATTTTTGCATTATTATATATTTTGACTTTAAAGTGTACAGTGATCTAGGAAGACTTCAAACTTTTGAAATAAGGTATTCCATAGTTTGCTATTTCTGATGATCCAGGTAATTAATTTTCAGTTAAATTTCATAGAAACTAGTTGTCCTTTTTTGCACTTACAAAATAAGGTCATCTGACTGAAATAGTGCTTTTTCACAGGACATATTGATCATGTAAAATACAGAGACTCTTCTCCTTAGTGCTGTTGAGTCAGAGAATTTTCATAGACATGGATGGCCCTCATTTATAAATAAGCTACCTAAGTTTTTATTAGCTTAAATTTAATGGGCTTCTATTTTCATTGTCAAATTGTGATCAGAAATTGGGTATGCTGTGAACTGAAACAATCATTCATATATTTAAGTGGAGCTTATATAATACTATTTTGGGTGGTAGAGGTGGGGGACCCCTATCAGAGAATTGTGTTTTTATGTTGTGAATTTTAATTAGTTGCTTCTTGATAATGGTTTAATTGCACATCCTTATCAATTCCTTGAAACGTTATGGGTGTGGCATTCATAAAAAAACAGAATATACAATTAGTACTTTATCTTACCTTAGTTACAATCATATTGAGTTTTGTTCTAGTGATTGTTTTGTTTGTTTAAACATAAATTGCTCAGTGGAAACAATGGCACTTTTATATGTTTTAGTGTAAGCACTTTTATTTTGGCCAGCTCTGCCACTTAACTATATGTATGATATTATGCAAATTACTAAACTTCTGCTTTTTCTCATCTATAAAAACAAGATAATAACAGTGCTTGGCCTCACAGGATTATTGTGAGGATTAGATGATACACAGTGTGTAAATGGTCTTAACATAGTGTCTGGCTTATTAAAACGTAGTTATCATATTTATGAAGTAATGTTAATATTAACCCTCCTGCCTTGAAATTCAAAAAAGACTTTTGTTCAGTTGTCCCTACCACCTGCCAAGAGAAACATTGAACTTGTGCCGTCCTTTCTAGGCCTTTCTGTACACTTTTTTGCTGCCCGAAATGTTTTTCCCCCCTTTTTGCTCAGTGAATCTTATTTGTTCTGCAACTTTTGATTCAAGTGATAGCTGCCTTTAGTACCTGCACATGATTTTCAGCTTTCTTTGGGAAGAATAATTGCTTTCTTCTCTACATGTCATATTCTCTATAGCACTTACCACCTTGGATTGTAATAATTTATTGTTAAGGGCAAGGATCCTGTCTTTTTCAAGTTTGTATTTTGGGTTTTCTTTTTTTTTTATTTTTTTTTCTTTTTCTTTTTAGAGACAGGGTCTCATTATGTTGCTCAGGCTGGTCTCAAACTCCTGGGCTCAAGTCTCTGCCTCCTGAGTAGCTGAGACTACAGGTGTGTACCATTGTGCCCAGCTTCATTGTTGTGTTTTTAATACCAGGTCCCATACCTGCTAGACATTTAACATTCATTTACCTGGTAAGGGTTATTGGTAGAGCCAATACTGTACCTGATGTTTCTTGACTTCCTGCCTAGCACTTTTTCCAGTCTATACCCACTGTTTTTGAGACAGTCATCTTGCTTAGGAATGCAGCAAAAGTGCTTTCAGCATTCTTCCCATTTGTCTTACAGAATGTTAAAAAGGTATGTGCTTAATGGCTGAGATTTAACTAAATTAATAATTTTAACTGTTAGATCAGGGACATTCTTAAGTGAAACTGGCTTATGGTGTTTTGAATTGTATGTCGTGGTGACTACTGGTAGAATTTTATGCCACTCTCTTGATTCATCCCAAGGCACTAGCAGTTTTACCTACGATTGCTTTTGTATCATCAGTGCAAATGTCCAGACAGTGAAAAGGCAATCAATATCTTAGTGTTATTGTGAAAGTAGTTTTGACCATGTGTACCCTCTGAAAGGATCTTAGGGACCTCCAGAGGTTTGTGGTCCACCATGTGGGTACACCTGCTAGAGATATATCACTTGGAGATGTGGAGAAGGAATACTGACTATGGGGAAAAGACTGTGGGTGTTAGCAAAAATGGCTTGTTTTGCCTTGAATTTTACCATGTTGAGCAAGCTGGCAGTTGATAAAGTTTGGTGTTACCATCTCCACGGACAACAGCCTATGATGAGTTTGGCCACTTTACCATCATAATAAAAGCTATAATTTTTTGATGGATTTCTTTTTTCTAGAAGAAGAGATCAACTTTGGGAAGCTTATTACAAAACCTTCAGAAGGAACAACTCTAAGGGTAGAAGACCTTGTAAAACAGTATTTTCAAACTGCAGAGAAGGTAATTTCCTACAGTTCACATTTTGAACAATGGCTATCTTATAATAGCAGATTTTAATTTGGGATATGTTTAATTTAGGATATGTTAATTTTAATTTAGGGTATGTTTATTTAGAATATGTTTAACAAAATGAATCCTTAAAATGTTTCTGTGAAGTAGAGTGACAATTACATTTATTTGTAGTTGCTGCACATCAAGAAAAATTAGTGTTTAATATTATTAATATCATTAACATGGCTGTTGATGTTGTTATTCTCTCACTATCTTTTTATCTCTACTGCAAAAATCTTAATCCAGTATGTAATTTTCTCACATATGGTTGTAATTTCAGAATTATGTTACAAAGATAGCCACATGGTGAAAGCACTCAAACTTACTACCATGTGTATTTGCCACTCTAAGATCCTCTGGTTGTATTAGTTTCCTATTGCGGTTGAAACAAAGTTCTACAAATTTAGTGGTTTAAAACAACACAGAGGTGTTACCTTAAAGTTCTGTAGGTCAGAAATCTTACACAGGTCTCACTGGACTGAAATCAAGGAGTTGGCATTGTTGTGTTCCTTTTTTGGAGGCTCTAAGGGGAAATCATTTCCTCCCCTTTTCCAGCTTGAAGAGGTGCCTACATTTTTTGGCTCTTGGTTCCCTTCTTTTATCTTCAAAGCTAGCAATGTTGTGTCTCTCTGAACACTTTCCCACAGGTGTTTCTCCCTCAGACTCCCTTCTGTCTCTCTCTTCTCTAGGTGTGTACCATTGTGCCCAGCTTCATTGTTGTGTTTTTAACACCAGATCCCATACCTGCTAGACATTTAACATTCATTTACCTGGTAAAGGTTATTGGTAGAGCCAATACTGTACCTGATGTTTCTTGACTTCCTGCCTAGCACTTTTTCCAGTCTATACCCACTGTTTTTGAGACAATTATCTTGCTTAGGAATGCAGCAAAAGTGCTTTCAGCATTCTTCCCATTTGTCTTACAGAGTGTTAAAAAGGTATGTGCTCAAGGGCTGAGATTTAACTAAATTAATAATTTAGTTATTATTAACTGTGATTACACCAGACCCACCTGGGTAGTCTCTGTAATCTCTCTAGTTTACAGACAGCTCATTAGTGCCTGAATTCCCTTTTGCCATGTCGTCACAGGTCCCAGAAATTAAGATATAGACATCTTTAGGGTGCCATTATTCTGCCTTACACACTGGTTAACCTAATCTCTCATAATCATCATCTTCCATTTCTGGACTGTCTATCCTAGCCACTCAGGCCTCTACATTGTCACTTGTCCTGTATTCCTCTCTCTCTTCTGGTTTTGACTTTGCTTTTTCTGGCCCATCATATTTACCAGTAGGCTTAACTACTGTTCACTGTTTTGGGTTTTTTTTTTTTCCCTTCAATAACTAGGTAACTTTTTGTATTTTTCCCCGGTAACATTATTCTGTAATTTTTCTTGCTCATACATAACTACTTTGTAAGGAATAGATACCATTTCTGTATTCAGTGATGTATTTTTGTCTTACAGAATGTCCAGCTCTCACTGCTAACAGAAAGAGGGATGGGTGAAGCAGTACAAGAATTTGTGGACAAGGAGGAGAAAGATGCTATCGAGGAATTAGTGAAATACCAGTTGGAGAAAACACAGCAATTTCTTAAAAAACGTCATATTGATGCCCTAGAAGATAAAATTGATGAAGAAGTGAGTAATTAATTTGGGTGTCTAGGTCTATTTAGACAGTCTCTAAGAGTAGCTCTGAGTTTTTTTCTCGTAAATCACTATTTAACCTGCCTGATTAGTTTCCTTATCTAAAAAATTGAGATAATAAATGATTAAGTTAGAAAGTGCCTAGAATAGTTTTACATATAATTGTACTGAATAAATGTTAGTTGTGTTCCCCATAGATAGTATCTTCTCTTGAAGATCTTGAAAGTACTTTTAGATGAACCTTGTAGGATGAAAATTCCTGCTCATTTCAGTTTTTTAGTAAGCTTTGATTGAGATTTTGAATTTTATCTAGAAAATTTATTCTGAGCATAAAAACAGTAGAATTACACCAGAAAAGCTGTTTAGATTTGACTACATAGAAATTTTAAATGTTTGCACATCAAATTATCAGAAAACTAAATTAAAAGTGTTGACATGGGAAAATATTTGTATGTAGGCAGAGCTCTTATAAATTTTTAAAAAATATTAAACATTTTAATAGAATAATGAACAAAGGATGTGAATAGTTTATAAAAGAAATATAAATGGCTAATAAGCATATGAAAATGGTGTTTAGCCTATGATAATCAAAGAAACTCATATTTTTTATTTGTCAAATTGACAGTGATTTGCGAAAAATAGTATCTGGTACATTATTGTTATAGTATTATGTTTGAACATAATACTTTCCTGAAAAGCAGTTTGGCAATGTATATCAAGAGATTTAGGAAGATTTACCCTTTAACTCAGCCCCAGGAATTTTCCTGCAAAAATAGTGAGAGATTTATGTATAGAATTATTTACCTTAGTGTTATCTATAGCAGAGAATAATTGCAAATGTTTTGGTACAATAAATGTTGGCACGTAATACTATGTAGAATTCTATGCAGCCATTAAAAATTACATTTTTAAAGAAGAACATGTAAAAATATCTCCAATATATTGTTAAGTGGGAAAAGAATTCCAAAAGATGCAAAACTATGCACAATCCCACCACCTGTGTTCAAAATCAGAACCTTTATTACCATCAGTGAGTTATCTAACCTCTCTGTGCCTTGGTTTCCTCTAAAACGTGGGGATAACAGTGGAACCTCCTTCAAGGTTGTTGCGAGAATTAAAAAAATTAAGCCACATAAAGTCCTTCGAATACTGCCTGACACATAGTGCCTGCTTGGTGTTTTTACCCTGACTCATTCATGTCTCCTCTATGAGTGACTTAGCACTTTTGGTATGCTGCTTACCACCTAGAGCACTATTATATATGATGCCATTTTTTTAAAAGTATTATTCTTGTATTTCCCTCTTCTACTAAATTGTAACAAACATGTTTTGTCTTTGAGCTTAAAAAACAAGCAAAACTCTCAATCCCATTTCCCTTTAGCTACTACTCTGTTTCTTTATTCCCCATTTGTGGCAGAATTGCTTCAAAGAGTTTCTATATTTTCTGCCCTAATTCTTCTCCCTCCTTTTTTCTTTGACCCATCCCTTCAGGCTTTTGGCCCCATCATTCCAGTGAAGCTGATCTTGTCAAGGTCACCTGTGACTGCCATTGCTAAATCTGCTGTTTTTGCTATCTTAAATCTCACTTGACCTCTTCTTGAAACATTTTTTTCATTGACTTTCAGGACTATATGCTCTTCTCGTTTTTCTTCCTACCTCACTGCTTGCATATTTTCAGTCTCTATTCTTGATTCCCCTTATCTCTGCAACCTCTTAAATTGGAGTGCCCAGAACTCAGTCCTTGGATACCCTTTCATCTACACATACCCTTTATGATCTCATCCAGCGTCCTGGGTTTAAATGCCATCTGTTTGGTGATAACTTTCAACCCCCTCCTATAACTCAGGGTTTCCATAGCCAACAGCCTGCTAGACATTTCCATTTGGGTGCTTAATAGACATTTCAGACTTTAACAGTTCCATTCTGAATTGCTATTTCTCATCCCCTGCTCTCAAATCTGCTCCCCTATAGTGTTCCAGTGGAAGCACCATTTTTTCAGTTGCTCAGGCCAAAACCTCGAAGTTATCCTTGACTCCTTTCTTTCTGTCACCTGTATGCTGACTGTCTAGAATTTCCTTTGTCTCTACAAAGAAAATTGGAATGTATATGCTATCTGACTGCTTCTTACCACCTTTATCCCTGCCACTGGTACAGGGCATCATCTTTTCTCACCTGGATTATTCTTTTTTCCACACCCAATTCTATCCTCAATTCAGCTGACTGAATCCTCACATATTTTGGATCTGGTCACTCCTGCCTACAAAAAAAAGTTCTTCAAGGCTTTATTCAGTCTGGACTTGTGTCTTTACCTTCATATCTGCTGCAGCTACAGCAACCTCTTTGCTGTTTCCTAAACATACTAGGCATACTTTTGTCCTAGTGCCTTTGCACATATTCTTTCCTTTGATTGGAATGATTTCTCCCAGTTTTTTCCATGATTTATTCCCTGCTTCTTAAAACCTTTTCTCATATATTACCTTTTCAATGAGGCCTTTTGTGATCATCTTACTGAGATGTAACCTCTCAACACTTTTATTTCTCTTCCTGATTTTTCTCTGAGTACTTACCTTTTTGCAAAGATTTCACAGGTTCAGATATTTGAAAGGACTTACAAAACTCTTCTGAGCATACTCACTTAAGGTTTATATTTATAGGCAATGGATGTAGTGCAGTGAGAAAAAGTACAGGCAGGCATTAAGGATCTGAGAGATGCCCAGGCATGAGGTCCCAATGTCCTTATTTGCACACCTGGATTGTCACTGGATTGAACACCAAGATTTTTCAGTATTCCCAAGGATTATGCTCTCAGGTCACATAGCAAGATTGTGCAGGTTGAAAACCATCAGTGAAAAACCATCCCAGAGGCTCCTCATGGATAAACTTTCTGAGTCTAGCTAACTTGATGCTTGATGCCTTCTGAAATATAAAACTTATTTGCTACCCCTCTCCAATATATACATTAGATTATAAACTCCGTGAGGGCAGAATTTTTGACTCTTCTGTTAATTGCTGTATTCTCAGTTCCTACAAGAGTGCCTGGCACATAGTAGGTAAATATGTGCTAAATGAATTTTAAATAAATGGGGCTTTTTCTCTAACTACATAACTATATTATAAGAGCCTTGTGAGCAGGAACCATTACAAAAGAAAGCTATACTATCTCTCTTGGTACCAGGACCACAGTCAGCAAACATTCGTTCAGTAGTTGACTGTTGATAAAAGTGGATCTTTTAGGGTCCCACTCACCTAAGATAACATTTTAGAGAGCCCCCTGGATGTCTTGCAGCCAGATGCACAAGGTTGATTTGAGCGATGTAATAAATATTCAAGCCTCATCAAGGAGAGATTTTTGTTTTTATCTGTTGTACTAAAGTATAACACCTATAGAATATTAGGATCTTTTTCCTCTGCAATCTAATAGACTGTTTTCTAGTGACATTTAACATTTTGGCAGCAGGTATATAATTTTGCTTGGGGCCAGTATATTTTTTTAGAGTACATTTCTAAAATTTTAATGTAAGTAACTGGAAAAATATTTCTTATTCTTCTGTGAGACAAATTGTAGTTAAATTTCCAAGTTTTATGTTATAATGTAAAGCATTTCTTAATCAATTGTAGGCCATTACCTTATTTTTATATAACTGGAATAAACATGTTTGTGATTACTCTGTTATGATGTAGGTACGTCGTTTCAGAGAAAGCAGACAAAAAAATACTAATGAAGAAGATGACGAAGTTCGAGAGGTAATTTTTCTGCTGTAAATTCCTATGCTTATATGTCAGTTTGTTAAACTAGAATATCTAGTAGGTTTATTTAGAATAGTTGGTCCCTAGGTGTGATGGGTAGGAGTGAGCAGGGGTTGGCTAAGGATAGCTGCCTTTGATTGATTTCAGTTCAGCCTGCAAATATTCTGCCTGTTGACATTGCTTTTTTAAAAAATTTTCCTTTTGCTCTTTTCTAAAACTTATTTTATTGTGTGTGCAGGGGGGAGCATATGCAACAAGAGCCCTTATTAATTAAAATAATATCTAATTGCTAACAAAGCATCTTATAGATACAAGATAAAATATTACCCCATTGAGCTGATACTATTTTGTGCAAAAAAGAAACTGGTATTTTGGTTAGCAATGTTACCATGGGTGAATAGACAGTTTCCACCGTCTGTTCTAAGCTATTAAAATTGTCTTAAGCACCCTTATCAGTGTATTCTCAGTCTCTTTGCAGGTACCTTTGCAGGAACTATAAATTAGCAACCATTTACTTGAATTTTGGGCCTTGGTCTGGTACTTGGTGAATTCATGATTGAAATGTATTTTCTTATTTTCTAATTGTCCTTAGTGTTTTATGATGGCTATCTGGTATTTAAAAGTTATAAATTATTTATTGTTGGTTTTGATTTCATTGCTTTCATTCAGCAGACCTTTTGCATTGTACCTGTTATATTAGGAATACAAGTATGAAAAAGGTATGGTCTATGTCCATAAGATTTTTTCGGTTTAGTAGGTAAGAGACATTTGTGAAGAAAATATTTTTTGGATCCTTTTGCTAAGCACCTTACACTACCTCAGTTCCCATTTTATAAATGAGAAGACTGACACCAAACTCAAGCTCTAAGAAGAAATGATGCCTGGTTCTTAGATCACCTGGCTTAAACTTGATTAACCCTTTGAATTTTTTAATAATGGATTACAGAAATATTTATGTTTGAATGGCTCCTTTGTGTTTGAAGCTACTAATTTCAGTTTTTCTTTAATATTTTAAAAGAGAAAGAGTAAACATTTTATACAAGGGAAGAATTACAAGTTTAGATTCCCAGATATATTTTAAGACTTTTGCAGGTAACCAATGTTTCCTAGGTAATTTTTCAGCAAGCCATAGTATGTTAGACATTTTTCCATTCTCAATATACTATTTAGAACTTAGGTAGTGGAGTTTGACACTTTGCCAAATATAATATAATATAATTTACGGCTTTGCAGAGTCATTTAGCTCAGAATATGAATCTCAGTACCATGCTTAAATTATTGAAACAAACAGACAAAATTATTAGCCCTTTCATTCAGAGAAAGAACATTATGCTTTAAAGTCTCTTGTTAACATGGAAAAACTTTCAAGTCTTTTCTTTAATTAGAAATTCACATTTAAATAAAGGACCAAACAGTAAATATTAGGCTTTGCAGGCATATATGGTCTCTATCACATATTCTTGGTTTTTTTTTTTTTTTAAATAGCCCTTTAAAAATATAAAAACTATTCTTAGTCTGACCCATAGTCCTTAGTTTACCTCACCTCTAATTTCTTATATTCTATCTGAATTTGAGGCAGGGTCAATATCGTCTTTTAAAATGTATTATAATAGCATGCAGTCAGCAGAGTGAAAAGGATAACCCACAGAATGGGAGATAATATTTATAAATCATATATCCAGTAATAAATTAATACCAGGATATATATATATATATATATATTTTTTTTTTTTTTTTTTTTTGAGACAAGAGTCTCGCTTTGTTGTCCAGGCTAGAGCGAGTGCCGTGGCGTCAGCCTAGCTCACAGCAACCTCAAACTCCTGGGCTCAAGCAATCCTACTGCCTCAGCCTCCCGATTAGCTGGGACTACAGGCATGTGCCACCATGCCCGGCTAATTTTTTTTCTATATATTAGTTGGCCAATTAATTTCTTTCTATTTATAGTAGAGACGGGGTCTCGCTCTTGGTCAGGATGGTTTCGAACTCCTGACCTTGAGCAATCTGCCCGCCTCAGCCTCCCAGAGTGCTAGGATTACAGGCGTGAGCCACCTCGCCCGGCTTCCAGGATATATTTTTAAAACTTCTAAAACTCAACAAAAGAAAACAAAACAAAAAACCCAATTTAAAAAGTGAGCAAAGGACTTAAACAGACATTTCTCCAAAGAAGATTTACAAATGATCAATAAGCACATGAAAAGATACTCAACATCACTAACCATTAGAGAAATGCAAATCACAATGATATATCACTTCATACCCCATTAGGATGGCTGTTACTTTTTTAAAAAGGAAAATAAGTTTTGGCAAGAATGTGGAGAAATTGGAACCCTTGTATATTGATGGTAGGCATGAAAAATGGGGCAGCTCCTGTGGAAAACAGTATGATGGTTCCTCAGAAAAATTAAACATGGTATTACCTATAATCTAGCAATTCTACTGCTAGGTATATAACCAAAAGAATTGAAAGCAAGGGCCTTACAAATATTTGTATACCAGTGTTTATAGTAGCATGATACAGAATAGCCAAAAGATAGGAACAACCCAAATGTCTATCCGCAGATGAATGGATAAACAAAATGATGTATAGACATGTGATGGAATGTTATTCAGTCTTAAAAAGGAACGGAATTCTGATACATGCCACAATGTGGATAAAACTTGAAAATGTTATGTTAAGTGAAAAAAGCCAAATGCAAAAGGACAAATATTCTATAATCCTACTTATATGATATACCTGGAGTAGTCAAATTTATAGAGACAAAGTAGAGTAGTGGTTACTAGGGACTGGGGAGGGAAGAACGGGAAGTTACTATTGATAGGGTGTTTCAGTTTGGGATGATGAAAAAGTTGTAGAGATGGATGATGGCGATGGTTGCATAACAACGTGAATGTTCTTAATGCCGCTGTACTACATTCAAAAATGGTTAAAAAATAAATTTATATTTCACCACAATAAAAAGAAAGTATAATACTAAGATAGTATGATTTCAGATCTCCCAGAAGTGTATGGAAACATCCTTGTGATTGGCTCTAGATCTGTACTTATGAAGTGAAGTCTTAGAAGTAATATATTTCAAAGATAGCAATAAACTCGTCTTTTGTGTAGAAAAAGTAGAGTTAAAATATGATTTGAATGTAGTGTTTGAGATTATAAAAATGAAGGTACAGTATTTAGACAAATGTGTGTTTGTTTAAAATTTATTAATATGTTTTTTTCTTTTTAAAACTTTCCTTGGATAGGCATTATTTTATTTTTCCTGACTTTTTGAATACAGAATTAACTTTTTTACATTCATCCTTGTTTAGCAGGCTATAGACTTTCTTATAAGCACTGCTTTAGTTCTCCCATGTGATATGCAATATTTTTGTTATTATTTTCTAGATGTTATACAATTTTAGTTTTATTTTATAGTTTGACTCCAGTTAATCTTCAGGAGGCAGAATTTTTGCTTTATTATTATTAGCAACTTATTTTATTGCATGATGATCACACAGTATGATAATTCTGTTTCTACTCTCTAGCATTTATTGGGATTTTCCTTTGCAGCCTATTATACACCCATCAAGTTTCATAGGATCTTAAAAAGAAGTATATTTAATTTCAGAGTACAGAATTCAACATGTATCAGTTAGATCTATCTTATCAATTATGTAATTTAGGTCACCTTTTTAAAGTCTACTTTAAAAAATATACAGCTGCTTCTTGTTATTTGTGGTAGTTTTATTCTATAAAGTTACTTGTAGGACTCAATTAGCAAGTACTGAACCATTGCTCCTAGAGGAAGTACAGAGTTAGATTCCTATGAGCCACAGGTTACAACATTTTTGTCAACCAATCAATGCATAATCTTGTTTATGTGTTTCTATTTAAAGACACTATTTAAAATATGTTGTTGATTCATTAACATTGAACGAATAGCGAAGAACACTATAAATTCATACCTGAATAAAGCTTATCTAACATATATTTTCTCCATAAGGCACATCACAGACTTAACTAAATAGCACTCTAGCACTATGCTGGAGGACCATTTTAAACACCAAATTACCAAGCAAAAGCACAAAAATGCAAAAAAGTGGGAATAAATATATAGTCATGTGCAGTGGTCCTGTAAGATTGTATTATTTTTACTGTATCTTTTCTATGTTTAGATATACAAATACCATTGTGTTGCAGTTGCCTACAGTATTCAAAACAGTGACATATTGTACAGGTTTGTAGCCTACAAGCAATAGGCTGTACCATATAGCCTTGGTGTGTAGTAGGCTATACCATCTAAGTTTGTGTAAGTACATGCTATCTTGTTTGTACAAAGATGAAATCACCTAACAGACACATTTCCCAGAATGTATCTCCGTTGTTAAGCGACACATGACTATACTATAGAAAGAACACTTGTCTAAAGTACAAAAGCTAAAACAAGAAGGCAGAATGACTCATTGTTTGACCTCAGTTGGGAAGTGTGTGTCAGGCAACTCAAAATTTTCACCACTCTGCCCATGTCCGCAAATGACCATAGAAGTATCACAAGTGTTGATTTTGTGATCACAGATTAATTTTGGCAAGTAGTTGAATTTCTAAATATGGAATTTATGAATAAGGAGGATTGCTTGTACTTCATTTGGGACAGGAAAGATGAACGGAAATCTTTCTACCATTGTTTCTTTTTATTTTTTGTTGTATTCCTTAAAGTCTTTTCTCTTTGCATTGTAAGGCCATCAAGCCCTTAATGCAGTGATTTAGCTGTTATTTCACCTCAACTAAGATCATCATCATGAGGTTATATTACTTCTTACCCCCACCCCCACTTCACTCCTACTTCTATCCTGTCTGCCTTCTTGACATCTGCTTATTTAGCCCTGTTTCTCCTTACTTTATGGTATCACAGAGCTTAAAAATTATGTGATCATCTATTCTTAGACCCAGAATTTGCCATTGCAAGCAAGAGAGACTGTTGTCATGGCTTCTTGGGATATATATATATCAATTTTGGAGAGCTCTACAATGCCTTAAACTCTTCTCAGCTTTCTCCCTTAGCCAGGTCAAATATTCATTATACTCATTAATTCTTCTTCATAGCTTGTGTGTTTGTGATTGGAGCTATTTTCTAATTTTTTTGAAAATGTTTTGTTTTTGTTCTTGTTACATTTTGATTGTTTTAAGGGAAAATCAGGGCAGAATTGATTTTATTCTATTTTTAATCCAAAAATATGTATTCATTTTAGAGTTAGAATATTTGGTTAATTCTCAAACTTGTCTTTCCAGATGGTTTCTTATCAGATTAAAAATATGTGACATACTGGTTTAGATTCTTTTTTAGGCTTTCCGTTAATATAGTCTACTTAATTCTTATAAATTTATAAGATTGTTCATATTTTTCTGATTACAAAAGTAATATTTTAGGAGAAGTATTAGTATATTATAGAAAACTTGGTAATATTTGGGAATAAATAAGAAAACAAAAGGACCCATTTTATTACTCAGATAACAGCTATTTTTAGATTTTTTCTTGTTATTTATAAAGAGCCATTCTAAAAAGTAGCTTAAATGATGACAATCTCTTATAAAGGATGTGCTAAATTAGGGATGATTGCTAATATTTCTTCTAGTTCTGAAAGTTTTGAATCTGTGAAATTTTATTTTTCTTGGTAAACCTTTTCAAAAAGTCTCATTTTACAGGTATTATAATATTATAAATTGATCTGACAGGTAAGCATTAAAAAATGTTACATTTGATTGGTGGAGAAGGTCTTCATATTTTTATAGCACGATTATTGAAAAATTATATAGATAATTTGGCAACATTAAATTATTATCTGAATGACTATATTAATGATTTTCAGGATGCTGCATTATCTCTGTATGTGTACTTTCTCCTTGTTATCCCTCTCAGGCCATGAATAGGGCCCGAGCTCTCAGATCTCAGTCAGAGGACTCTGCTTCTGCTTTCAGTGCTGATGACTTTATGAGTATAGATTTAGCAGAACAGATGGGCAATGACTCTGATGATAGCATCTCAGCAGCAGCCAACAGAGGAAGAGGCCGAGGAAGAGGTCGAAGAGGAGGAAGAGGGCAGAATTCAACATCGAGAGGAGAGTCTCAAAGAGGAAGAGGTTAGCACTGAGTACAGTCTTTTGCACATTCAGACTTGACAGTTGAGTGGGAAATACAGAATTTTATCTTGTCAGAATTTAGTAATGAGTTTTTAATTCTAAAACATAATTTTCTTTTTCTTTCTTTTTTTTTTTGAGACAGCATCTGTTTGTCACCCCAGCTAGAGTGCAGTGGGATCATCATAACTCACTGTACCCTCAAACTCTAGGCTCATGTGATCCTTCTGCCTCAGCCTCCTGAGTAGCTGGGCCTACAGGCGTGTGCCACCACAGCCTAATTTTTCTATTTTTTTGTGCAGATGGGATCTCACTCAGCTTGATCTTGAACTCCTAATCTCAAGAGATACTCCCCCATTGGCCGTCCAAAGTGCTAGGTGTGAGTTACCACACTCGGCCTAAAACATAATTTTTTTAAAATTTATTTTTATAATGCATGAAGACAGTCTTTAATGCAGTTCTGACATGTACCATTTACTCAAATGAATGGTCACATGCCCACAGGGTTTTAATTGTTCTTAACACATATTTTTTAAAAGCTTCACTGTGTTTTCTCACAGTACCTTCTGGGTACATTTAATGTTATATTTGCACTCACATGTCAAGATAATAGGCAAATATGAGTTGTTAAGGAAATGGCTAGCTAATAGCCATTGGCAGGAAGAGGAAAATTTCAGATCCATCAAAATTATTATTGTCATTACTGTCACAAGATACAAATACCCACATGCTTATAAAGTGGGCATCATAAAATTTGTTTAAAAGAAAAAACTACCCCCAGACAATTTGATTTCTAAAAGTAATCATTAACATTATTTTCCATCATTGTATTTAATGTAACATTATTGTCATTGAATAGTTCAAACAAACATAAAATGGTGATCCAGTGCCTTCCTGACAAATTATATAAATCCATCTCCAGGGATATTTTTAAATTGTTTCTATTAAATATTTATCCATAGGAATTTTATGCTGGGAAAATGAATCGAAATTTAGTTTAAAATTTCCAGGGAGAGAAATCCCCATCTTCTAATGATGATTTTCATTATCCTTACATTTACAAAATTTTTTCTTAAATTTTACTTGGACAAATATGAACCAAATATAGTCTAAAAGAGTAGTCTCTGAAAATGGATTGGTCAGATGGATTGGTTTCTTCTTATATGTGTCTTTGGGTTTTTATAAATAAACTATTTTATGTAACTTTATTTAGCTTTCATTTTGCTATTGTGTGTTTAAAAAAAAAAAAAACCTTAGCTACTGATAGGATTATATATTGACTGCTCATTCTAACAGCAGGCACAGGTCTGGAGACCACTACCCGGAGCAGGAGTTCAAAGGCTACTGTGTCAACATCTAGAAATATGTCTGTTTTAGATGGTAAGTATAAACTGCAAGTTCTTTATCAATTCCAACATGGGGGACCAACATAATCCCCATTAGGAACCCTCATTTATTTGTGTCACCATCATTGGGAGACTTAAAAGAGCAATTAGAATCACCAGATAAATTATTCCTTAAAATATCTTTGCCATGGCCGGGCGCGGTGGCTCACGCCTGTAATCCTAGCTCTCTGGGAGGCTGAAATGGGCGGATTGCTTGAGGTCAGGAGTTCGAAACCAACCTGAGCAAGAGTGAGACCCTGTCTCTACTATAAATAGAAAGAAATTAATTGGCCAACTAAGATATATAGAAAAGATTAGCTGGGCGTGGTGGCGCATGCCTGTAGTCCCAGCTACTCGGGAGGCTGAGGCAGTAGGATTGCTTGAGCCCAGGCGATTGAGGTTGCTGTGAGCTAGGCTGACGCCACGGCACTCACTCTAGTCTGGGCAATAAAGTGAGACTCTGTCTCAAATATATATATATATATATATATATCTTTGCCATGCATCAGAGCTATTAAAATGGGTAAGCTTCAAAAATTATGTTTGTAATTCCTTACTTTTAGACAAATTTTATTGTTATCACCCTTTGAGGCAGTTAGTTACTATACTGACAGTAGTTCAAAGAGAGGGGAACCACCTCTTAATGTGCTGTTTTCTTGCTTTCCCTGTGCTGCTTCTGTCTGTCTCTGCTGTCCATAGAGACAGGTCAGGTGAGCTGCACTTGAAAAAAATTATGACTAAGATCTTGGAATTAATTTGTGTATATTCTGTGGTCTAAAAATTGGCTTCAACTTAAGGGGATCTATTAAACTATTTTTAATATTACAGTTTATGAGATCAGCCTAAGTTGTTAGTCATATTTATTACAAAAAGTATACGTTAAGATAGGTGGTAATGTTTTTTTCTATCTAGCATTTAGAATATATTCGCATGTATTTTATTTATATTATCTATTATTTGAGGTTAATTGTTTTCTCACTTTTTCAGCTAGGATTAATTTTTGACACACTGGGGAGTTGAACTGTTAATAATTCTCCCAAGATGAAATTTATCAAGGGTAAAAAGTATAAACTGCATTTATGTCCATAAGGACAGCTGCACAAATAGAGTTGTGAGAGGTATGTGAGTTTAATAGCAACCCAGGTGAAAAAAACTTAGGTCAGTAAGAGTTGTGCAGGTCAACCTAACTGTCCAAATCTATGATGTCTTAAGCAGTATTCATAGAAGTAGTGAGCCTCCACAGTGAGGAAGTTCTCCTGGGTACTGAATTGGATATATCATGCCAAGAATACTGTACTTAACTTTGGAACTATATTTCAAGAAGGACATCAACTACATAAGATCATTCAGAAGAGAAACCAAATAATGTAAAAAATGGTTGAAGGGACTTGGCGTATCTACCCTGGGAAAGATTCTGATCTTTCCATAGAATATGTTCTATCATGTGAAAGGTGAAATAGGTTTAATTTATTTAGTCCCAAAGTTAATGGTTTTAAATCTATTTTGGCATATGGATTGTCTAAGAATCTGAAAGCTACGTCTTCTCTCCCTAAATAAGTACTCACATGCAGTTGCACTCAATTTCAAAGGGTTCAGGGACGCCTATGAAGCACATCCATGTTCTCCAGATTAAGGACTCACGGCTCAATGAGGATGGATGGAAAAAACTAGAAGCAGGCATGCTTAAGTTTATCATCTGATAGAATGGACCCAAAGGCTTAAGAACAACTTTCTGTCCCCTCATTTTACAGATGAGGGAACTGAGCTAAGCAGTTTTGTCCTGGGTTGATAAAACTACTAATAGTAACAACAATAGCTAATATTTATGAAATTGCATGCCTTTTAACAGGTCTGTGGGGTAGATACTTATTATATTATCGCTGTTTTACAGAAAAGGAAACTCAGACTTTGGAAACGTAGGTAACTTACCCAAGGTCTCATAACTAGTACCAGAGCTTGAAATGATCTCATGTTCTTTGGACTCCAGAACCAGCAGTTGACCACTATAGTCATTTCCAGAGCAAGATAAGATAAGAAACCTGGCTACTGGTTCTCAGTAGAGGGGTCTTAGCATTATACAGAATAACCTATCCAATTAATATAAAGATGGAGTAAGCTACCTTGGAAGGAATTGAGTTGTCACTCCATTAAATGAAGTTTTTGACATTTATTGGATGACAGCTGACATTGGAGAAAGGATACAAACATCAAATTGATTAAATGTCTCTTGAGGAACCTTATCAAAAATTCTATTGGTGTATTTTTACTCAAGTATTATTCAGTGCTTCAGAAAAGCCAGCTAAGATCCTTCACTTTTGACTTCAGAAACAAGTCTTTATTGCCATTTAGGAAATGGCATACAGAAAGATGCCACTCCATTCTTGGTAGGTCTCATACAAAGCAGAGAAGATAGAGAGAGAGGACAGCCTGGCAAATTGACAGGGATCCAGGCAGAGTTCAACTCTGAGTTCAACACTTGGCAGCCTTGTGACTTGAGACAAGACACTCATCTCCTAGTTTATTTACATGTGAATTGCGAATAATTACTGTATCAGGTTATTCTGAAGATTAAATGAGCAAAAAGCCTGGTACACAGTAGGCATCTATGAAACGTTATCATTATTAGTCTTCTGGTGCTTACCGTAGGCTATGATCTTAAACTGACTGTATAGAAGGAGGAGGCAGAGTAAACCTACCCCCATGCACCCCAGCCCTGTGCCTGGTCTGTATTGTGAATGGGGGGACATGGAGTTCAAATAAGTGAATGAATGAATGTTAGTTATTGTTACTGTTATAAAAAATAAGAAAACAGGAACATGGAAAAAGAGTGAATAAAATATGAATACTTGTATGTTAAACCACCAACAGTTGGATAGCATGCAACTGACAAAGTCATAGATGTTGTCAATTACCCACCTTTACCTGAGCCCAAATGGCCTTCTGTAGTACTGGCTTAATTGTTTCATATGAAGCTTTCCTTGACACACGAATGGAATTAATCACTTAAAGTGAGTCTTTGGGTTTCCATTGTTGTTAAGAAATCAGATACCAGTTAAGCTTATTGCTTTTTTTTCCTAAGTAATCTTTTTTTTCCCTCAGCTTGCTGACTTTGGTGTTCTTTAGTTTCACTATGACGAATTGAAATATGATGTTCTTTTTTATCCTCCTTAGGATTTATTGGGCTTCACGAATCTGTGAATTGGTATCTTTTATCATTTCTAGAAAATCCTTAGCTATTATACCTTCAGATATGATGTCTATGCCATTCTTTTTTTCCTTCCTTCTGGGTCTTCAATTAAATAAATACAAGACTTACTCTGTCCTCCCATGACTCATAACCTCTTTTGTATCTTCTGTTGTTTTCTCTTCCTGTGCAACACTCCTAGTCATTACTTCTGATCAGTCATCCAGTCTACTCATCTATTCTTTCAACTGCCCTTTTAATTTTTAATTTTTATTGTATGTTGGGGGGTGGTGTAGAAATTCTATTTGTTTCTTTTTAAACATGCCTTGTCACTTTTAATAGTTTTTAAAAATTCCCTGCAGATATTTTTAGGTCTGTATTTTTTCATGTGTGCATAGTAAGGATATTTGACTTGCATTTTGTGTCTAATAACCTAGTGTCTGAATGTCTTTGGCCTCTTTCTGTTGTCTCTAATTTCTGTTTCTGTTGGTTCTTATTTATGGCGACTTATTTCCTTCCATGCTTTGTTATCTGTCATCCCTAGAAAATTATCAGTAGCCATAATTAGACACCTTGGATGCAGCTGTCTTCCTCCAGAGAAGATTCATTTTGTTTCTCCAACCTTGTAGGGCACCACAAGTCTTAGACCACTTTGAACTAAATGTATAATTTGAGAGTATTTGGACCAGTCAGATGATACGTGCTTATGAAATCCTGTTTACCTCTACTTCTCTGTTTAACCATTGGGGTCCTGTCTGTCCTAAGGAAAGAGGGAAATGCATCAGAATTCCCACCTGGGGCAAATCTTGGTTTATAGTATCTCCCCACTCCCCTCCAGGACTCTCAAAACTAATGTTAACATTTTCCCAGATTGAAGGTGAACTCAGGGAAAGGACTCCACTTGCCTCTGTGAGTCTAGCTTTTGTTCAGTTTTGGCCTAGTAATTCCTCACTATGTGATCATCTCTTAAATGGCATTAAGAAGTTGTTTGGGTTTTTTGATTTTTAAATATTTGAGGTAGCATTTTGGGTAGTCTGTCTGGATAACAGCCTACAGTGAACAGATGCAGAGGTTTTATAATTATTTTCTGTATTTAAAACACATGTGTGCTGGTCGGGTGTGGTGGCTCACGCCTGTAATCCTAGCACTCTGGGAAGCCAAGGCGGGCGGATTGCTCGAGGTCAGGAGTTCAAAACCAGCCTGAGCAAGAGCGAGACCCCGTCTCTGCTATAAATAGAAGGAAATTAATTGGCCAGCTAATATATATAGAAAAAAAATTAGCCGGGCATGGTTGTGCATGCCTGTAGTCCCAGCTACTTGGAAGGCTGAGGCAGTAGGATCACTTGAGCCCAGGAGTTTGAGGTTGCTGTGAGCTAGGCTGACGCCATGGCACTCACTCTAGCCTGGGCAACAAAGCGACACTAGGTAGTGTCTGAATGTCTAGCTATAAAATTGGTGATGTTGTGCTGACTTCACAGAGTAGTTATAGTAAATGAGCTTAAGTATATGCAGTACTGATCATAGCACCTAGTAAAAATTCAATAGATGCTTGCTGCTAATAGTATCAGTGGCAGCATTTTCCAGTAAGTTTATGGAGATGTATGTTATATAAAGCATTGGTCTAAATGTGTCTTTTATCTAACTGATTTGATCTCATGGTTTTGCTAATTTAACTGGTTACTTTCAATATTGGGCCTTTTTTAAAAAAAAATGAACTGATTTTTTTAATGTGAATTTGTGAAACAGTTTTATCAGGTTAGATGTGATGTTTTGTAAGCCTCTGGCAAAATAACCATAGGATACTAACTCTACTTGCCATCACTATGGGGCAGAAGCAACAAATCAGACTATAAATTCTGGATTCCTATTATAAGTGGAGGAATGAAAAAATAAATAAAGTCAAATTCTATTATAACAAACTCCATGGAGTATGGAGATTTATTGATGTACTGAAATTTTACTGGGAAAGGAACAAATTGCACTTATATAAGAATTGACAGCCCATATTTTTCCATTGAAGTTAGTAAAGGACGGTGACTAAGCAAATAAAAGATAGCTCTGAAGCCACTACCTTCACATTAATTTATCACTATGAGTGCCACTGCTGCTACATTTACTACTACTAATCGCCACATATTTTGAATGCTTTCTACCTGCTAGGCACTTGCTTAAGTTATTTATATTAACTGCCTCTTATCCTGTCAACAGTTATCTGCATGAAGTATTTTGGTATTAATATTAACATTGTTTTACAGGTGAGGAAATTGAGATTTAAAGAAGCCAAGGAACTTGGCCATAGTCAAGCTACTAAGTCAAAATGAGTCAACTCCAAAACCAGAGTTCTTAATCATCACACTATATTGCCTTCCGAACAAAACACGGTGCTTATTTTTCTGATCAGGTTTATTTATTTCACAGATATTTATTCACCTTTTGCTATCTACTGGGGATAAAAAGAAAGGTGTCTGATTTTCAAGACTCTCCAGAGTTTGAGGACTCAGTGAATAAATATTGAGCAGAAATATTCTTGGAAAGTATTATGATCACTGGCTTTCATTCCGTTGCCATTTCTCGCCTTTTGGTTAGAGTGGGATGTGACAGCAGTAATTTGAGCAGAGCAGATAAGAACTCTGCTTCTATCTCTCCACTCAGATATCACAGGATTGGGGTTAAAACCTGGAATAAGAAACATGAGCATATAATAAACTTAGGCTAGGTAGAAAGATTCCTAACATTTTCTGACTTGGACAATTTTGGACTTTGTGGAATTCTTTGACTGTTTGGCTTTTTAAAATCCTCTTTCTTTCTTTGCCTTGTTATTTAGTTTGTGGGTCAACTTGGAGGAGATTTTTTTGATACTAGCAAACTGGTAAGGCAAAGGAGAAAATAAACCTCAGTTACGTGTTTGAAATTTATTATAGGTTTTGATCCCAAGGGAAAAGAAGGAGAAAGATAAAGGATTAGTTAAATTTCAAGTATCTAAGTTTATAAGGCAAAAAAAGTATGAATTCAAAGGAATTTTATCATGGGATAAAAGATAAGGCTGTTTTGTAGAATTCTCCTCTGGTGCATTTCTTAGGTAGTCAGTATGGCTGTCAAGGTAGAGGAGGATGAGAAAGCTCCTCTGGAACCACATGGCTCCTAATACAGCCACAGGGAAGGGTATCCTGACTACAAAGAAGGAAGGGATTAGGAGGCTTCCCTTCAGTGTATTTGTAGTTGAGTTGGTTAGGTGATCAGAGTTATCCTTGAGGCATTTTTCTATAAAATATTTTTAGTGTGGGTGTATTTATGAGCACTGCTTATTACTGTATTTGAATAAGCTGGGAAATCATGAGACTGACAGGTAAGCATTGAGTTATTTGAACATACAATTTTACATCTCTTTAGATTTTAAAAAATATAAATGGTTTTATAATTAGTCATCATGGGTTTTGTAGATAGGACTTAGAAGACCTTCAGCTAAAGAAATGTGCAAGTCTTTCTAAGTTATTTTAAAAATATGACAACGCATGTTTCATCTTTTTCATTCTAGTCTTTAAATCTACAAGACAGCAGCCCTCACGAAATGTTGCTACTAAGAATTATTCAGAGGTAAGGGGGAAAAGTTTTATAGTTTGTTTTAGTTATTTATGTTTCCTACATATGAATTGTCAACTCTTTGTTTTACAAAGTAAATTAAAGAAGAAAAATTATGGAATATTAAAGCTGGAGAGAACTTTACTTTTTTAAACATGCCAATATGACCAAAATGGTTTCATTATTGTCACAAGTGCAACACTGCAATGGTATCATTATTTTGTTTTGTTTCTTAAACATTACTTAAGTATGAATTAAAAAAATATATATATATATGTTTACATTTAAGAAATATGACATATTAAAGAAGTCCTCTGTAAACATATTCCCTTCTCAGTGTATTTTCATGCTTTTTGTTTCATACATAAATAACTTAATCTATAAAATCATAAGTAAAACTATCAACTGTATGGCCTAAAACTATGTTCAAATTTTGGATTAGGTTAACAAAAGTGTTGTCTTTATGATTTTATAAATAACAACATGCTGTATTTGCAGTGTTTATTATCAAATATAATATCAAATATGATGTTATCAAATATCATAAGTTCTTATTATCTCTCAACCTGTTCTGCGAATAATAGACCTTGCAGTGTACTTGGTAAAAATGGCATGCATTTAAAAAGTCAAAATGGTCAAAAGCCTAGATTATTAAAAATAGCAGAGAAAGTTTTATTTTAATATCGCTCAGTCTCAGCCAGACACGGTGCCTCATGCCTGTAATCCTAGCACTCTGGGAGGCCGAGGCGGGAGAATTGCTCAAGGTCAGGAGTTTGAAACCAGCCTGAGCAAGAGTGAGCCCCCGTCTCTACTAAAAAAAAAAAAGAAAGAAAGAAAGAAAGAAATTAAGTAGCCAACTAAAAATATATAGAAAAAATTAGCTGGGCATGGTGGTACATGCCTGTAGTCCCAGCTACTTGGGAGGCTGAGGCAGGAGGATCCAGGAGTTTGAGCCAGGAGTTTCAGGTTGCTGTGAGCTAGGTTGATGCTATGCCACTCTATCCTGGGCAACAGAGAAAAAAATATCACTCAGCCTTATTAAAACCACTTCAACTTGTCTGAAAAACAAAACATGCTACTAAAGAGTGAGTGCTTATACCATTGTTTAAATGGTAGCTAACAAAATCTAAAATTTAAGAAACAATAAAATCATATTAAATCTATAATCTTGCCAAAAAAACTTCACTGAGATTCTGTTATAGAACAGAATCAGTATTATCTTAAATTTTCTAAAATTTTATTTTTTATCATCACTTTCATGAGTTAAAGCTTTAAGGGTAAAAATAATGACACACAAAATGATTTCAAAAAGCCATACTTATATATACTTATAATTCCTGATACAGAACTTTAGATTAGTTTTTGTTTAATGACTAGAAATCCTTATTTCTTCAGAAAATATTGAATATCTTTTGAAACTTACCATCCATCTAGTGATTTATTAAATAACTACTCAAGATTTATTAGGTAAGCACTCAAATTACTTTTACATAATAAAAGTAAACAGAAGTTTTGCATGTTGGCTATGTTTCATCTTACACATTATTTTGTTTTGTTTTGTTTTGTTTTTTGAGACAGAGTCTCACTTCTCTTGCCTGAGCTAGTGTGCCGTGGCATCAGCCTGGCTCACAGCAACCTCAAACTCCTGGGCTCAAGGGATCCTTCTGCCTCAGCCTCCCAAGTAGCTGGGACTACAGGCACGCGCCACCATGCCCGGCTAATTTTTTCCTAATTTTTTAGTTGGCTAATTAATTTCTTTCTATTTATAGTAGAGATGGGGTCTCGCTCTTGCTCAGGCTGGTTTCAAACTCCTGACCTTGAGCAATCTACCCACCGCGGCCTCTCAGAGAGCTAGGATTATAGGCGTGAGCCACCATGCCCGGCCTACACATTATTTTTTTAGGCCTTCATTTATAGGGTATAAAACTTAAAAAAAAATTCTCAGCTAACATTTTCATTAGATTTAAATTATTTCATTAGATTTAAATTATTAAATTATTAAATATAAATAATGCTAAGCTAAGCACTGTCATTTCCTTTACAATCTAAGTTTCTAAAAGTTTTTCAGTCAATACAAAAATGATCTGGTTCACATTATTAACTGCCCAACAAAGTGTTTAGAAAGGTAAATATTCTTTGTTAAAGAGCAGATGGCTAGAAATGTTTTCCATGCTCTTATTTTTAAAAAACATTCTGATATACATAATGAATCTCAATCAAAATTTACAAGTGATAGCCGAAATCCTGTCAACTTCCATCCCATACAACATAAATCCACAGTTTTTAGGCATAAACAGTTCAAAATTTAAGTTTATAATGGAAATGTCAATAAGTCATAACTACTACTACACATCACTACCGATGGGTTCCACTGTACATCAACCAAGTACAGCAGATGTGTACATCTGCTAGACTGCTTAGAAAATTAAAGTTACCAGAGCCATAAATAAGGAATACATAAATATGAACATAATGCCAAAGCTGTTAAAAAAAAAGCAAGATGTAATGAAAACACATAAGATAGTTCTCTCTGTAAGCCACTTTCCACTGATTTATAAAGCTATGGTTTTATAATTATTTTAAAAAGGAAAATATTTCTACACTGATGCATGCATTAATTTCATTGTACATTCTTGACTACAAAGCAGTCTTTAAATCATCTTGCAGAGCTTGACATATCTCATCAGAATTTCTCCAGAAAGTCTGCTTGCCGTATTTTCAGCAGCCTTTAGTGCTTCAGTAGCTTTGTGAAGCTCCTTAATAACCAATGTTAAAGCCTCTGGGTTAATTTTGTTCACAAAACCATACACAAATAGACCAAGTTTCCATAAGTAAGCCAGTATTCAAAATTATTGAATTGTCAAGCAGAATGGCATTCAGAATTGCCTCCACGGATGACACACACACACACACACTCTCTCTCTCTCTCTCTCTCTCTCTCTCTCTCTCTCTCTCTGCTACCGCTACTGCTTGCCATAGTGGAGGCTGAGGGAGGCTATACCGGTCATCTTTCCTCAGGGTTTCTAGGATTTTGTTTTGTTTTGTTTTTCTCTCTTTTTAAAAATAATGATTCATATTATTAGAAATCCATAAGTGTTAAATGTGCAGTAATATTTTTAAGGATAACAGTATTGAACCAAAAGGCCCCATGCATGGTATGCTAATATTGAGGGTGCATTCATTGCATATAAGAGGTTTTATTTATACCTGCGTTCTTTTTGTTTCTTACACTCTCATAATACCAGCTTGTGCCTTATCATCTGATGCTAGACTCAAGACAGCCTAAAAAGTTGGAGTCTAAAGATCTCTATGTTCTGCTGTAGATTTAACATAGACCTTCTGCTCTTCCTTTGGATTCCAAAGAGTCTGGTATTGGCATGACTCTCCTGTTACCTGTTTCAAAACCCATGTGTCTTAACTCCCAAGCCAATACAATTTCCTCTCTATCAGGGTTTCTCAGTAGTGGCACTATTGATATTTTGGACCAGATAATCCTTTGTTGTGAAGGACTATCCTGTGCGTTGTGAGATGTCTAGCAGCATCCTTGGCCCCAGGTGCTGTTTGTTCAGTATTTTGTCCTTGGCATCATCCTCATCTGCACTTTAGTTAGATGAAGACTTAGGAAATGTGCGTATCAAGTGTCAAGATAACACAAAATGTAGAGGAATAGTTAGTATTTTAAGTGACAGAATCAAGAATCAGAAATATCTTTATTGGGTCTTAACACTAACAAACAATATTTAACAGGGATAAATGTAACAGAAGGATATCCAGTATGTCCCACACATTCTGATACCTCATTTAAAGTTGGAGGTGGAACACTGATGGTCTGGTGACCCATCAGAACTTAAGAAGAAAATCACAGGCACAGTCTGCACACGAGCCTGTGGGAGTCATTCACCAATCTGTTCCTTTGGGTACCACGCTCCAGGGATGGCCAGGAGAGAAGTGCACTAAAACATGGAATAGAGAATAGTATTTATGAATGAAGAGAGACATTGGATGGAGCTCAGGCTGACCTTTAGTTCTAATATAATAGTTGCTACTCACTTTGTTTCTGTCTTCTTATTTTGGCTTTTTTGTATGTTTTAAAAAAAACACTTTGAGATTTAATCATTTAATCTATTTTTATTTGGGTGTTCCATTCCCACAAAACCTATTTGTTGCTTTGTGCCCCACCCTCCACCTTAGGTAATCGAGGTGGATGAATCAGATGTGGAAGACGATGACATTTTTCCTACCACTTCAAAGACAGAACAGAGGTAGGTTCATGGACTTCCTGCAGAAAGAAACATCTGAAAAAAATTAAAATTATCCAGAATTCTATAGTTATATATTTTTCTATGTCACTGAAATTTAACAGACTTATTTTTAGCAGTAAAGTATATAGAGGAGTGAAAACAGACTAAGAGCTAGTTTGTAGAGTTGATGCAGTGTTATTACAAGTATTTTCATTGAAAATTTAAATCACCTATATTTCATTTCCTTTTATCTTTATTACCCAGTGGTTTTCCTAATGGAATCTTGTTCTCTCCAATTAATAGAAAATAATTTTGTATTATGTTAATATATGATTTTAGCTTTTTGTCATTATCATATTTTTATATACTTAATTATACATGGTGCTGTGCTAAACACTAAAAAGAGAATCATGTAGGCTCATTCTGCCTTCAGAGTATTTACATGCTTTTCTTCTTGCTTTTGGCCTGTTGCTGTTAAGCTTGACTTGGTTTACTGTCACCATTTTGGGTGGATACTAACTTAACTAAAGCTCAATTAATGAGAATTTCTACTTAAGAAAAAACCTGGTTTATACTTGTTTTCTGTTTGAGTATTATATTATGTCTGATGGGGGACATAAATGTTTAAGATGGTTTCTGCCTTTGGGCAACTTAAATTTAGTGGAAAAGAAAAATGAACACATTTTTGAATTCTTTAAAGAATGATTGAGTCAGTATATAATTATGTGTGAAGTTTTATGATACAGACACATAATATGAGTGCTTATGGGCAGGTGGAAAAAGGAGCAGAAAGCGTGGGTTAGTGTGGGCTATGGAAGAAGAAAAAGCTTCACTGAGGGAGTAAAATTTACTTGAAATTTCAAGGATGGGAATTGTTTGGCTTAGTAGGGCAGAAAGTGATGATCCCAGCATGACATGAACAGGAGCAATGGAGGGGAGAGGGAGATTTATATCAGTGTTCCTCAAGCTTTTTTCCTGTGATCTTAACCATTTCTTCATTACCTAAGGAGAAAAAACAATTTATATGGAAATTAAATACTGAAGAATGAAATTATGTTGGGAAAGGTCGAGCTTGAGAGGGCCAAAAACCATTGTAGTCCCTACAATTTTTCACCCCATTCCCACCCCCCGGAACCAGTTTTTGTTCCCTGGCTACAGTATTGACCCTTTGAGAATTAAGGGTCAATATTGGAAAAGTTGGTAAATATAGCCCCACATTCACTTATTAGATCCTTAAACATATGCTAGGTGCTGGTGTTAGAAAGATGAAAGAAATACCCCTTCAAGGAATTTATACTAAAGTGGTATGCTAATTCCAGGGGACTGCTAATCCACCAGGATAAATTTTATTCAGGGTTAATGAAATGTAAAGGAAGTGCCAACCTCTTTCTGCGATAGATCAAAGATAGTAGGTAGTGTTTGAGCTGGTGCTCACCAGATGTGTTAGAAACAAACTATAGAAACAATCCTGGAAAGTATAGTCCTAGTGGATGTGTTAGAATGCATTCAAGGAGATGATCTGGGTGCAGTGACAACAAACAGTGGCATAGAACACAGACATCCACTTTGAAGGGGTCAGGGAAAGCCTCTGAGGAGGCCATAGAAATTTTAAGAAGAGAGACTTGGCTTTGCAAAAAGCAGAGGGAAAAGCACATGCAAAGTCTCTTGAAGAAGAAACAGTGGAAAAGGAGGTGGTTTGACATAAGAATAGAAAGAGGCAGGAGTAAATCATACTGCAGGAACAGGTGAGCATGGTGAGGATTTGAACTTTTTATATATTATAAATGCACTGGAAAGTCAGAGAAGGATTTTGAGAGAAGTGGTGATGTCTGACTTACATTTATAAAGGATCCCTGCGGTTGCAGGACATGGGAGTGCAAACAGGCTGACCTGAAAGGAGGGTACCGTAGCAGAGTCCAGCTAAGAGATGATGGAGGCTTGCACAGGCTGATGGCAGGGGGAATGGAAAGAATAGGTGGTTTGGGGGTATGTTTTGAAAATAGACATAACAAAACTTGGGGATGGATAGAATTATTTGGAGTAAGGGAGAATAAGGAATCAAGATTGATTTTCAGGTTTTTTGCTCAAGCATCTAGATTGTGCCATACACTGAGAGAAGAGCATAAAAGAGGAAAGGAACAGATGTTTATAGGGGATGATAGGCATATTTAATCAAAAGCTCTGCTTTAGATGTGAAAAGTTTGAGATGCCTGCAAAACATACATGAAAGGAGGTTATAGGTGATGGGAAATAAGAGTCTGGAGCTCAGCTGAGAGGTTAGGAATGATACCTAGATTTACCGTGGGACAGCATACAGATGGTACATAAAGCCATTGGGGTGTGTGGGGTGACCTTGAAAGAGAAGGCAGAGAGAGCAGAGGCTTGTGTTCCTATCCTGGAGTTACAATCTTTAAAGCTTGGGTAAAGTAGAAAAAGCAACAAGAAAGACGCGAGAAAATTCCAGTAGAGTATAAAGTTGCATAAGCCCATACTGGCCTTTATAGGAGGAGTAAAAATACTAAGATGGGCACAGATGCAAGTAGTTTTATATATCTTGTGGTAGATAACTGAGGGAGTTCTTTTAGCTCATGAAGATTTACTTGAATTTTTCAGGCTCATTTATGCATATTAAACAGGACTCCTTTGGTTCCAGCTGCTAGAAACCTAACTCAAATTTGCTTAGGGAAAAGGAGATTTATTGGAAGAAATCCAATAAATGGATATGGAAGAAATCCATATCAGGATACCTTAGGTTGTGGAAGGAAGTGAAAGCCCCTTTCTAGGTCTTTTTTTGGTTGTTCTTGCCTTTGTAAATTAAAGCACAAACAAACAAATCTGGTCTAGCTTTCTGGGTTTTTTTTCAGGTGTGGATCAAGGAATTAATGAAAAATACTATTTTAGTATTTGACATATGTTTGAGGATATTAAAGAAAAATATTTTGTTATCATTTTGGGTTGTTTACTTTTCAGCAATATAAATGTCTGTTGACTTCTTATTTAGACATGAGGTAGTAAACTGACAGTAGTTTAGTACTTCCTATGTGCCAGGCACTGTTTTGAGCACTTTACATATGAATGAGCTTGTGTGATGCTCACAAAAACCCCAAGAGATAGAAATAATCATAACTCTATCATCTCCATTTTATTGATGAAGAAAGTGAAGCACAGTGGGCTAAGTAACTTACCTAAGGTCACCCAATTAGTCACACAAGCCAGGCATTCTCCCAAACTCATCTCTATGTTGTTGCTTCTAAACACAGTAATTAAGCTCTCAAACTATTGTGTAAGCAGTAAGAATCATTTAAATTTTGAGAGGCTATTTAGAAATGGACATTTTAGAAACAAATCTGAAATCAGCCTTACAGACTTGTGTTTCTAATGACAGCAACTGAATGACGATTTAGAATATTTTTGCAGAATTTTTTAGTAATTGCAGGGTGTGTATGGTATTTCATTTATAATTTAAAGCAGCAGTCCCCAACCTTTTTGGTACCAGGGATTGGTTTCTTGGAAGACAATTTTTTCCACAGATGGGGGTCAGGGGGTGGGAGTTGGCAAGGAGGAGCTCAGGTGGTGATTCAAGCAGTGGAGAGGGGCTGTAAATATAGATGAACCTTTGCTTGCTAGCTCATCTCCTGCTGTGTGGCCCCCCAGTTCCTAAGTTTTGTGGAAGACAATTTTTCCATGGTGGGGAGCAGGGGGAGGCTGGTGGAGCTCTGCCGTCTGGTCCCTAACAGGCCACGGACTGATTGGTACCAGGCTACAGCCCAGGGCTTGAGAACCACAGATTTAAAGCATTTAAGTTCTGTCGCTTAGGTGTGGACCCTGATAAATTTGCTGATCCTTTGCCTCTGAACCTTAGTTACTCTTCAGGTTTGCCTGAGAAATCCTCTTGTCCCTTACTTTTGTGTATGAGGACCTGTGAATTTTGCTGTTTACATCTGACACAAGATCCCTTGATTTCCATCTTAATTTGTCTAGACAAGACTTTTGGACATTTTTTTTTTTTTTTTGCTATAAGAACATCTGAAAACATGTTAATAAAATTGTAAATTATAAAGGGCTAGACAGTAAATACTAGGTTATTAAGTATGGAATGTCCAATTTCTATATGTACTAAGTTTTACAGTTGATAGCTCTGACATTTCACTTTGACACTTTTTTTTTTATTGTGAATGTACTTCCTCATTCCTTTAAACACATGTTTTGGCTTGTGATTGTCTTTTAAATTTGTTTTTAACAGCAATTTTTGTAAAATCATGGATAAGTCAAAAATTCATGTTTCTTTTGAATATGTGTTCTGTCATGGAACCAATGCAGTGTAGACAGCGTGAAATATCAATGAAGTGTTTGGGAAGGATGTGGCTAATGAACACACAGTACTCTGATGGTTTGAGAAGTTCATTCTGGTGATTTTAATCTTGAAATTGAGCCACGTGGGCAACCTTAGACCTAGGTGGTTAATCATGAGCTGAAAGCTGTGGTGGAAGCGAATCCATCTCAACCTACACGTGAATCAGCAGCAAGATTTGACATTGCTATTCCACCAGTATTGGACCATTTGAAACAAATGGGCACGATAAAGAAGCTAGATAGATGAGTATCATGAATTAAATGAGTATCAGAAGAGAAATTGTCTTGAAGCTTGCCTTTCTTTGCTGTCATGACATAAAGGTGAACCATTTCTGCACTATATTGTTATATGTAATGAAAAATGGATTCTTTTTGACAATCACAAGCCTTTGGCACAATGGTTGGATAAAGATGAAGTGCCCGAACACAGTCCAAAACCAAATATTTATCAAAAAAAGCTAATGGTGTCTGATGGTCCAGCGCTGGTATTATCCACAACAGCTTCATGAAACCTGGTCAGTCAGCAGATGTTTCCTCCAACCAACTGGATTAAATGATGAGGATGCTTGCTGTGAAGCAGCTGAGATTGGTCAATCCTCTTACAAGATCACACATTACACAAACAATGCTGTTCAAACTACAGAAGCTGGACTTGGAAACTCTCTGTCATCCACTGTATTCACCAGACCTTGTGCCAACTGACTACCACTTCTTCCAGGCTTTGGACCACGTCTTGCAAGAAAAACTATTCAGTTTTCAACAAGTTGTGGAAAATGCCTTTCATGATTTCATTGCCACTTGCTCTCTAGGCTTCTTTGCTGCTGGCATGAACAAGCTACCATTAAGAAGGATCAAATTAAAAAGCTTCTGCACAGCCAAAGAAACTCTCAAGAGAGCAAACAGACAACCCACAGAATGGGAGAAAATTTTTGCAAGCTACACATCTGATAAAGGGCTGATAATTAGAATCTATTTAGAACTCAGGAAAATCAGCAAGAAAAAAATCAAACAACCCTATCAAAAAATGGGCAATTCCTGTAACCTGCTCTTGTTCCTCTGGAAAAATAAATAAATAAAGAAGTAAAAATATTTAATATTTTTAATTAAAAAAATGGGCAAAGGACATGAACAGAAACTTCTCAAAAGAAGACAGAAAAATGGCCAACAAACATGAAAAAATGTTCAACATCTCTAATCATCAGGGAAATGCAAATCAAAACCACAATGAGATATCACTTAACTCCAGTGAGAATAGCCTTTATCAAAAAGTCCCCAAACAATAAATGCTGGCATGGATGCGGAGAGAGAGGAACACTCCTACACTGCTGGTGGGACTGCAAACTAGTTCAACCTTTGTGGAAAGCAATATGGAGATACCTCAAAGCGATACAAGTAGATCTACCATTTGATCCAGCAATTCCACTACTGGGCATCTACCCAAAAGATCAAAAGTCACTTTATGAAAAAGACACCTGCACTGGAATGTTTATAGCAGCACAATTCACAATTGCAAAGTTGTGGAAACAACCCAAGTGCCCATCAATTCATGAGTGAATTAATAAAATGTGGTATATGTATACCATGGAATACTATTCAGCTTTAAGAAACGATGGTGATATAGCACCTCTTGTATATTCCTGGATAGAGCTGGAACCCATTCTACTAAGTGATGCATCTCAAGAATGGAAAAACAAGCACCACATGTACTCACCAGCAAATTGATATTAATGGATCAACACCTAAGTGGACATATAGGAGTAACATTTATTGGGTGTCAGGAGGGTGGGAGGGGGAAGGGGGGAGGAGGGGATGGGTATATACAACCACAATGAGTAAGAGGTGCAACGTTTGGGGGATGGACACGCTTGAAGCTCTTACTCGAGGGGGGAGGGGAGCGGGGGGCATGGGCAATATATGTAACCTTAACACTTGTACCCCCATAATACGCTAAAATAAAAAAAAGGCAAAACTGTGTTGATAGTTTAAGCATATACTTTGATTAATTGCACTGCTTCTTGTTTGAAATATAAACTAAACTTTTATTCAAAATTGGACATTTCATATTTAATAGCATAATATTTTTTTTAGGCTTTGTAGGCCAAGAGGCAAAATTGAGGATACTATGTAGGTAGGTATTTAAATAACCATTTAAAATGTAACCATTTCAAAATGTGAAACCCAGGCTTACCTCCCAGGTGGCAGACTAGATTTGGCCTGCTGGCCAGAGTTTACTGGCTTCTGATCCAAGATGATTAAAATTATTATTATAATAATAAAGAGTTAGGTATTTACTACAAGTCAAGCCTTATAAGAGTAGGAATCATGATTTTCTTGTTAACTCAGATTTGAATGTAAAGTATTTCAGTGTTCTCACAATTTTCATAAGTAGGAGTTGGTAGTAGATACATTTTAATATAAGAACTATAAGCATTTTTGTAGTACTTAATATGTGTCAGGCACTGTTCAAAGTGTTTAAGCATATTAACACATTTTATCTTTAAAAGACTATTATCCTCATTTTACAGATGAGGAAATTGAGGCAAAGAGAAGCTAAATAATTTGCCCAAAGCCACATAATAAGTAAATGGCAAAACTGTAATTCAAACCTTGGCCCCAAGCCCTTTTTCTCCTCATTCCATTTTGACTGCCTCTAATGTAGATTGAAGGGAATTGTGTGTTATTTTTATTCATGGCTGCTACTAGATTGAAAAAATTAGCTAGAAAGGCACATTTTATACATCCCGTAGTTCATTGTCTTTGTTGTTTGTTTTTTTGCCTCAGGTGGTCAAGCGCATCTTCCAGCAAACGCATGTCCCAGAGCCAAACAGCCAAAGGGGTTGATTTTGAATCAGATGAGGTAATAAAGTAATAGTGTTAAATTTCAATTAATTTTTAACTTTGTAAAATTTAAATAGGGACTACTAGCTGATTGCTAGAAATTATTTTTAAAAATAGTTCACTGATAACCTTACTTTGAACTATAGTTAAGAGTCAACAAGTAACATCTGTTGAGTGCCCGTCAAGGTAATTATCTTAGATATAAAAAGCCTGCAGATTTGTAAAATATGATATTGACTCAACTCTAATTTGCCCAGTTAACAGTAGGATCAGAATATTTTTTTAGCTTCTGCCATTCATATTTGGATGAATGATGATGGTGATATCCCAAGAGCTTTTAATAGTACTGTAATGGAATATTTATTAAGGACTAACTGTATGCTTTACATGCATCGTATATGAGATGGTACATGGTGGTGATTTTCGTGTCATGGAGGTATTTGGGCATTGACTGAAGTGCCATATGGCAGGATGTGTGAAAGAAACTCCAAGATAATGTGTGAGAGAAACTCCAAGATGATGTTCTCTAGCTTGAATGAGGAGGAATAGGAAGAGGTCTAATTAGAACTTGCCTCTTGCCTTTTTCATTTGTTGTTTCAATTAAGTTGAATTAAACTGCATGACTGTAGGATGCTGGCCTTTCCCTTTCCTCCATGGCTGCCATTTGAAGGGCCTTTGCTAGTTTTTAATTGAATTGCTTGCAGCTGTTTCTTTTAGGCCTGTCACATCATGGAAGTGAGATCATACAGGATATGTCTTTTTGTGACTGGCTTATTTGACATACCACAGTGTCCTCAAGGTTTATCCATGTTGCAACACATGACTTACCCCTTTCGTTTTGAGCTTCGACTCCTGCTGTTGTCTTCCCTAAATCTCACCTGTAGTTTTTAAACAGCTTGAGAGGGCTCACCACAACTCAGGCTGTGAAGAAAAACAGTAGCAAGAGCTCAATCTGCTATTAATACTAGCACATTGCTTCTAGGAGGGAAATGAGCAGTTACTGCCTCCTTTGTTTATTCTAAAGCATATAGATATACATATGGTTTATATGTTACAGTTAAAAATTTGTGTACTAGTTTATGTGGACTGCAAAAAAGAACTATTAGCAAATTCTCTATTAGACTTCAACTTGGACTTATCTCTGATTTATTAAAGTTCTGCCTTTTATAATAGCAGAAGATGAATCAATAAATGAAAGTGAATTTGTATTTCTTATGAAATAGTTAACTTAGCTAACATTCCAATGTGTTAATACCATCAACAAAGCCTAACATCAAATAATAGTTTCTTTTATTAATGTCTTAAAAGAAATATAAATCAAAAATTTTAAACAAATTTGCTTTATCTTCTGAATATTTAGTTATAGAATACATAAAAATATAAAATACATAAAGATCAATTTTATGTTATCCTTATCAAAATGTATACCTTGTACTTATCTGAGGTTTGTTAGTTTTCGTTGTCTTTCACTAAATTCTTAGTTAATGTTTGATATTTCTGTTTATTCTTACCATGTGTATAATCTATTATAGCCCAGCAGCATGGTAACTCTTGACATACCCATCTACTTCTTTTTCCAAAAAAACTGTTTGAAAGATTGCTTTGCAAGGCTGTTTTTTTTGTGTGTTTTTTTTGCATCAGTCTAAGAGGCTATTTCTAGCATTAAATGAGTAATGGGAAATAAGAATTACAGCTATTTTTGAGGCAGATCTTCTCCATGTGGCTTCATGATTTTTTGGCTGTGAATTTCCAGAATAGCAGATAAACCTGTAATGTAACTGAAGAAAAAAACCTGTTCAAAAACCACATATAAATGACTTGAGGAATATTTTTTCTGGCATACCCGCACCTCATTTGCCTTATGAAAGTTAATAATTGAAGGAAATGTATATGGTATATATTGCAGGTATATAGACATACACATACATAGCAGCATAAATTTTTACTTTTAATGCTTGCTAAGAATTTAATTAGACTTATATATTTTGCATTTATAAAGGAAATGGAAAAATGGAGTCTACCCCATGTGAAAGAAGAAAGTGACTATTACTGATATTGTTTTGCCCATAAGAACTTCTATCTTATTTCAGTGAAACATGGAACAATCATTAATATAACATTTGTATATCCTTTCAGGATGACGATGATGATCCGTTTATGAACATTAGTTCTTTAAGAAGAAACAGAAGATAATATATTTAATGGCACTTAGAAATTTTCAAGATACAGGAAAAAGCAAAACATTACAAGCTAAGAGTTTACAGTTGAAAATGTTCGAAGTATTGCTGTTAACTGAAGAAGTTGAAAAAGACTTAACAGAAAAAAGCTAATGTTTAAGAATTTATATTTTTGAATATCATTTCCTTGAACATTACTCCATTACTGGAGAAATTTCACAGCTCAAGAACATACATAATAGCATTGGTTCTCCTTATTTTTAAATCTGGTATAGTAACAGCTTTATTTAAATATCATTTTTGAATAAGGATTAAAATAAATTTACCATTATACATTTCTGCTTCATGATTATAGACTGTGTCAGTATTTTAATGTAGTTACATTTAGCCAAAGTTGATGGAAAGAGCTTAAAAAATTTAACTTCTTGTGAATTTTAATGATTTCCTAGAGGCTTTTGACTTCTTGAAAGTAAAACAATCTATGTAAAACTGTGCCTAAGCTCACTATTTGTTATTAAGGATGTGTTTTTTTCTATGCTTATTATAAGATTTTGAATGATTAGAAGTACCTTTTAGTTTGAATAGATATGTTTTTATTAAAAAGAACATTCTGTTAGAATTATTGAGTTTTTTATTCCAATTGTAGCAAAGATTTCAAAAGATTATATTCACATTGAATTGTAGTAATTTTCTCTATTATTCTCTGCTGTTAATAGTTCTTTTTCATGCATGCACCTATTTCTAGGAGAAAAAGGGTTAAAAGATTTTAAACTATAGCTTCTTGAAAATATCAAAGAACTTTTTTAGATAGAATGGTCAGTTGAACCTTGTGGTTATATTACAATATTGAAATATAACTAATGTGGAATATCCAAGACTAATGTGCTAAGACTTTTCGTTAATAATATTTTATTTTAACTTTGGTTTCTATGAAATATTTCTGAATGGACAATTCCAAAAATCTTAGTAGATCATGTTAAGTTTATATTTTCTTACTTGTTTTAAGGGGGAAGTAAGAATTTGGCCTCTTCAGATTTAAGCTAAATAATCCCATTCTCTTCTTTAACACTCCCTAAAAAGACCCCTGAGAGTATTCTTTCTTTAATCTTATGAGGCAGATATATTTATAGACTGCTTAAGGAGGTTATAGATCTTGGCAGTGCAGCAACCTGACATTTCTTCATAGGTAGAAACAAACGTTTGACTGAATGGTACTCATGACCAATAGTCATACCTGGAATGTGTCAAATTATAGGAGACAGACACTTGGCTAGTGGCTGCCTCCATATTATGGCACCTTTGAAATGGGCTCAGTCAAAAGTTGCTATATAACATTCTAATGACTTAATTAAAAAATATTTTCTGTACCTAATTTTAGCATAAGGGTTACTTTAGCAGGTAGCATTAACCCAGTGAAAGGCATTGTCCTGTGAAGTATTCTCAGGCGGACCTGCCCACATTTTTATTGCACTCTAAATCTTATATTCCCAATATGTGAACACAGCAGAGGTTAAATCAGGAGTGAGCATTGCTGTGCATGATGGAATAGAAGCTAGGAGGGGAGGCAGGTCTGGATGATTCAGTGTTGCTTCTGCACAGGGCACACTGCCTCAGACCGAGCTACGAGCTGCACCAGCTACAGGCTCTTCTCATTCATCTGTTAGATGGGTGAGGGGTAAGAGAGAGGAGATGGTCACTGAAGTATCCTAACAGCTTCCTGGGAAAAAGGAATAAGGCTTTCTCCCTTTAAAAATATTGCTCTAGGTATGAAAAGAGGTACTAAATGTGATGCAGTTAGCTGGGCCAAGAAAGGTAGCAGTTACAGAGGGTGAAAATCTCTCCAGTTAATTCAAGTCATTTTGTGAGTAGTGTGTATCAAGCCCTGGAAATGATAAATAAAACATGAAGGAAAACTTCTTTGATTAAATATTATTGCAAAGTTAATTGTGTCATATATCCTTGATATTCTATATTGATGCAGGAAAATCTATTTTTTTTCTTTTGAAAATTGTCAGACCTGTTGTTATAGGTGTGTAGAGGTCTTTAGGTGATTGCAGAGCACCTGCATTTGCTCATGGGGGCTATGAGAGAGCAGGGATGAAAACATTGTAAGGAAAACATCTGTAGGGAATCTTTTTGTTGTTTACCAAAGAATAAATCTTTTTCTGGTGTTTTGTTTCATATCCTAAAAATACAACAGTGCATTTACAAGGTTAAGAATGCATTGTAGTTCTAGGAAATTCTAGGAATATAACTAGTGCTTGGAAAAATCAAGCATTGAGACATGGCCTTTAATTCATTTACATACAAAACATTTTTTCCTAAACATTCAAAATTGTGAAATACAGTAAATACAGAAAAGTCATATGGTTAACAAATTATTAAGTGAGCACGTGTGGCACTGCTATACAGGTCAAGAAATAAAATATCGCTGTGCCTCAGAAACCCATAGAATTGTTCTCTCTGGTTAACCAGCCCTGACTTCTGTAATTTAAAAGCTCTTAATTTTGCCACAAGGTGGTGCTTCTACCATTAGATGCAGTTAGGATGGTGCAACTATAAGTCTAAAACTGAGGAGTCACTGCATTTGCAATAGATTTAGAACCTATGCAATAATATTAATATTAAACCTATGCAGTAATCGCAGACCTATGCAGTAATACCATAGTTAGCCTTCTAATCATGTAAATTGCTTTACATATGTATTTCATCTGGTTTAGCCTGTTACTATGGAATTTACCATATAAACTTTTACATATAAAAGTTGAAGAAGAAGAAAAATTTTTTATGTCTTTTAAAGAGCAAAATTCTTACTAAAAAATTGAGTGAAATAAAATGTCTCCCAATGTCAAATTTTTCTTTGGAAATGTACAATATTTAAAAGCAACTTTCCCCCAAAGTAATATGTCCTTTGTGTATCTGTTGTACATTTAATTCATAGTATTTTGCTGTTTTTTTTTAAAGCTAACTGCCATTAATATTATTATAAAAGTTTTATATAATAAAGATTTGGTGTTTTGAGTCCAGTGAGCTTCCACATTCTTGAATGAAAAATGTCTACATTTTGTCATTTGCTTATCTCATTTGCTTTATTTATTTATTTAGTGTATTATGGGGGTACAAGTGTTAAGGTTACTTATATTGCCCATGCCCCCCTCCCCCCTCGAGTAAGAGCTTCAAGCATGTCCATCCCCCAAACGTTGCACATCTTACTCATTGTGGTTGTATATACCCCTCCCCGTCTCATTTGCTTTTAATAATTTTGAACTTAATGTTTATTATGTCTGAAAACACTAGAATTTCAGTTTGATCTCTATAAAGTCAGTTCACACAACTTGCTGTCGCCATGTACATTTGTATATCTTTTCCCTGTCAGATGACTAGATCTGATTTTAGCTTTTTTGAAATGGTAAAAGTAATGCATACTCTTCAAAATTCAGGCATTGCAATATGTATCAAAGTGCATGTGCTTACCTGTCATCCTCTCCCCAGATACACCCTGTCAGCAGTTAAGTGCATGTTTCTCGAATTACTGTTGAAATGACTACTAAGAAAAATTTTTGAATTAGAACCCCCAATTAGATAGCCACATATTTTGGTCCCCATATCAAGGTATATGTTCTCCTTGCTACTTATCGTGACATCCTGATTTTTCCACATCTGCTTTGTCAACCTCTTAATTGTGCCTATTAATTAATCATTGCCTATTTTGAGGGATAATTGCACTGCTCTATAATGTGTGTTTTAAATGTTATTGCTCAGTTTGGGTCAAGTAAAAGGATATTTAATCTGTGGTACCTTCAAGTTAAAAGTGGTGAAGTAATTGTTAAAGGGCTCTTGGCTGGTGATTGCGCTGATTATATTAAGCTGATTGGCCTGTGCCACTTTTCTGCCTCTGAGAGCCACTGTGCAGTTATGATGGTTCATGTACAAATACTCAGAACTAGTGCGTAAGTACTCTTGATCACATTGCCTGTTTAATTTCAAGTGTTTCATGTTATATTTTATGTAAAAGTCAATATTTTCTATACTCTGAGCTTAAAATGTAACTCCAGTCTATCTATTAGTGCATTTGAACTGATTAGGCAGTATATCTAACTGGGCAAATTTTGCTAGAGACAAAAAGCATTGCCTAACAGGATGAGAGGCACAACTGCATTTCCGTTGCTCCTTCAATAGTCTGGAAATGAAGGCAGTGAAATTGAAGGGATCCATTTTGCATTCATTAAAATCTTTTACCATAAGGGCTGGGCACAATGGCAGATGGCTATAATAATAACACTTTGGGAGGCTGAAGCCGGAGGATCGCTTGAGCCCAGAAGTTTGAGGTTGCAGTGAGCTATGATGATGCCATTCCACTCCAGCTAGGGAAACAGAGCAAGACCTTGTCTCAAAAAAAAAAAAAAAAAGTTTTACTGTAAACAATGAAATAAGTAAATAAATCCGTCATAGGTATACATGAAAACCCTCAGTGGTTTATCACTGCAATATTGATTTTTGAGATTTTAAGTAGTGCTTTAAATTAGATCGTGTTTTAAAAATATTTAATTTTGAAATAGTATTGGCTTTGTAGAAATTTGTAAGAATAATGGAGAACTTTTAATCCTTTATTCAGATTCACCAATTTTTAACATTTTGTCATTTAAAAAATTTTATATACATATATGTATATGTTAAATACATACATACTCATATCAAAGATGTGAACACATACTTTTTCAGTCTTTTGAGAATAGGTTGCAATGTCTTGTTCTTCTATTCTTTAATACTTCAGTATACATTCCCCAGGAACAAGGACATTCTCTTCCATAACCACGGTACAATTTACGGTCCATTTTCCAATTTTATTAATTGTCCCAGTAGTTTCCTTACATAGCATAATTTTTCCCTCTAGTCCAGGATCAAGTCCAAAATTTAATTTTATTTTTTGAATGTGTACATTAACATGCTTCCTAAAGTCTAATCCATTCAAATGTGCTTTCAAATATCATTTCCTTCTCCTTCCCTTTCACCTCTTTCTGCCCCACCCATTCTGGGTAACCAATTGCATTTTTGTTTATTCTTTCTGAATTTCTTTTTGCCAAAGTCAGCAGATTTGGTTTTGTTTTGTTTTGTTTTGTTTGGCATTTCCCCTTCTGTCTTACATAAAAGGTTTTTTCCTATATGTACTCTGTTTCGTCTGAACATTATGTCCTGGAAATTACTTCATGTCATTTTATAGAAATCTTCCTTACTTTATTCTCTCTTCATGGTACTTCCTTGAGTTTAAATACTGTAGTTTATTCCACCATTCTCCTATATTTCTGCATTTTGGTAGTTTCAGTATTTATAGTTACAAATAATACTGCAATCCTAACCTTGTGTGTTAGTATTTTCATATTTTTGGAAGTCTTACCTTCAGAGTAAATTCCTAGAAGTGTGATTGTTGTGTAAAAGAGTAAGTGCATATGTAGTTTTATTAATGTTGCCAAATTCTTTTCTATTGAGGTTGTGCCATTTTGTATGCCCACCAACGATGTGTGAAACTGCCTGTTCCTCCATAGCCTCACCATCAGAATCAAACTTTTGATTCTTAGCTGAACTGATGGATGAGAAATGGTATCTCCGTGTAGTTTTATTATGAATGAAGTTGAACTTGAAAGATGTTGAACTTGAAGTTGAACTTGAAAGATGTTGAACTTGAAGTTGAACTTGAAAGATGGTGAACTTGAAGTTGAACTTGAAAGATGTTGAACTTGAAGTTGAACTTGAAAGATGAACTTGAAGGGCCATTTTTACATCCCTTTTTGGTTAATTGCTTGTTCATGTATATAGTTCATTTTTCTAGGATGTTCGGTCCCTTTTCTCTCCCCTCTATATAAAAAGTAATTTTAATATGGATATTAGCCCTTTGTCTACAATACATTGCAATATTTTTCCAATTTGTTGTTTGCATTTCGTTTTTTTCTTAAAGTGTTTTTTGCAATACAAGTTTGTTTTTAATGTAGTCAAATTTATCTTTTTTTAAAATCTGGACTTAGTTTTTGTTGTGTAAATGGTGTCCTCTTGAACAGAAGTTCTGTTGATGAACAGAACTTTTTTGATTTTTATGATTTCATAATTGGACTTGATGAAGTCCAATTGTGTTCTGTTTGAGAAAACTATTCCCTACCCTAAGGCCATGAAGATTCTTCCCTATTATCTTTCAGAACTGCATGTTTTTGCCTTTCATGTTTAACTGTACAGTCCGGCTGGAAATTGATTTCTATGCTCCTAATTGCTACTGGGCAATTTTTTTCTACTTTTCTTTTGTTTCTACTGTGTGCTTTGTTTCAAATCAGATCCTCAGACCATGAAAAGCTGATTAACTATGATATTTAAGCCATTTGATTAATATTGCATCTTTCAAAGGGGGAATGATGATTAAAGTATTATTTTTTTTTAATTAACAATGCCGAGTAAAAATTTTGTTAAGTATATTTCTAGAAAACATCACTGGATCTGCAACTCATTTTCACAGGATGTAGGCAATGACTATCATTGATCTTACACTCTTGAAAAATGCTTTTAATAAGATTTTTTTAAATTGCTGTTTGAGTCCATTCCTTTTGAGCACCAGAAAAAGAAAAGTTATCCTTTTCCATATTAATTTTACATTGACTTCTATTTCATAAGGTGCTGTGAAATGCACATGCTATAATAAAGACAAATTCTAGCAATTACAGTTGAAATTTTCGCTTGCTGGCTGTGGAACCACAGAAGGTTGTGGTGTTTGAAATATAGTGTTCATACCTCTCAAAGGAAAAATCTGTACACAATAAAGTAAACACATAGGATCTGAAAGTAAGAGTGAGATCTTGACTTGACCCACCAGTTAAGACTAATCCCAAAAATCACATATACGGATATTGTAAAAGCCTGAAATTAAGAGCAGAGTATGAAAATCTAAATTGTGTGAGGAAAATGTACCACACTATATATACTATACCTAGAAGTTTAATTGTTAAATAAAAATTCTTAACAGCAAGTGACTTCTGTCAAGCCTGTGGACTCCCAGTCTGGGTTCACACACAGCCTTTTGTTACATGATGCTGTAAGTCTTGACACTGCCTTTCCCATTAGACTGAGTTTCCCCTACCCCTCTCCTTCTTTTCGAACAACTTCAGTTGCTTTTTATCTTTTCCTTTTTTAAACCAAGCCTAGCATGGTACCTGGCACAGAGTAGGCTCTTACTAAATACTTAATGCATGAGTATGTGAAGACATAGATTTCATTTAAAAAAAATTCCAGAGCACTCAGAAATAAAGCAGAGCTATTAATTTCACCATCAATCCTTCACAATGGAAATACATCTCATAAACACAAATGGCTATGTTCTGCAGTAGAATTATAGAGTCTAAATTACAAAGCCAACAATCCGATTTCCTCTGCCAAAAACCTTACATGTAACCAAAAATTGCCAGCTGGGTCAGATTGGCTCAGTTGGCTGGGCAGACCAGTGACCCATCTCTGACAGTGACAATAATAAAGAAGCTGTTATGGGTAAAGATTGACTATTCTCTGTCACTACTGGCTTTTATTTTTTTTTTCTGAATATAAATGGTATTTGTGAAAAATTTGAAAATGCAAAAGAACATGAAAAAGGTCACAATCCTATTAACATTTTAGTTTGCTTCTTTTAACTCTTTTATATAGTTAAAATGAACTTTTATCCATTTCCTGTCCTGTTTGTATTATTCTGAGAGCATTTTCTATGTTACTAAAGTTTTCTCAAAAGCATCCATTTTAATGGCTTCATAATATTTTGTCTTCTTGGAATACCACAGTATAATATATTTTTCACTAAAGTGATACTTGGTGAAATCTTTTTATGTAAGTATTTTTAGACTTTTTATATGGAGATATGGTATAATAAACATATATGTATCCATCACCCAGCTTCAATCCATTTAAAATAACCTGGTCTAAATTAATTTGAAGCAAAGTCCAGACATAGTATCATTTAATTTTTATGTATGTATTATATACAACAAGGACCTTTTTAAAAATTAAATATCCTGTCAGTTATACATACATTAATCTTCGTCCACATTTCTGTCCTTATGCTAGGATACAGTCCAAAAAATGGGATTTCAGATAAAGGAGACAAAAATGTTTTGAGAATATGACAATTTTGCCAAATTTCTTTGTGGAAAGGATATATCTATACTCCCACCAGCAACATGATAACACCTCTTTCAATACACCCTAACCAACACCTACTCATTTTATTTGATTTTATGAAATGCATTTTAAAGGCTTTCTTCCATTGATTCTCAGGGGTTTTATTTAATTATTATTATTTTTTATTTTAGTGTATTTATAAAAATCTTCTTCATTCAGAAGTAATGATAAGATTATTGGTCAGTCAGACTTGGGCTTCAATCCTTATAGCTGAGTGATTTATGCAACTCAGTCTGAATATCTGCTTCCTCATTCAGTGGATAAAAATATGTACCTTATACAGTTTTGTGGTGATTAGATGCAATGATGTTTATAAAGTGATTAGCATAGTCCTGGCACATAAAACCTCCCTTGGTTCCATTGCCATCAAGCTAAAATTGCAACTGTAATTGCTAGAATTTGTCTTTATCATAGCATGAACTTTGAGATAGAAGTCAATGTAAAATTAATATGAAAAAAAAACCTTTTTCTGGTGCTCAAAATTAATAGCCTCAAATTGGTAATTAAAAAAATCTTACTAAAGCATTTTCAAAAGATTGTAAGGTCAATGATAGCAATTGCTTATATACTATAAAAATTAGTTGCAGATCTGGTGTTGTTTTCTGGAAATAGTGTTAATAAAATTTTTACTTGGTATTGTTGCTATTTAAAAAACCCCACTTTAATCATCATTTCCCCTCTACAAAATGCAGTATTAATTAAATGGCTTAAACATTAGGATTAGTTATCCTTTTTTACATTCGCAGGATCTGATTTGAAACAAAGCACACAGCAGAAATAAAAAAAAAGTAGGGGAGAAAAAGCCCAATAGAAATTAAGAGCATACTCAAATCATGGTTGGGATATGGCAGAGTCATAACATGTAACCAAAATGTTTGTACCCCCATATTTTCCTGAAATAAAAAAAAAAAATTAAGAGCATAGAATTAGAATTAGTGCTAAGAATTGTGACTCAACCTATAGCAATTACAGAAGATCTCATTGAAACAATTTCATGGCTGTACCTATTAGAGGAACTGTATCTTCTTCCTTCTGCACCCTCCAAGATCTAATGAAGAAATTCTCATTTTAAGTGGTTATCCAGCAACAGAACCAGAAAATGGTTATTTTCACAGAATGTAGGTTTTACATTGTGTCTAGACAATGGTGGGCTCAAAGCTCAAGAGAGGTGATGCTGGCTACTAGGATGAGCCAATGAGAAGCTGTAAAGTGCTTTCTTTAAATAAAAAGGTGAAAGTTCTCTACTTAATACTGAAGCAAAAAAAAAAAATCATATGCTGAGGTTGCTAAGGTCTGTGATAAGAATGAATTTTCTATCTGTGAAATCATAAAGAAGGAAAAAGAAATTCATCCATAGTATACATAGGGTTTGGTACTATACACAGTTTTAAGCATCCATGGGGGGTTTTGGAATGTATCCCATGTGGATAAGGAGGGACTACTGTTTTCTATAATTCTTTGTCTTGTTGTTATTAAAGTACTTTTGAGATGGTTTACTATTTTTTGTTGTTTGTTTCAAGTCCATTTGAGAGAGTTAATCACTAAACTCTTTGCTCTTTGGTATGTTTAATACATTTGACTATTATTAGAGATGTCAAAATATAATTACTATTAGGCACATACTGACCACACACAGTGTCCTTGGTTCTATTCAGAATGTACAAAAGAAGAGCTGGTTCATGCTGTAAGAGCTGCTTGTGTCTTCCTATAACTCCTTAGTAAGAGCAGTGGTAATTTACAAGACCAATACAGCTTCAGAGGAAAGAACTTCTTTTAATAACTTAGCCTTAGTGTGGGGTAAGGTGAGGAGATGTTCTAACAAGTCATTAGAGATTGGGTTGTTCCAGAAGAATAGGGTAAGTTGGGGCAGTGGTGCTCGGTTGCCTCAGTGGGGTCGGGAGGCCCAGGCCTGGCCAAGCGGAGAGCCGAATGCCTGGATGAGGATGTGACTCTAGACTTAATGCCTTGCCTTGGATTTTGTCAGGACCCCCTACTCCTTTAGACCACAGCAGTCCAACTACTGGCATCGGCATTTATTTGCCTGAGTGGGGCCGCCTTTTGCCTCCTGAACCCCCTTTGACTGCCTACTTGGCAGGCCTGAAGCTCAGGAGAATTAACATGCCCCGAGAAGAAGCCTTCAACCAATGATTGGCAGGAGTTGGTGTATAGAAACCCCAGCTCCGTCGCCCACTGGCTTGGGTGGCTCATGTGTATGCTTCACACTGGCCTTCCCAGCAGCATGAAGTCCCAGTAGCCTACGGTGCTAGGTGGCTTGACAACACTGTTCAGTGGCTGCCTTCCCCTTCTTGTGTCACTTCTCCACTTGCCTATCAGAGTTTGCCTTCACTTCCCAAATAAACCCTTGCACTGGAATCTCTGTCTCAGGATATGCTTCTAGGGAAAGCTAAAAACTAAAACACCTCACCTCCTGTTTCAGAGAGAAGGTTTCAGGCACCCAGCATGGATGCCCTGACACCTTCAGGCACCCAGCATGGATGCGGGCGTGATGAGCAAGGACCAAAGCAAAGGCATTAGTTAGATGGCCTAGGAAGACAGTGCTTGGAAGGACACTGCCTACCTGTGGCTTATTTCTCTGTGCCTGAAGCTCACAAGTCCTCTTCTGCCCATATGCTCTTTCCCAACACTGGGAAAAATTAGATTGACTGGGATTTTGTTTTCTAAGATACCATCATATCCAGCCTTGCCTCCCTGAGATGGAGCCAAGCTGTCTTGATGGCAAATCAAGTCTGCCCAAGCTCCTGAGTTACATATTTACAGGCAGGCTCTTGGTTTATACCCTGTAGCTGAACACCTATTATGTCATCTGCCTGGCACCCTGTCCCTTCTCCGGGGATTAGTCACACAATCCCCTATTTCAGCTACTTAATCCTGTGGGCACTGCCAATTCAATCTGCGGAACTGAGGGGCAGCTCACCACCCTTTCCCCAGACATGGTTGAAGAGTGAATGTGGAGTGAAAAACTGGAGACAAGAGAACTTGCTGATAAAATAATGGAGAAAGAAAGGCAAAAAGCTCTAGGAGGGGTTGAGGTCAATGGAGAATTTTGTGCTTTTTGTTTGACTTTAATGCAGCTGAAAACTTAGCAATCATCCTTGATTCCTCCCTCCAATCTCTATCAACCTTGTTCCTCCTCCTGCCAGCACCTTGACTCAGGTCTCACCTCCACTCCTGGGTCACTTGAGCAGCCTTCAAACCTCCTGCCTCAAGCTACAGCCCTTCTGTTCTCCACTCAGGTGCTAGAGCGTTCTTTCTAAAATGCAAACCCCGTCATGCCAGTCTCTACCCAAAGCCCTTCCATGAATTCCCACTGCCCTCAGGAGATCATTCAAATCCTTGGCGGGACCTATGAGGCCCTCTTGTTCAGGACCCTGCCTGCCTCTCCAGCCTTGTGTGACATACCCAGGCTACTCCACACTGCTGCAGTTGTTGAAGGTGCCATTATTGTACTCACCTCCACCTCTGTGAATATACTAGAACTCCATGCTTATGGGGTACTCCTCTTCTTCCTTCTGTCACCTCCTCCATGACCTATCTCCTGCTGGTCCTTTAGGATCGAGTTGAAGTGTCACCTACTCGGGAAGACTTTCCCGAGTCCAATCTGGATAAGTGCACCTGGTATCTTACTATGATGACACTTACCAAACCACTTTCTAATTGTTTATCAATAGGAGAGCTTGACCTGTGTCCCTGGAGTTTAAGAGGGCATAGAAGCTGATGCCTAACATTCCTGGAAAAGTTGCCAACTGAGAAGTGACAGGAGCTTCCCCTCATGGCCCAGTAAAAGGGAGGACTTTGGTAGGTGGGTCTGTCCTCCAGGGTTTGGGTGAGACTAAGGTGCAGGCTCCGCCCTGGGCCAAGTGGGCACCTCAGAAGATACCTGGGCTTCAGCCATTGTTTGGGTCCCAACACAAGGACACTACTTTGCTGGGTGGGATGATGCGATGGAGTCTACATGAGGTTTACCATTAGAATGGGAGTGGAGGGGGTGCTTGCAAGTAGTGACCAAATATTGCATCTCTGCACCAGAGAGCAATGCGGTGGGAGATATGTATAGGGGTTTCTGAAAACCCCATATTTAGGAAAAGAAAAGCTTTTAACCAAGGCCAAAGAAGTTAAATAGCTTTCCCAAGATTTCACAGCTAGGAAGTGACAATGCTGGAATTAGACCCTGATTCCAGAGCTCATGGTCTTAACTGCAGGATCAGGCAGGTGAGTGGCTGCCTGGGGGAGTTTGCACAGTGGGGGTGAAAACAGGCGACCAAGATACCAAGGTTTCCTGAAGAAGTAAGTGAGAAAGGAAAAACAGCGTGGGTCATAATATCCCTTAAAGATATGGCTACTGCAAACTTCCACGGCCACATAGCTAAGCGCCTAGTTCCTTTGTTTCTTTGATCCTGTCGAAACTGCCTTGAAGAACTTCCTTGGGAGACAAAGCTCCCCACATTGCGTTCCTGGGCGCTGTGAAAGACACAGTAAGCCTTTAATAAGCCCGCCAGCACGTCGGAAATCTGGATGTCCAGGGGGCTTGGTGAACCCCGAACGTCTCTATTTCGCTGTTTGCCTTGTTCCGGGAACCGCGGGGACTCAGTGATCCACCTCGGTATTGAAACTGTGCCAAGGCTACAGCTCAGATGGAAACAAACGGAATTCATCCTTGTCACTGAACAAGGAGACCCAGCAGACCCGGTCTCGGCAGTATGACCCCACAAAGTCCCAACCCGTCCCCGTGGGCATCTTCCACCTGCCTGCCTGCTTCCTTCCCAGGAGGGACGCAGACGCAGCGAACGCGTTGGCGCGCTGGCGGACCCGGCAGCCCCGCCGGAGGAGTTGAAGCCGGAGCGGGAGCCGGCGGGCGTGGGGGCAGCCGCCGCGCCGCCAGCACTGCGGGGGGAGCCCGAGCGCGTCACCGTCGCCGCGCTGCCAATGGGCAGAGGCGCTCGCTAGCAGCCTGGTGGGAGCAGAGATATAAAAGTGCTCAAACAGACGCGGAGCGAGCGCAGCGACCGAGGGCTGGTGGCTGCGCGCGGCGGGTCGGGGGCTGCGTGCCTCCCGGGACGGCCGGGGCGCGCTCGGCTCCCTGCGCCCCTGCGCCCGCCCGCCCGCTCCTGCAAAATGGTCCCTCACTTCTTGCTGCTCTGCCTCCTGCACTTGGCGCGGGCCACCGAGCGCCCCGAGGGCCGGGCGGACGAGCGGGGCCCGGAGGCGGCCCTGGCCGCGCCCAACGCCTCGCACTTCTTCCCCTGGAACAACTACAGCTTCTCCGACTGGCAGAACTTTGTGGGCAGGAGGCGCTACGGGGCCGAGTCCCAGAACCCCACGGTGAAAGCCCTGCTCATCGTGGCTTACTCCTTCATCATCGTCTTCTCGCTCTTCGGCAACGTCCTGGTCTGTCATGTCATCTTCAAGAACCAGCGAATGCACTCGGCCACCAGCCTCTTCATCGTCAACCTGGCGGTCGCCGACATAATGATCACGCTACTCAACACTCCCTTCACGCTGGTAAGCCTGCCGGCAGGCTCCCCCCGCCCCGCTGCCTCAGTCTCCCTCTCCTCGCTCAAGCCCCTCTGTCACTCTCCGGCTCTCTCCCTGGGTCCCCCCTGCTCTCTCCTCTCTCCGCCACAGTTTCTCTTCCTCCTCCTCATTTCTGTCTCCTCTGCCTGTCTTCCTCCCGTCCTGGTCTCTTTTCTCTCTTGCTTTCTCCCCTCCAGTTTCTCATCTCTCAGCTCTCTCCTGTGTTTCTTAATCTTTCCTGTCAGTCTTCGTCTCTCTCTGAAGTCTGTGTTTCTTCTTTGCCTCTATTTCTTTTTCTGTCCTTGTGTTTCTCTATTCGTCTGCCTCGATCTCTTCACCTCTCATCTCTTTTTCTTCTTGTCAGCGCCTCTGTGGTTTTGTTTTTCCGTCACCCGCCCTCCCTGCTTTCTCTCTCCTCACCTCTAAGCCAGAGCTTCTGCAGCCGATGGCATTAGGTCAATGATTTGAGAACCTGCAGCCGGCTGTAAATAAATGCCCATTTCCTGTTTAATTTCAGCAGGCATGGGTTTGCTTGATAATTGAGCAGTAAATCGAAGTCCCCGAAATGTCAGCAGAGATTATTAGGTCACCTCCCCACCCTCTGAAGTGCAGCCTGTTAAATGCCCACCTCCTACCCACGGGATGCTGCTTTGTGCTGCAACTGAAATATCAAACAATTGCTAACTGTTAATGGAAGCTTAAGTGCATTTCCCTGACCGCTTATTTAAAGTGCATTTCCCTTCTGTGGTTTGACAATGAGGCTGTGGGGGAGGTCTGTGTTGGGGAATGAATGAGGGTGAGGTGGGCTTGAGCGCCAGATCTGGGCAGGCCCCTGGCATTTGCAAATGCGTGGTTAACTGGCTTCCTTCTCAAGCCCTGGCTACTTGGCATTCGTGGTCATATCTCTCCATCTGGGACCAGAGAGTGTGGCTCTCATGGATGATTTGGGAGTGAGGGCGATGACTGAGCAATCGTAATGACAGTTATAACGCATGTTTCTGTAGTGTGTTATATTTATCAATTTATGGAATAACTACTATTATTTGAGTTATTACCAAAGCGGTTTCTGTTTATCCCTCTCCATCTCTGTATCTCTCTCTCTCTCTCTCTCTCTCTCTCTCTCTCTCTCTCACACACACACACACATGCACATAACACAAAACCAGAAGTAACCCACAAGCAAAAAGAAGAGGATGGACCCCCATAAGTCCAACAACCGGTGTGAACATCCTTCCAAGCCTTACATTTAAAAAGTATTCTCACCTTCTCTCTCTTGTCCTCACTTATGAGAACATTGCTCACATTTTACAGATGAGGAAACTAAGGCACAGAGAGGTCCAATCCCTTGTCCAAGGCCACCTGGCTAGTAACTGGCAGAGCCAGGATGAGAATTACATCCCCTAACTCCATCCAGAGGTCTTTCCACTGGGAGTAGAGGGTACTCTTGCAGCATGTTTAGTGTCTACTGCTCCAAATCATGGACTTTTCTTTCTCTCCTTCCAGCCTCTTTCTAACCTATTGATGGCCACTCAGGGTCCCCTCGGCACTAGCCAAGACCAGGGGGCTTTCAAATACTTCCCCTCCTCCCTGGCTGTCTTGAAGCACAAGGCAGCAGCCTGTCTGGCTCCCCTTGGCTCCTCCCTTGATTTCTGACCTGAGAACCTGCAATGGTGGGTTTAGCTGGGCCACCACCCAGTTGGGTACTGGAAGGCCACAGATCATGGTCTTTGTGCTGCTTCCCAGAGCCAGGATGCAAGGCTGGATCTGCAGCTGACACAGGAAGGGGTGGGGAGGCCCCAGACCTCAGGCTAGCTAAGAGCCAGACGATCTTCTGTGAGACAGGGGATGTCAAGGTCCTGAGAACCCAGCACCGCTTCATCCCCTCCAGCATTAGGCAAAGCAGCCTGGCCTTGAACCTGACCCATAGAATTTCCCCAATCCAAACTCCTATTTGAGCTTACAAGGTGTTGGCAAGTAGGGGGAGGGAAAAGGATCAGGGGAGGTATTCAACTGGGCAAGATGTTCTGCATTCAGCTGGTTGGTGACAGACTCCTTTTTTCCCGTCTCCCTTCCAATCCACTTCACACACTCCAGTCAGCATGAAGCCCAGCTCTGATCATCCAGAGAAAAGCACACAATTGCCTACAATTCCCATGCTAAAGACATGCCCAGAATGTGGTGGAGCCTGGAGGAGGGAGCCTTTCATTCTGACCTACCAGAGTCCCCCGAGAGAGTCAAAGGAGACTTTACAAAGAATATGGCATTCCAATGGGACCTGGTTGAGTAGGAATGTCCCAGGTCGAGATGAACACTTAGTGCAGACAGAGGGGCGGGAGAGAACAAAGGCAAGGGGGCATCAAAGTTCACGGTGTGTTGAGGGAACTTAGAGCAACTGGGGCAACATAGCAGAGATGCGATGCCCAGTGGAGGAGCGGGCAGGGGAGGGGGGATGGGTGTGGGCCAGAAAGAATAGCCGGGCCAGGTTGAGAATGGGCCTGGACACTCCTACGGCATGTGGCTCTGTCCCGTGAGCCACGATGATTCTAATCAGGAGGGTGACAACAATCTGATTTTGGTTAAGAAAAATGCTGTCAGCAGTGTGAAGGCTGAATTACAAGGGGACAAACCCGGAGAGCAAGGAAAGCTGTTAGGAGGCTGTCACAGCCCAGGTGAGAGATGATAGGGACCCCATGAGGGCTGTGGCCTTGGGACTGAAGAAGAGGAAATACATTTGAAAACCATCGGGAGGCAGAACTGGTTGGCTTTGGTATTTCACTGAATGTCGGGGTGAGAAGTAGGAGTAGCTGAAGATTTCTAGCTCTTTAATATTACAGGACTGCTCAAAAGCTTCAAGGGCTCCTCCCTGCCTAGCCAAAATAGAGTAAAGTCCCTGGGGTCTGCTGTCCTGGTTTGAAGACCTGGCTAGACTCATCGTGACTCTCGTCCACACACTCCAGCCAAATCAATCCACTCCTTAGTCCCCAAGCAGGTCCTGGGATTTCTGATCCAGTGCCCATATCTTATTCTCGTCTCCACATGTGCACATCCTTCCTCACTACCAATGTCCCATATGTTGTATTATAATGATGGCGGTTTAAGGGTTAAGTACTTACCACATACTGGGGAGTGTTGTACCTACTGTACATGTGTTATCTATCTTATTTGGTTTTCATAACAAGCATGTGACAAGGTTAGCCCCATTTTACAGACGAGGAAAGTGAGGCTCAGAGCTGTTCAAGGTGACAGCTATCAGTGGCAACACTCTGCTGTCAATCACTACACTATACTCTTTCGTTGGGCTGACTTGCCCTATTTCTATCTCAATCATCTCTCTGCCTCTGCCCACTCCCATCCCTACCTGTCGGGCCCATCGCCCTTTGTCTGGGCCTCTGTAGAGCACTGACACTTTCTGTCTTGCATTCTAGTTAGTTGAGCCCTCGTCTGCCCAGACCGGAAGCTCCTTAATCAGAATGGGTGCTCAGTCTCTCTCGGGCATGGGACATTACAGGAGCTGCTCAAGTACTAATTGAACGAGCAAATAGCCCTGGATGAAGTGGGATGCGGGCTATGCTGCTCCCAGGGCCCTACCCTGTTCTGGGAGCTTGTCATCTCTCCCTGCCACACCTCTCCAGGGCCCTGGGTCTCCTTCCCAGATGATAAGTCTCAAGGCCAGTTTAGCCAAGATGTGCTAGCACAGCCCACACGCTTTTCAGTTGTGACTTTTCAGATGTGTCTTCTCCACTAGACTGAACTTGTATGGCCCAAGAATGAATTCTATTATTACATGTAAAGATAGATATTATTTCTTTCTAATAATAGCTTTCTAACAATCTTCTAGACACTGTGTTCCAGCCTTTATGGACTTAAAAAAAATGTAATCCTTACACTAAGTCTATAAGGTAGGGATTTTGAAGCCCCCCCCCCGTTTTTATGCAAATGAGAAAACAGGTTCAGAGAGATCACATATCTTGCCCAAGACTGTACAGTAAGAAACTATTAGAGGTGGGAAGTCCAACTCCATAGCCCACATCCTTCCCAAGCTTTCGTGGTACCTAACAGGGCCTGGCCCAGAAGCATGATCAAGGTTTGCTGAACTGAATGAACAAGGATGAATTTTGCTGGAGAAAATCATGTTTGATCCACAATTCAGCATTGTAGATGGAAAGAAGGCAGGAGCTGGGAGAGGCCTCCCAAAGGGTATGCTCCCCAGAGACCTCTGGTAGGTGTCGGTGTCACAGTCAGGCCCTGTCTGTCTCCTGACCTCTGTGGGCTCCTCTCCAGGTCCGCTTTGTGAACAGCACATGGGTGTTCGGGAAGGGCATGTGCCACGTCAGCCGCTTTGCCCAGTACTGCTCCCTGCACGTCTCTGCACTGACGCTGACGGCCATCGCGGTGGACCGCCACCAGGTGAGCACACCTACCCCCAGCGCTCTGTCCTCCCCGCTCTGCTTTGCTTTCCAGGGCATTGCAGGGGCTCTCAAGACAGTGTTTTAGCCCAGTTTCCAATAAGTGTGTTTATCTTCTTATTGTTGAATGTGAGCACATAGACTAGGGACATTAAACCGTTTGTCCCAGTCGTTGCAGAAAGTTGTTCCCAGTTTGTTGTTGCAATGAAGACTCATTTTCTGTCTTAATAAGCTTGCTTGTAGGGGTAGAAAAACAAACCTGGAAAATCAGATAAAAAGAAAGTGACAAACAATTGCAGATCAGAGACAAGGCTTCTGAGTGGGAGATAGATATTCACTGGCCCGGCTGTTGAGGAGGAAAACAAGCTAGGACGTTCAGGTGGCAGGAGCAGGCATTGGAGTAGGGCATTGTCCCGGGTCAGGAAGGCTCTGCTCGCTGCCCTGGCCCCATCGCAAGCACCTGGGCAGTTATGGTGACGGGAACTGAACAGGACACAGAAGAGGACGGCTCTATGCCAGGCACCTTGCACCTGCGAACTCAAGGAGCCCATGTCATGTGCTTAGACTGCTGCTAAATCAAGGGACGGGGGCTTAGAAAAGAGCATGCATGGCTTTCTGAAGATCACGTGCCTGTTAATGAAGCTAGGATTAGGACTGAGACCTGCCCGGCTCCAAACCCACGCTCTGATCATTAGACCATCCTGCTCTGAGAAAACTCAAAGGAACCTACAAGGCCAGTATCGTAAGAGCCACCAGGACAAAGAGAAATGAGACTTAACTGAATAGCACCAAGAGATGCAACAAGGACCAGGGGATAGGAGGCTTCAAACGTGCAGATTCAAAGATACAGTTCAGTATGAGGGAGAATTTTCTCATAGAGGTATCCAAGGCGGACAAACCTGCCTGGGAGGTAATGAGTTTCGTGCCTCCAGATGTATGTAAGCAAAGTCTGGATGACAACTTGATAGGGATGTTTTAGAGAAGATTCGTGCATCTGATGAGGGATTAGACTAGCCAAACTTTGAGCTCTCTTTATCTCTGAAATGCCATAATTTAGTAAGAATCAACTCTTTATTTATGTAGCAGATGCTTTAGTACAAAGTGTGAGAAGTTTGCATAGAAATATCTCCTGCCTTTTCTTAACCTCCCCTAATTCAATGGGAAGGGCTTGGATCACCTTTACCTGGCCTCTGCTTACCCCTGCTAACACTGCTGAGAGCTGACCCGTGAGTTAAAGACAGGTCTGAGGGATGGGTGTGGGGGGTGAGTCTTGCTCATGTTGGCCACATTGCTGTGACATATACCCAAACATGGGGTCCTCTCCCAAAGCCCATGGAGTCCTTGAGCGGTGTTTAGGGCCTCTGCCCCAGGCTGCCACTTCCCGCAGCAATCTGATCACAGGCATGTGAGGGGCAGACATGGCCAAGTCCAGAATGGAGATGCATGGGTCAGCTTCTGAGGCCTTGTCACTTCCTCCCACAGAAGCTTGAAAACACTGGGAGAAAACAAAATCCTCAGGACACGGGCAGAATGCCCGGGGATGGCACGCTGAGGCAGTGGCAGCTTTCTGCCCTCTCCCCCTGACCCTGGACTCACCTACCCCAAAATGCCTTTTTGAAAAAATAATGTTTTCATCTTAAAAGGAGGATGGTTTTAAACTCCCAAATCTTTATTTGAATATTTGAGGAGAATTGATTGACAGACAGTGGCAATTTCAAGATGGGTTTCAGCCCGAAGCCTACATCATGGCTTTATTACAGGCGCGGGAAAGCTGGGCCCCGCTGCGATTTTAGCCGCGGCTTTCATAGACAGTGCTGTGAGCAAACACTGTGATAAATGATGAGAGTTTCCTCTTCGTGTCTGTCAGCTCAGGCCCTCTCAGAGCCCTGCACAACCTCAGGGGTCTGGAATCCTGGGAGGGCGAGCTCGGATCCTGAGGAGGTGGAAGCTGACCACGGGCTCGTTCCTGTGCCGGCTTTGCCGTGGTTCCGTGTGAACAGACCTCCCGCGAGCAGACCTCCGGGAGCCCTCCCTGGTTCTCTCCCTGGGCCCTGGCTCTGCCTGGGTATGACCAGCAGGAGACATTTGAACTGCTAGGAGTCTGTGAATCCAGGTGACCCCCTCTTTCCACCCCCCCGAGGTGGGCTGCGGGGTGGGGCATGGCTGGACCCCCACCCCGAGCAGCTACCTGGTGCAGCTCAGGGCCTCAGTCATGAGTGTGAGGGGTGCTTGACTTTATAAAAGGGACCTGCCTTATGTGACATGTGAGCTGCATCATCCAGATTTCTCATTTGCCTCTAACCTTCTCCAGCTAGTGACACACTCTGCCTGTCCACCAGGTTATTATGCATCCGTTAAAACCCCGGATCTCTATCACAAAGGGTGTCATCTACATCGCTGTCATCTGGACCATGGCTACGTTCTTTTCGCTCCCGCATGCTATCTGCCAGAAGTTATTCACCTTCAAGTACAGGTAAGGTGACTTCGTAGAGAGCAGTCTGGGGACCCAGAGGAGCAAGCGCTGTGCCTTCTCCTGAGCCAGGCAGGGACCCGGAGCTCAATAGAGGGAAATCTGAGCCCCCAGGGAACCCACCGTGCTCAGAGTAACTAGCACCTGCCTCCCTGAGCTGTTCTTTTTGCCTGGCTCCCATCCTGTTGCCTCCGGGTGCATGCGTGTGCTCTGGGTGCATGCGTGTGCTCTGGGTGCATGCGTGTGCTCTGCACTTTCCCTGCTTTCTCTCTTGTCAACCACTCGCTTCCTCCTTACTCCTTCCAGTTGGTCTGCAGGACCAGGCGGTAGTTATCGGCTTCTGTCACCAGGGGGCGTGCGGTCCCACAGCCCGAGATGGGAATCGCCAAGGCCTTAACATGAGCTTAAATTCTCTCACACAAGCCACAAATGAGATGCGAGACGCATATGCATGCCCTCTGTCTGAGGCCGGCTTCTCTACCTCCCCCACCTCCTCTCAGTTCTCTTTATCATATGCTCTCACTGAACGAGGATGTCTTTCTTTCAAACGCTCCGTTTTCAGCAACTGCAAACTAGTTCATTAAAGGTGATCTACCGCTGGTTTGGGAAGAACTGGCCCTGCGTCTGATTTTGCTACCTCGGTGATCTCAACACTTAGCTTACTGTCTTCACGTTACAAGCCTTCAGCACACATTCACTGAATGAATGAATGAATGATCTTAGAGTGATTTTTGTCATTTTATAGCTGTTTAGACGAGACTCCTTAGAAGCAGGGTCTGAGATAAAGGCAGGTACAGGTGTAGGTACCAGGACCCCAGAGGAGGGGGAGCCCAGTGCTCCCAGGGATGAAGCCTTTGTGCACTAATATCCCGTGTCACCTTCTCTTCTCTCTCCCTCCCTTCCTTCTACCCACAGCGAGGACACCGTGCGTTCGCTCTGCCTGCCCGACTTCCCCGAGCCAGCTGACCTCTTCTGGAAGTACCTGGACTTGGCCACCTTCATCCTGCTTTACATCCTGCCCCTCCTCATCATCTCTGTGGCCTACGCCCGGGTGGCCAAGAAGCTGTGGCTGTGCAACACCATCGGCGACGTGACCACGGAGCAGTACCTTGCCCTGCGGCGCAAAAAGAAGAAGACCATCAAGATGTTGATGCTGGTGGTGGTCCTCTTCGCCCTCTGCTGGTTCCCCCTCAACTGCTACGTCCTCCTCCTGTCCAGCAAGGTCATCCGCACCAACAATGCCCTCTACTTCGCCTTCCACTGGTTCGCCATGAGCAGCACCTGCTACAACCCCTTCATCTACTGCTGGCTGAACGAGAACTTCAGGGTGGAGCTAAAGTCATTACTGAGCATGTGCCAAAGGCCGCCCAAGCCTCAGGAGGATAGGCCACCGTCCCCAGTCCCTTCCTTCAGGGTGGCTTGGACAGAGAAGAGCAATGGCCGGAAGGCTCCTCCACTAGCCAATAACCTCTTGCCCTCCTCCCAACTCCAGGCTGGGAAGACAGACCTGTCGTCTGTGGAACCCATTGTGGCGATGAGTTAGAGGAGGCTGGGAAGGGGCAGCGGAGGAGTCTGTTTCCAGCTGAGCCTGGGAAAGAGCTTGCTCTCTCACACACATCTTCACAGTGCTGGCAGCCGCAGGACTCTCGAGCTCGTAGGAAACTACGTCCAGCCTCCTAGCCCCATGTGATGTGAAGACTAAAAGGCAACTACCAACTAAACATGTGTTCATAAATTCCCATCTAAGAAGTGCTGTGAGGAATAGCACCCTGGATCCCTGAGGGAGTGAACCGAGGACAACTTTGGCCCAGATGGGCACTGAGCCAGTCAACTGCCTCCATCTGTCAGGCAGCTGCTGCCTTACAGCCCTTCCTGCCATTGGGTGTCCCTAAAGGAAGCCTGAGTCATACTGTGGGGACGGGTGACCCAGGTGCCCAGAGCTCTGCCTCACGCAGGTTCATTGGCCAGGGAAACATTAGCAAGCCAGAGCCGGCATGGAGGTTTCATGCCTCGCTTTCTAAAATCACAGGACCGTGATAAATTGCAAGTCTTCAGTGGCCTGGCCCTATATAGATAAGAATGGACCAATTTGGATTCCTTAAAGCAAAGAGAAATTATTCTTGTCACTGAAAAATTCAGAAAAACACAAAGAAAAAAATTAAAAAATGACTCCCTTATCCTATCCATTTGTGATAACTTCCGTTAACGTGCTGTGGATTTGTTTGCAACATTTTCTTTTGTGTGTCTGCACAGCTTTTTTTTTCATTCTGATTTTCATTTTCCATTTGAACTGTAATGATCCACCAGAAACAGGGGCACAGTAGAGTATTTCTGAGACCCTCTCCAGGAGTAGTGTCCACCAGCAGAGTTGGAGAAGAGAGGAGACAGTGTCACCAAAGTGAAAACAGTAACCACACGGACAGAACTGGCCCTATCTCATAGCCAGTGGTGGGAAGGGCCTGGCGGAAGTGCCTTCTCCTCAGACAGCCGCCACCATGATTTGCCAAGGAACAGAACTCAGGCAGGAGGCATAGTTCTTTCTCTCTTGCAATCACGCAAACACACGGGGTGGTAAAACACGGCCCTGTTTTCACAGGAGATGAGGGAGCAGGCTTTCCAACATGCTAGAAATAATTGTGCTTAGACGCCTCATCCTCCCAAGCTGTCTAGACAGGTCATTTCTCTGTGTCGTCTGAATAATGAGTTTTTTGTTTTTTGTTTTTTTTTTTCCACACCAGTTCCTGAAAGAAGACTCGCTGGCAATATCATCCTAGTGGTTCAGGTGTTGAATATGGAATCCTTAAGGAACCTTGTTCCTTCAGGGCCCAGCTTGCTAGAGAAATCTCATTCCAGAGACAGATTATTTTCATCACCTTCCATCTGGTCCTATGTGACTCACTGTGTCACCCAGATAATTGCTAATATCACACTGGCTTTAGGTTTCCTTCTAGCCCCAGATAGATCCCGAAAGCAAAGCAAGGCTGTGCAACTGAGTAGGAAACTGAGATGTGGGGGGGAAGGAGTCCTAGATTCACTTAGGGTCCCTTGGCTGGTAATTGAAACTGAACTTGGTTCCATCGTCTGCTTCCCTATAACGAACCAGGGAGGTTCGTTTAGGAAGACGTTTGAAAATTTTCAAGATACAAAATTTTAAAAACGTACCTACTAAATAGTGGGCAAAAAAAGTGACTTTCATTGGACTGAGAGAGTCCTCTAAGCCCATGGAGATTCCCAAGTGGGATTTTCATGCCAAATGGCTATGTGCCTGTATTTATTGTCTCTGTCGCGTCAAGAAGTAGCTAATGCTGCCAAAGAAATGCTGTGAACCAGCGTGAGAACAGGCGGCAGGGATACGGAAAGCCTGCCCTGCTCTGGGACTGATGGGGAAGCTTCACTCCTCTCTGAGGATGTCTAGGAATACAGATGTCCTTGACTTACATCTTGGTAAACCTCTCCAAGTTGAAAATATTGTAAGTCAAAATGCATTTAATACATCTAACCTACCAAACACTGTAGCTTAGCCTAACCTACCTTAAACATGCTCAGAGCACTTAACATTAGCCTACAGTGAGGCAAAAATCATCCAACACAAGCCTATTTTATCACAAAGTATTGACTATCTCATGTAATTTATTGGATACTGTACTGAAAGTAAAAAACTGAATTTTGTTGTGTGAGTTCTGGAAGTATAGTTTCTCCCAAATGCGTATCACTTTCATACAGTTGTAATGTCAAAAAATTGTTAAGTCTAACCACTGTTCGTTGGTGACCATATGTACTGCCAAGTTCCAGAGAAACCCTCTCTGGGGGAGCACCCACCTATGGCCCATTAGGTCTGCCCCCTCCCCTCCGTTCCCTGTATGCCCAGAGTAAAAAGTGATTTTTGTATTTGTGAATGTGGAAATTTATGAAACTTGAGTTGTCCCAATGTGCTGTAAAGAGCTGTTTATCGTGAGTTGCTCCAGTCTCAATAAAATTTATTTTGAGTGTGTGGACTGTGCCTCTTGGACTTGTAATTAGGTCACAGCTGGTGACCTTTAAAATGGGGACCAAGGCAGATTAGATGAAGGGAGCACGAAGGCCGGCCACCAACCCCCACGTCCTACAGATGACGGTAAGTAGCCAGGGAGGACCCCCTGCCTCTTCGTGTAGTGTTTCTTCCATTGAGTCTGCTGACAAGTTCCCTCTTCTGTAGTCATGAATCTCTGCTTCTTAACCTGGACTCCATCTGTTCTTTGGCGATTTAGTAGGAAGTAGAGCTGCCACTCAGGACTTGAGAACAATTCTCCCACCTGGCAGCGTGTGGTGGGCTCCATATTCCCCATGTGGACTGTGATTTCTGCCCCCACTGGGCCCAGGGTCCCACTCTTCTACCAGGTAAGCTGGGTGGGAGCCTTCATCGCATATGTGATTACCCTGGTGCCATCCAGAGCCCAGAAAATCAGTTTTTTTTTTTTTTTTTTTGAGACAGAGTCTCGCTTTGTTGTCCAGGCTAGAGTGAGTGCCGTGGCGTCAGCCTAGCTCACAGCAACCTCAAACTCCTGGGCTTGAGTGATCCTTCTGCCTCAGCCTCCCGAGTAGCTGGGACTACAGGCATGCGCCACCATGCCCGGCTAATTTTTTATATATATATCAGTTGGCCAATTAATTTCTTTCTATTTATAGTAGAGACGGGGTCTCGCTCTTGCTCAGGCTGGTTTTGAACTCCTGACCTTGAGCAATCCGCCCGCCTTGGCCTCCCAAGAGCTAGGATTACAGGCGTGAGCCACAGCGCCCGGCCAGAAAATCAGTTTTAAAGCAATTTCATGGACGGTCGTAAATGGAGGTAATTTGCTAAGCCTGGAGGAAAATTTGAAAGAAAAATGAAAGGCACGGGAAGAGAGGGAACTGAGATTCGCTGCCACTGTCTCTGTGTGTGGCACTGGGCTAAATGCTCCGAGCTCATTATCTCATTCACATCACAGCGTCCTGCAAGGTGGATGTTATTATTTCCATATTGCAGATGAGGAAACTGAAGCTCAGCTAATGTAAGTAACATGCTGAAGATCACGCAACTAAATTGAGAAAATGCTGTCCTCTTGGAGATTAGGTTCTGAAGAGTGTAACAGAATCTTAATTTTTTAAAATCTAGTATTCTACAAATTTCCTTGAGTATGAGACACTTTCTAAAGGCAAAATCTGTTAACTATCCTAGAAACCAGTGCTTGAGTTACATACTTTGGAAAAAAATGCTTGGCTAGGTGAATCCAAGGGCCCTTGCAGCTCAGTGGTCAATGAACACATGGGCCTAGTAGAGGCAGGATCGATGGCTGCCTTGTGAGCTCAATTCTGGTGACAATCATCTTCCAAGAAAGCTTCTAAGTGACTCCCAAGTTGCTGGTGCCTGCTTGACTGACCATGGCAGGTTGCCAAGGCAAACAGCCATCCCATGGCCAGCCTAGGCCTCAAGTCCTCATGCAGCACATGCAGAATGCAGCTAAACCCTCACTGTTCCCAAGCTTGCTGTGATGTGCCACCAGGGCCTCTGTGGTGATGAGAGACCTTCTGGGGTGTCTGGGGCTGGGGAGGAATCTAAGAAGATTTGGGGTTTGGAGCAGCCACTTGGGAAACCTACATGTCTTAGAGTGTAGCCTGAAGAAGGTAGGAAGATGCTACCAGCCTCCTAGTGCTATGGAACTGTTAGCATCTTGCTTCAGCACCTCTGGGCATCCTCCCTGCCCCCCACCCCAATCTCTTTCATTTCAAGGAGTAGTTAGGGAAGGACAAAATAAAATACATGTAATGATGGATGCATTTTGAAAAAAAGACAAACAATAGTGGTATTTAATGTGAGAAGACTCTGGAGCTCTGTCTCCTTTCTGAGGTTTTATAACCTCTCTTCCAGAGAATAAGCTATTTGCTATTTCATGGGGACAAAGTGCTTAATGTTAACAGCTCCTTCTCTATTCCTGTTTCTAAACATCAGGGACTCTGTCTTCAAACTGGTCATGAATTTGAGGTGCTCAGCTTGAATATGAGGAAGGCAAAGGAATCATGAACACAGGATTCAGGATATTAATGGCCTCAGATAGGGGAGAGGTGTGGATTGGTATGGGCAAGGGGACAAGGTTAGATATAGATAATTGTGCAGGTTCTAGCTTTTGTTTTGGACAGTGGATTCATGGGTGCTTATTTCATTATTAAAAATAACTAATCAAATAACTAACCAGAAAACTAAATACAAGACATACACGAGCCAACGTTAAGAGTTAAACCAAGGATTATGATTAATCCAATTCTGTGCCCCTGCAGTCTATAAACAAACAATGGAAATGGAGGCCCAGAGGCCCAGGCCTTCACTTTTCCTCCTGTGTCCTCCCAATCAAGTTACATCTATACCTGTATTAAAGTATGCAAATAAAGTCCACTGCCAAGACAATCAGGATATGACAATTACATTTCCTTTACAAAACAGTCTTGTTTTTCTGGAATTAAAATATATCTCTTTGCTTTTTGCTTAGTTTTCTATATCACTAATTCTTCCTCAACTTTTAAAAATAGTAGAAACCGGCTGGTCGCGGTGGCTCACGCCTGTAATCCTAGCACTTTGGGAGGCCGAGACGGGCTCAAGGTCAGGAGTTCGAAACCAGCCTGAGCGAGACCCCGTCTCTACCAAAAGTAGAAAGAAATTAATTGACCAACTAAAAATATATATACAAAAAATTAGCCGGGCATGGTAGCGCATGCCTGTAGTCCCAGCTACTCGGGAGGCTGAGGCAGTAGGATCGCTGAGCCCAGGAGTTTGAGGTTGCTGTGAGCCAGGCTGACCCCCACGGCACTCACTCTAGCCTGGGCAACAAAGTGAGACTCTGTCTCAAAAAAAAAAAAAAAATAGAAACCCCTTTGTAACATAGTCACACACATGAAGTGTCTTGGCAGGCACCCACAAGCCCCTCCACCCCCACCCCGACCTCTTGCGCTGTCTGAACTGCTCTGGGCAAGTTACCCTTTTCCTCTACTCTCACCTGTGTTAGATTAAGTCCAGTTTCCTAGATCCCTGCCTTCCTCTTTGTCTACTTCCTTATTTTGGAAGACTACATCTTCCAGCAGTTTCCCAAGACAAGGTTCATAGGAACTCACTTCTTTTGAGATCTTGTGTGTCTAAAAGTGTCCGTAAATTAAACTCATACTTAATTAGCAATAATCAGAATACTAGGTTGAAAAGCACTTCTTCATAGAATTTTGAAGCATTTGTATTAGTTTTCTATTGCTGCCAGTCTTAGTGGCGTAATCAACACACATTTATTATCTTAACAGTTCTGTAGGTAGATCGGAAGTCTGACACAGGCGTCCTGGAGCTAAAATTAAGGCCTCAGCAAGGCTGCATTCCCTTCTGTTAGCTCTGGGTAGGATCCGTATCTTTTCCCTTTTCAGCTTCTAGAGGCCACGCATATTCCATGGCCTTTGGCCCCTTCCTCAAGCTTCAAGTCCAGACACACTGCATCCTTCCAGGCTTCTTCTAGTCATGTCTCCCTCTGACCCTCCTCTTCCGTTCCTCCCCCTCCACTTTCCAGGACCTTTGTGACCATATTGGCCCCACTTGGGTAGTCCAGGCTACTCTAAAAGTCACTGACTAGCAACCTTAAATCCATCTGCAAAGTGTTAGTAATTCTCCCCTGCCTGAACATATTCACAGGTGGGGATCTGTGATGTGGACATCTCCAGGAGACCATTATGCTGCCTGCCAACATTGCTCCTTTGTCTTCTACTTTCCAGCACCTCTGTTGAGAAACTGGGTGCTTCTCTGATTCCCAGTCCTAGGTATGTGGCCTGAGACCCAGGTGTCATAGGTAGAGAGGCCAAGCAGGTGAGAGGAACGGGCTTATTAAATCACCATCTCCGCAGCTTCCGAGCATTTAATGTTGGCGCCAGCCTCTGTGATTCCTCCAAGGATGTGATTGGTACTGCTTCGGGTTTACTGTCTTCACTAGGAGGGGAAGCTTCAGGGGCTTCCACTTTGACACTACTGTAACTGTTCTCACGTGTAGATCCTTCCAGTTGTTAACTATTCCACTCTACACTTAGAAACTCAGGAACTAACCACAGGAGAGATTTGTGGTCCCCACGCACCCGCCACCCCCATGAGTCGGACACGGGCCAACCCCTTTATCATTTGACCTGCTCAAATCCACAGGGTTGATAGGAACTTACAGTGGTGACTGCCTGGCCACTGCACGATCTGGAACACCCGTGCCTCATGCTGTTCTGCTAAGCCAATCCTCGCTGCCTTCAAACCGGATGAAATAAGACAACTAACCCCAGATTCCCAGTTCCTTGAAAATCTATAGCCTGCCACCGTTTCTGGAACAAATTCTTTATTAACCAGTGTTCTTTGTTGATAGAAAACAGAAGTCATTCTAGCTAGTTTACGTCTAAAAGCAATTTATTACAGGACATCTAGAGATTACAAGATTTTCAGGAACACTAGGGAACCAGGTTTGGATGTTTTATGAACAGAGTCCAAAAGAAATGCCCAGTTATCCTATGGGACTATGCTAGAAGAAAATCCACTGATGCAACTAGCCATCAATCAACACTTAGGATAGTAGACTCTCTGCTGCAGCTGCCACGAAGGAATCAAATGCCTCCAACTCAATGCTCACCAGAGGAGCGCACTGACCTTCACGCAGCCTCTACTTCACACAGTTGACTCCCTCCAAGTCCCTGTGAGTGTGCCCCTTGCCAGAACCTGGGTCCCAAGCAGATCACTAACTGAAAAAGGGCCTGGAATATGTCTTCTTCTTTTTTTTGGTTGGTAGTCTAGCCTCTGTAGTGTAAAAAAGCAGTTGGAATCAATATCAAAGGAACAAGTCTGATCTATTATAGCAGAGAGATTCACAGAAAGTAATAGCTCTCAGTCTTTGAAAGTCTAAAAATTACTTTATTATTCCCTCACTCTGGAATAATAGTTTAGCTGTGCAGAGAATAGCAGACCAACTATTATGTCTCTTAACACTTTAAAGGATATTATTCTATTGTTTCTGGCATCTATTGTTGGTGATAAGGAGTCTGCTGTTTGAATATTTTTCCTTTGTAGGTAGCCTTTTAATTTTACCTTATTTTTTATTTTCCAGCTTTATTAAGGTATAATTGACAAATAAAAATTCTATATACTTATGGTGTACAATGTGATGTTTACATATATATTTAGACACATTGTGAAATGATTAAACCAAGCTAATCAGCATACCCATCACCTCATATAATTATAATTTTATTTGCGTTGGGTTGAGCACATTTAAGATCTCCTAGCAATTTTCAACTATAAAATACATTATTATTAACTACAGTCACCATGTTGTGACTCCAGAATTTATTCATCCTATCTAAGAGAAGCTTTGTACCCTTTGACCAACATCCTATACCTGGTACCTAATTTTTCCTATTATAAACATCTTGTATTGGCATGGTATAGTTGTCACAATTAATAAACCAATATTGATACATGACTTCTAACTAAAGTCTGTACTTTCTTCAAATTTCCTTAGTTTTTTTTACCTAAGGTCCTTTTTATATTTCAGGATTCCATTCAGGACACCACATTTCATTTGGTCATATGTGTTGAGCTCTAGACTGGGATGGTTTCTCAAACTCTTCCTGTTTTTGATGAGCTCATCAGGTTTAAGGAGGACTGGTCAGGTATTTTGGAGATTGTCCCTTGACTGGAATTTATGTGGTGTTTTTCTCATGACTAGATGGGGTTTTGGATTTTGGAGCGAAAGACCATAGAAGTAAAATGCTGTTCTCATGATATCATATCAAAACATGAATTATCAGTACTGATGTTAACCTTGATTGCCTGGCTGAGATACTGTTTCTCAGGTTTTTCCATGGTGAAATTACTACCCTCACCCCTGGCTCATTTATCATATTGCACTCTTTGGAAACAAGTCACTATCCACAACCCATACTTAAGAACCAGAGTTATGTTTCACTTTCTTAAAGGTGAAGTAGCTACACAAATTATTTGGAATTCTGGTGTACAGGACATTTGTCTCTTCTCCCATTTATTTATGCAATCATTTATTTATATGAGTATGGACTCAAGGATATTTATTTTATACTTGGGTTACAATCCAATACTACTTATTTTATTTTGCTAATTTTGTTCCAGGTTTGGCCATTAGGTGTCTTTTAGTTGGCTCCTGTATCTGTTTGACATGCTTCCATCAATGCAGGTTTTCTTTATTGTTTTGGGGGATTTGTAGTACTTCCTTTCCTTCTGGAGGTACAAGATGCTCCAGGCTTATCTTGTATGTTTTCTGTCCTTGTCTTAGAATCAGCTATTTCCTCAAGAAGATTGGTTCCTTTTGTTGAAAAATGATTTTACAAATCAAGATCTGGGTGCTAGGTGTGCCCATTGCTACTGGGGTGTCATTACTTCTAAGACCCCTCAGCTGGCAAAGCAGGGAAATATGTATGTGTAGACTAACTTGTATATATATACATAGCTGAAATATTTCTATATATAACCACCTGTCTATATTAAACTAAACATGAGCTCATTCTGATGTCTTCAACTTTAATCCATTGTCAGGATGGATCAATGTAGCTTCCTCCCCTTGCTTATCTCAAAGCTCCCACTCCAACAGCGAGAAACATAGCTCCTACCATCTGCCATCCATTGACTACCCTAAAATAATCCTGTGCTTTACCTATTCAACATTGACTTCACCCCCCACTCTGAACCCCTTGCAACCACTAATGCATTTACCATCATTATAGTTTTGTCTTTTCCAGAACGTCATAGAGTTGGACTCATACGGTATGTAGCCTTTTCAATTGGCTTCCTTCACTTAGCCATACACCTTTGAGATTCACCCATTATTGTATGGGTTGACAGCTCATTCCTTTGTATTTCTTTTTGTTGAATAGTATTCTATTGTATGAACATACAAGTATGTTTATCCATTTATCTTTATTCCAGGACATAGGGGTTGCTTTCCATTTTTGTCATTTGCAAATAAAGCTTCTATAAACATTCACTTGTTGGGATTTGTGTGAATATAAGTTTTCAAATCAGTTGGGTAGATACCTAGGGGCACAATTTTTGGATCATATGGTAAGACTATGTTTGGCTTTATAAGAGACTGCCGTCTCCTCACTCTCTCCATGTGATTGACGTCTTGTCCACAGAAAACACTCAGGCATTCTTTTCTAGACACGCTGAAGCAATGCAGGCTCTTCCGGTGTGGCAACCTTCTCTTTGCTAACACCAAACCAATGAGTCAGCCTTCTATGATCCCCTGGACCAGAATGAGACACATGTCCACAGTGTCCCTAGACTCCAGAGGACACATGTCAGACTCTCAAAGGAACTCCTTTATTAGACTGGAGATGAATAAGATTGAAAGTCACGCTTCTCATCCAAAGGGAGAGGGCAGGGCATAAATAGGCAACAGCTCTCCACAAAAAATTTTTCCCATAAATTTCTCTCCTTCTTCAAATCTGAATCCTTTTTATACCGTGATTTGACCTAGGAATTCAAGAAAAGAAGATAGAGTTTGAGGTCTATCTAACACTCACTTTGATGTCAATGTGATAGCCAAAGAATTGGTCCCTCAGTGGAAATGAAACCAGAAGAGTCTGACTTTAACTTCCTCTTTTAAGTCAGTAACATTTGTAGATCCCAGGGATCAGAAGCTTCTATCCTTGGTAGAGTGCAGGGAGTTAACCCAGACTAGTTACTTCAAAGGAAGAAGAGCTGTGTAACTCTGCCTCTCAGAAATGCTGTTTTAGATCTTATACATGGAAATCAATTTTATTAGCCGGAGACAATTTTCTTTCCGGGGGAAGCTGGAATCTCTTTCTGCCTTTATTATATAAAGTTTTGCTGAATCACTTTTTCTCACTTCAATTTCTATATGATTAAATTTCCTTCCCTCTGTCAGCCACTAAAGGCATTTGTTAGGTCTCACTTCTGGCACTTCTCTTTCCTTCTTGTAGCTCCAAGATACAAAAAACATTGTTGTTTTTGTTTTTTTTTTTTAATTGAACTCTTATCCTGTAACCATGGTAAATTCAGTAGTTTATTTTAGAAGATTTTTCTCTTTTTGTAGATTCCTTAGGATTTTTAGGTATGTCATTATGTTACCTGCAAATAAAGATAGTTTTACTATTTTTTTTTTTCCTGTTTTTTTGTAGAGATAGGGTCTCACTCTTGCTCAGGCTGGTCTCAAACTTCTGGCCTCAGGCAGTCCTCCCACCTCAGCCTCCTAAAGTGCTAGGATAACAGGCGTGAGCCCTCAGGGTCTGGACTTGGTTTTACTTCTTCTTTTTTTTAATTTTTAATTTTTTTATTCAGCATATTACAGGGGTACAAATGTTTAGGTTACATATATTGCCTTTGCCCCACCCAAGTCAGAGTTTCAAGTGTGACCATCCCCCAGAGTGTGTGCACTGCACCCATTAGGTGTGAATATACTCATCTCCTCCTCCCCCCTCCCACCTACCCAACACCTGATGAATGTTACTCCCACATGTGCACTTAATGTTACTATCATATGTGTTGGTCAGTTAATACCAATTTGATGGTAAGTACATACGATGCTTGTTTTTCCATTCTTGTGATACTTTCTTAGTAAAATGGGCTCCAGCTTTATCCAGGATAATACAAGAGGTGCTAGATCACCAATGTTTTTTGTCGCTGAGTAGAACTCCATGGTATACATACACCACATTTTATTAATTCGCTCATGTACTGATGGACACTTGGATTTTTTCTACATGTTTGCAATTGTGAATTATGCTGTTATAAACATTCTAGTGAGGATCTCTTTTTTATGGAATGTCTTTTGTTCCTTTGGGTAGATGCCCAGTAAAGGGATTGCTGGATCAAATGGTAGTTCTACTTGTAGCTCCTTGAGGTATCTCCATATTACTTTCCACAGAGGTTGTATTAGTTTGCAGTCCCATCAGCAGTGTATGAGTTTTCCTGTCTCTCTGTTTCCACACCAACATTTATTGTGTTTGGACTTTTTGATAAAGGCTATTCTCACTGGAAATAAGAGATATCGCATTGTGGTTTTGATTTGCATTTCCCTGCTGATTAGAGATGTTGCACATTTTTTCATCTTTTTTGGCCATCAGTCTATATCTTCTTTTCAAAAGTTTCTGTTCATGTTCTTTGCCCACTTTTTGATATGGTTGTTTGATTTTTTTTCTTGCTGATTTTCCTGAGTTCTATATAGATTCTAGTTATCAGCCCTTTAGCAGATGTGTGTGAATATTTTCTCCCATTCGGTAGATTGTCTGTTTGCTCTCGTGATAGTTTCCTTGGCTGTGCAGAAGCTTTTTAATTTGATCAGGTCCCATTTATTTATTTTTGTTGTTGCTGTGATTGCTTTTGAGGTCTTCTTTATAATTCTTTCCCTAGGCCAATGTCTATAAGAGTTTTTTCAACATTTTCTTCTAGAATTCTTATAGTTTCATGCCTTAGGTTTAAGTCTATGAAAATATCAACATCATTTTTTGTAGATATAGAAAAAATAATTTTATGCTTCATATGGAACCAAAGAAGACCCTGTATGGCAAAAGCAATCTTAAACAAAAAGAACAAATTGAGAGGCATCAATTTACCAGACTTCAAGCTATACTACAAGGCTATAGTAACTAAAATGGTATGTTACTGGCACAAGGACAGAGACACAGACCAATGGAACAGAACTGAGAACCCAAATATAGAGCCATCCTCATATAGCCATCTAATCTTTGACAAATCAGACAAAAACATACACAGGGGAAAAGAATCCTCATTCAATAAATGGTGTTGGGAAAACTGGATAGCCACATGTAGAACACTGACACAGGATCTGCACCTTTCACCTCTCACAAAAATCAACTCACGGTGGATAATAGACTTAAACCTAAGGTTTTACTTCTTTCTAATGTATATGACATGATTTTTTCCTTGTCTTGTTGCACTAATTAGATTTTCCTGTACAATAGTAAATAGAAGTGGTGAACGTGGATATGCTTGTCTTATTTCTGATGTTAGGTAGAAAGCATTCAGTCTTTCACCATTAAATATGATATTTGCCATAAGTTTCTGTAGATAAATTTTATCATATTGGGAATATTCCCTTCTGTTCCAACTGTGCTTAGAGTACTTATGAATAGATGCTGAATTTTTGTCAAATGATTTTTTCCATACATTGAGATAATCACATAGGTTTTCTCCTCTGTTCTAAGAGCATTATAAATTACATTAATTAATTTTTAAATATCAAAACAGCCCTTCATTCTTGAGATAAATCCTGTTTGGTTATTTTGTGTGTGTGTGTGTGTGCACATGTATGCGTGCATAATTTGTATCCTGCAACCATACTAAATTCAGGATTTCTTTTTGGTAGAATGCATGTAATTCTTGGTTAATAGTTCTTTTCTCTTAGAACTTTAAAAATGTCATGCTGCTATGTTCTGTTCTGACCTTCATGATTTTTAAAAGAAATTTACACTCATTTGAATTGTTGTTTTCCTCTAACTACTTCAAGATTTTTTTGGTTTTCAGCATTTTGATTATGATCTGAATAGGCTTGGCTTTTTTTAATATATTCTGCCCAGCTTCACTGGGCTTCTTGAACCCCAAAATTGGTGTCTAGTTGCAAACTTAGGAAGTTTTCAGCTACTTTTTCTCTTCAATTTTTTTTTCTGTTCCATTCTCTTTTTTCTCTAAGTTTTGGACTCCAATAACATATATATTAGACCTTTTGATATTGTCCTACAAATCCCCAAGTCTCTATTTATTTTTTTGTTAAAGTTTTTCTTTTGGTTCTTCAAATCGGATTGTTTGAAAACAATCTATGTTTAAGTTCATTAAGTCTTTATTCTGTTATAACCGTTCTGATATTTAGCTCATCCAGTAAATATTTTATTTCAGATATTATATTTTTCAGTTTTAAATTTTTCAATTGGTTCTTTTTTCCTAGTTTTTCTTTTGACAAGAACTTCTACCTTTCCATTTACTTCAAGTGAGATTATCTTTATCTCATAGAGCATAGTTATAATAGCTTAATAGTTATTTAAAGTCTAATAATTTTAATATCCATGTCCTCTTAAGGTTGGCATCTGTTGATTGTCATTTTTCCTTGAAAATTTGTCACATTTTCTTAGTTCCTTATACATCATATTGAAACCACACTTTTCAATAAAGGGGTGCAAGATAAGAACTGGGGTAAGGGCCTAAAAACTCTGTGAAGACACAGGCCTAGCTAAAAACAATGATAATAATCAGCCACTGTCCCCCAGTTTGCTTGATAATAATTAGTCACTGTCCCCTGTTTGCTTCTCTATAATTGGTACTCTGGAGTCACACAGCTGGTGGCCATAAAGATTATTAGCTTTCTCCATAGATAACATCACATTTTCAAAACCTAAAGGTAGTTTCTGAGATATCTCCCAGGTCCTGCATGCCAGTGGATTGGTTGACCCAGCCAGTGGCTCATACCAAGAAACTGACTCAGGTGGAATTGTGACCCCAGGAACTGAAGCAATACAAGAAAATATTTTCTACACCCCTGTGATTTTGCTCCAAACCTAGCCAATTAGGAAACCCAATTGCCTAATCCTTTGTCTGCCAAACCATCCTTAAAAACCATGTCTCTCAAATTCTCAGGGAAACGGATTTGAGGAATTCCTCCAGTCTCCCTGCTTAGAGCTCCACAGAATTAATCTCTTTCACTTCAGTAACACCTGCTGTCTCATTGCATTGGTTTCCTCTTGGGCAGAGAACATTATATCTGCAGCAGCAGATATAATTTTGGATTGTATCCTGGCCATTTTGCATATTATGTTGTTTAGACTCAAGCCCTGTTGTAATCCTCTAAAAGAATGTTAATTTGTTGTTTTACTAGGCAATTGACCCACTTGGGTTCAGGCTACAGGTTCTATCTTACCCATTTTGACCAACACTTTCAATCTCAGTTCAGTTTTCAAATCTACTGTTTTGTGTCTATCTCATATATGCACCACTCAGTGGCTAGTCAGAGACTTGAGTGTCAGTTTAAAATCTTAATGTAGTTCTCGATGACTTTGCTGTGTTTTGACGGGTCTGTCGCATGCATGTGAAGCTTAGGGGTGTTTCCAAGACCTACACTGGTTTATACACAGAATTAGGAGATCCCCTTCTCAGACTTCTCTCCTCATCAGACACCCCCCAGCCACCACCACCATATACACATACTCTCCAGCTCACAGACACCCCTCATCAGGTTCCCCTGGCCAGAATTATGGAGTTTCTATGGAAATGTGAGCTGCCTACACTGCTCTACCATGAGGCTCTGCATCTAGGGCATAACCTGGAGAAAAAAAGAAAAAACAAAAAACTGGAAAACTTACCCCTTGGAGTATCACTTCTCTAAGCTTTGTCTGGCCTCCACAATCTGTATTTTTCTTCTACTATTATTATTAATATTTTTACTTTCAGAGTCCTCAGGTACTTGCTTTTAGAATTTTGTCTAGAGTTTTTACTTATAATCAGTGGGAGGAGATGAGCTATAGTGGGCTTATGCTGCCACCTTGGTCAGACTTCTCTACTTGTTTTTGTTTTTGTTTTTTTTTTCAGTTCTCAGCTTCTGCCTTGTTAAGCCTGGCTCCCTGGAGGGCTCCCTTGTATTTGCATATTTTAGTGATAAGCCAAGGATTTTAGCAAAATGTAGACTCAGATTTTGGATCTCAGCCCTTCTGTAGTGTTCTAATTCCCAGAATTTCTCTCTTAAATTTTCAGCTGTTCTACTGCTCTGAAACCTGTCTGTGTCCCTGCCAGATGGCAAGGCTGCCATGGTTCATCACCAGAGCTTGGCAAGCTTGGCAGCTCCAAGAGGACAGAAAGCCAGAAACTCACATCTCTTACTTAGTACACAATTGGCCATTCATGAGTAAACTCTTCCCCAGTTTCTGCCTGTTATTTGGACTTTTTGTAGTATCTCCAAATAGTTGTTTTTCATACTTTTATCCAGTTTTTATAACTGTTATCTTTACAAGGAATTGCCTGACCTTCTTATGCCACCATTGCAGAAGTCTCATCCTTCCCCCGTTTGATTATTTTTATAATTTCAACTTTTTTGCAGAGATTCTTTATTTATCCATTTTAAATATATTTTTCTATAAAATGTTTGAACGTTGATCATAGTGACTGCTTTAAAGTTTCTTGCCTGCTAATTGCAACATCTAGGTCATGTCTATTGCTTGATTTTCCTCTAGAGTAGGGTCATATATTTCTGTTTCTTTGCATGTCTACTGATTTTCGATTGATTGCATACTGGGGGCATTGGTAGTATGTTAGAGAGACTCCGGATTTTCTGTTTCTCTGAAGAGTTTGTTTGGTTTTTTTTTTTTTCGGTCTTACAGGAATTAACCTTGATATCCCTGTGGTGGGCAGCAACTGACGCCTCTACTCAGTTTCCTTTGCTTCTACCTGCTGCTTCTCTGTGAGGCTTTCTGGGGCCTCCCCCAAAACATGCATAACTTAGTGGTCTGTACAGGGTTTGGGCTCAGTGTATATTCATATTTCACGGTTCACCCTTTTTGCACCTCTCTTTCTGTTCTGCAACTTCTCCCCTAACTTTCCAGATACTCCATGAGCCCTGAACTTTGTCCTCTGAGTCTCCTGTATATTGGGGAATGTCTGCAGACAAAAAATCTTAAACTCCCAAATCACACCAATTGTAATTGTTCTATGTTGAGGTTGGACGCCTATCTGATTTCTACGTACATTTTGTTCCTCTGTAGTGCCTGTATATAGTTGTTTTAAGATATTTTTCTGGGTTTATAGCTGTTATTACAGAATCTGATCAAATTATTCTGTCATTACCACTGTGAAGAGTTTTAAAGTTGTTTCTCAGCTTAGGCTTTCCGTATTCCATGAGCATGGTGAATTTGGCCTTACGTCCCAGCACAGGACTGTCTTTGCTTTCCAGCTTCTTGTGGGTAACTCTGGTTTTCCATCTATGGTCCAGGATGGGTGGGAAGCTTCATATCATTACCCATGCCAGTAAGTATTCTAGTCCCATTTCCACGGTTCACTCTGACAGCACAGCCACTTACAGGCTTCCAGCTTTAGGCAGGGAGTTCCACTGCGCCTTCCCCATCAATGAATGTAGCCTCCGTATTCACAAAAGCAATATAACATCAACATCTAAAATGTGTATTCAATCCTGACATCACCACGATCAGTTCTGACATCAACTCCTACTTACCAGTTTAGCTGTTAGTTTACTTCTTATTTAGGACATCAGGATTTTTCCATTTTTTTAGTTTTAAATGACATTTCTATGTGTTTGTAGTAGGCAGGGAACATCTTGCATCAGCCTTGTCATGCATCTTGAACAAAAGTCCAATGATTCATTTTGCATAAAGACTCTTTAAAGTAGTTTTTAAAACCCAGCCTTTTCTTAAACATTAACTATTTGGGAGATGGTTTGCCATTTAGTCAACTTAACAGCTTACTTGAGAGTCACTATAAACTGAAAATCAAGCAGAAAAGATGTGCACATTTCAGGCATGATGAGAATTCTAAAGAGAATTTGCAATTTAATAGGTAAATGAAAGCATTCAGAAAACAATAGTGAGATATTACTACGCCTATGTAGAATGACCACAATTCTGAACACTGACAATACCAAATGCTAGTAAGGATGTGGAGCAGCAGGAACTCTGATTCATTGCTGGTGGGAATGCAAAATGGTATGGTCACTTTGGAGGATAGTTTGACTGTTTCTTACAATATTAAACTTAACCTTACCATACTATCTAGTAATTGCACTCCATGATATCCTTTGCAATCCCAAAGGAATTGAAAATTTATGTTCATACAAAAACCTGCACATGGATGTTTATAACACCTCTATTTATAATTGCCAAAACTTAGAAGCAACCAAAATGTCCTTCAGTAGATTAATGGATAAACTGTGGTACATACAGGCAGTGGAGTATTATTCAGTGCTAAAAAGAAATGAGCTATCAAGCTGTGAAAAGACATAAAGGAAACTTAAATGCATATTACTAAATGAAAGAAGCCAATCTGAAAAGGCTACATACTGTAGGATTCCAACTTTATGACATTCTGGAAAAGATAAAACTATAGAGATAGTAAAAAGATCAGTGGTTGCCAGGGGTTGGGGGAGGAAGGGATGACTAGGAGCTCAGAGGATTTTTAGGGCAATGAAGCTTCTGTGTATGATATACTACAGTGGTGGGTGCATGTCTTTATACATCTATCCAAACCCATAGAATATACAACACCAAGAATGAACTTTAATGTAAACTATGGATTTAGGGTGATAATGGTGTGCATCAGTTGTAACAGATGTGCCACTCTGGTGGGGGATGTTGATAATGGGGGAGGCTGTGCATGTGGGAGGCACAAGATATATGGGAAATCCGTACCTTCTACTTAGTTTTGCTGTGAACCTAAAATTGCTCTAAAAAACAAGTCTATTAAAAAACAACAACTGAAAACCCATGAGTAATTAGTTGGTTTGCAATCCCCTACTTCTTCATTTCTCCCAGGCTCTTTCCCCAAATCCTCACCACTTCCTGCTTTTGTTGGTTAAATCATCATTTTAGGCCATCTAGTGGTATTATATTAGTCTGCTCAAGCAGTAACAAAACCACAGGCTGGATGGCCTAGACAACAGGAGTGTATTTTCTTACAGTTTTGGAGGCTGGAAGTCCAGGATCAAGGCGACATTAGGGCTGGTGTCTAGGGAGAACCCTCTTTCTGGCTTGTAGATATCTCCCTTCTCGTTGTGTCCTCGTGTAGCTTTTCTTCTGTGTGTGCACAGAGAGGCAGGGAGGGAGAGAGAGGAGATACCTGGTATTTCTTCCTCTTATTATGAGGATACTGGTTTCCCCAATGAGGGCCTCACCTTTACGACTTCATTTAACCTTAATTACTTCCCTACAGGCCCTATCTCCAAATACAGTCACATTGGAGGTTAAGACTTCAACATATGGATTTTAGGGTGGGGGGACACAGTTCTGTCACAACAGGTATCATTATAAATAACTCGCTTAAATGTTATTTCCTTTTTATCACATATATACCAGCTATTTTGATTACCTACCACGAAAAATGACCAAAGTAACTTTTCTAAGAGGAAGTCATTGTGGTTGGTCTGAGATTCACAGTTCAAACTACTTTAAAGAGGGGAATGTTAGGACTTGTGTCCCTCATGTGAACAGGAGCTATCCATACACACAAAGAGTTAAAATAGAACTTTGCTGGACTTTCGGTGAGTGTCCAGTCAGTCCCAATTGCTTACTAAGAGGAAGATAGAACATGAGTGAAAAATGACAATCGGGTTGTAAGGTTGTAGATGAAAATGCAATTTGGAGGGCAATCGGGTGCCAGCAAAACATATGCCATTCTGAGGGATTTGTCAAAGTCTTGGGAAAGCCCCTGGAAAATGTCAAGGATCTGCTGTCTTATGTCAGTGAGACCAAACAACTTGTTTTGTCTTCTTTTGAAGGTACAATAATGAAAGTTCAGTCGTTTGGTGAATATTTGGTACCAGATGATGATGGAACCAGATGATGCTAGAAATAGACATATCTGAGGTCACCCTCAAAGTTCAACATGAAAAGAAAAGCACATCAATAGGAAAAAGTACAAAGAAGAGGGGACTGGGGGCTAGGAAATCAAGCTACATCTTTTTTTTTTTCATGAATTCTATTAAAAAATGATTTTTGAGCCTCAGTTCCTTGGCAACAAATACTTTTTATTTTGTTACCCACCCACCCCAAAAAAGATACATTTTGTTTTTACCAACTGGGGCATGATCTTGAAAGGGAGACGCGAATCCCTGTTGCCAACAAGTCTAGAGAAAGGTGGAGCTGTTTGTGATGATGGATGGTGACATAAGTATTTTTTATTTATTTATTTTTATTTATTTATTTAGAGACAGACTCTTGCTCTGTTGCCCAGGCTAGAGTGAGTGCCATGGCATCAACCTAGCTCGCAGCAATCTCAAACTCCTGGGCTCAAGCAATCCTGATGCCTCAGCCTCCCGAGTAGCTGGGACTACAGGCATGCGCCACCATGCCCGGCTAATTTTTTCTATATATATCAGTTGGCCAATTAATTTCTTTCTATTTATAGTAGAGACGGGGTCTCACCCTTGCTCAGGCTGGTTTTGAATTCCTGATCTCGAGCAATCCGCCCTCCTCGGCCTCCCAGAGTGCTAGGATTACAGGCGTGAGCCACCTCACCCGGCCTGACATAAGTATTGTGAAATAACATTTTACTTTCATTTTAGTCTGAGTTTCCAATTCAACTAAATAAGCCACAATGAGTTGAAATTACAGCAGGAAACAATTAGATTTTGACAGAAGTCATAAGTTGTCAGAGCAGTCCCAGTGTGAAGCTTTGAGACATGAAATGGTTTCCTCGGCAAGGCTGAGACATCTCTCCTTGGAGGTGCCTGTCTGCGAAATGGAACCCAGTGGAGAGGTGCTGTGCTCCATGTGTCTCCCCGGAGGCTCTGAAGCCAGGAGAGGCAGCAGGGGTGCCCTGACTAACACACACGCTCAGTGTGGCTCTGCTAGGGTCAAACTGGGACTTAAATCCCTTTGAGCCATATATACAACCTTCGTGTTCCTGGGCAACAAAATTAACTTCTCTGAGCCTCGACTTTATCATCTGTAAAATGGGGATAGTGTAAAGATTAGATAATGCAGATAAAGCGATTCTACTTTTGTAATTGTTTAACAAACAGCAGCTATTATTATTACCAATAAGATTCCCTACATAGTTTAGAAAGAAAGGATGAAATGAATGAACGCGGAGAGAGCAAAGACTGTGTCCGGCAGTGTGCTTCCACAGATTTCTATTCTCTCTCTCACTTAATTTTCACAACAAGCCCGTGAGGCTTTATTCTTTGCATCCATCATCCCGTTTGTGCTCATCCCTGAGGCTTTGGTTGTGGTTTGCAATTTATTTGTTTAGAGGGCACCCAGGGAAATACGTTCAAAAGCCATTGCTCTGAAGCACACTGGTGGGTGCCAGGAAGCTTAGACTGTATTCTAGTCTAAGGCTGCCTCAGACACAGATGGCCACTGCCCTCCTCGGGGTTATCTTGGCTCTTAAAGCTGAGCTCCCTGCGCCCCGAGGAGCCACCATCTCTTTTTGATAGAGTTGCTCCCGCATCAGAAGAAAAAGCATCTCTCTCTTCTCCATTGTCATTACCCTCCCAAGCACCTCATCCTGAGCAGTCAAACCCACTTCTCTGACCACAGGAGAGAGGGATGGAGCTTTTCTGGACACACTCACTGTCAAGTTTATGTGTGCTGTTGCATGCTGGGTGCATTAGCATTTTATAGGGTCTAATTTTTACCAATGACTCCTCCAGCTTGAAGGTTTTCAGGAAAGCAAATACACCTCAGGTAATGTGTAAATGATCACTTACGGATGCATTCGCTCGTATTCTCAGCTGGACTTGGGACCAGGGTCAGGCAAGTGAGATGCTGATGGCACAATTTAAGGAGGCACCTTCTCGACTCTGAGAGTGGGCACCTCTATAAAGTTTGTACCTGAAGCACCTCACTTGCCTCCCTGGTCTCCAAAGCACCTCCGTGTGCCAGCCCTGCCCCTCTCATTCACTCTTCATGCCACATGTGGAGGTGGCTCAACCTGTCTTCCCCTGATTAAAACTCTCTCATGGCCCCAGCTGCCTACGAAAAGTTACCTGCCTGTGGAGCCTCACTTCTTGCCTTCTCTTCCTGTTACTCGAAGCTCCGTGCTTGTTTTTGAGGCCACACAGAAGAACAAGACCAAGTAGTTTGAGGAGAAGGAAAGAGAAGTTTATTAGTTTGCCAGCAAAGGAGGGAAAATGGTAGACTTTCTCAACTCAAAATCCAAATTCCTGAACATAAGCAGAAATACAGACCTTTTAAAGGGAGGGCTCCCCTTTTCTAGGCTATTGTTAACCATTCTAATCACCCATCTCTGTCAAAGACAAAGCCTGTGATCTCCTCCCAACTGGGCCCACCTGGGAGGCCGGCACTGGGCCTGGGCTGGCTGAGCTGTCTCCTGTAACACAAAGAACAAAAGATGTTCTCCCTCCCCCTGGCAGGGATGCGGGCCAGGCCACAGTTCCCAAAAAGAGTTAGGGAAGTTTTAAAGAGACAGGAAACATCTCTGCCATTTTTTTTTTTTTTTCTGATGATCCCCTCTGTTACATATTTCCCACTCTCAGTTTTACGCTTCCATACCCGCAGGAGGTATGTTACATTCCTGCCTTTGTTCCTGCAAAGCCCAGACCTGGTAATGTCATTCACAAAATGGGCTCCATAATGCTGACCTCCCAAGGGCTGTGGAGAGGATCAAGGAAGATAATGTATATGTTAACGTTTATTGAAATTGTGGAGGCTGAAGGTCTCTCTTTACAGAAGTCTATTTTCAAACATAATAGCTTGGCACTGCCCTGAAAATCAAAAGATTTTAGAATATGCTTTACTCTCTCCTCTGTGTTCTGTGTTCTAACAAGTGATTTTGCAGAGCAAGTGAGTCACATTTTCCCCAAGGCCAAACATCTCTTAAGGCTGTTTATGTAATTATCTCCCTTTGTTGCAATCTGTATTTCCTCTTATCTGCAGTATTTTATGGCCCTCCTGATAGGCAATTATTTCTTACAAGTTGAATTTAAAATATTATGGTAGGTGCCAGGAAGGCAGGAATGATTGGAGAAGCAAAGAAGTGACTTGAATGTCAAAGAGCTCTGGCAAACTGTGGGATGGAGATAAGAAACTCCCCAAGTAGCCAAATATCAGAAGTCTTCCTGCTTGCCCCTTGATTTTGTGTTATGGGTTGTGAGCTGTGTTAGTGGTGGGATGGGGGAGGGATAGCACCAGGAGAATTCTGCAGAAGATACTATCATAGTGAGAAGGCCCTGATCCATATAATTTTCGTGAAAGTCCCCTTTCTGAAATAGACTGGAGACTTTGCATAGCTCGTTTCCCCCATGTTCTTTGTGGATACTTGAGAAAAAGAAAATCTTTTACAAGTCTATTAACCCAACACAATGTTCACTTCTCCACTCTCAGTATTTACAGATAAAAGACTGAAGACCCAGGAACTGGCTAAAGTGTATGGTTCACTCAGTCTGCAGTCTATAAATAAATATTTATTTATTTATTTATTTATTTATTTATTTATTTATTTATTTATTGAGACAGAGTCTTACTCTGCCTGGGCTAGAGTGCTGTGGCGTCAGCCTAGCTCACAGCAACCTCAAACTCCTGGGCTTAAGCAATCCTACTGCCTCAGCCTCCCAAGTAGCTGGGACTACAGGCATGTGCCACCATACCCGGCTAATTTTTTCTATATATATGTTAGTTGGCCAATTAGTTTATTTCTATTTATAGTAGAGATGGGGTCTTGCTCTTGCTCAGGCTGGTTTCAAACTCCTGACCTCGAGCAATCCGCCCACCTCGGGCTCCCAGAGTGCTAGGATTACAGGCGTGAGCCACCGCGCCCGGCCGCATAAATAAATTATTATTTATTCATGCTATGGGCTGAATATTGGTCCCCCCCACTACCCCCAAATTCATATGTTGGAACTTAACAGTATCTAGAGGTCGGGCTTTTCAGAAGTGATCAAGTCACGAGGACTCTTCCCTGGTGAACAGGATTAGTGCCCCTAGGAAAAAGGCTGAGGGGAGCTGGCTGGCTCCTCCCACCATGCGACCACAAGGCAGGAGGCGCCACCTATGGAGAGTGAGCCTTCATCAGATAGAATCCAGAGCTTTGATCTCGAACTCCTCAGCCTCCAGAGCCTCCAGAACTGTGAGAAATAAATTTCTATCTTATGTAAATTATGCAGCCTAAAGTATTCTGTTTTGGTGGCCTGGATGGATGGAGACAAACAGTAACACACGAAACATATGAATAGCTTTGGTGAGCCCTGCCCAGGACTCGCAGGACTCCAGAGGACTCTCCGTGGGTCCTGAGGGTGTGAGCAGCAAGAGTTCACTAGCCCCCACAGGTGAGGGTGCTGAGCCGAAAGGGGAGTGGAGAAGTGGGCTGAAGAGGAACTTTACAAGATAGCATGGTGTGATGGTTAATTTCAGGTGTCAGCTTGACTGGATTAAGGAATACCTAGGGAACTGGTAAAGCATCACTCCGGGTCTGCCTGTGAAGGCATTTCCAGAGGAAACCGGCACGTGGGTGGGAAAGATCTGCCCTCGATGTGGGGTGGGCAGCATCCAGACAGCTGGGGTTCTGGATAGAACAGAAACAGAGGAAGAACAGTTCTCTCTCTCTAGCTCTCGCTCTCGCACCAGCAACTTTCTAGATTCCCAGGCCTGGGACTGAGAATTACACTGGCTCCCCTGGTTCTTGGGCTTCCTTCTTGAACTGCCCATGCTACTGCTTCTTAAGGGTCTCCAGCTCGCAGACAGCCTGGCCTGGGACTTCTCAGCTTCCATAGTCACAAATCCATTCCACTAAGAAATCCCCTCTCATTTATCTCTATATCTCTATCTCTATATCTACCTATCTGTCTTTCTCTATCTATCTATCTATCTATCTATCTATCTATCTATCTATCTATCTATCTATCATCATCTGTCTATCTCCTAATGGTTCTGTCTTTCTCAGGAACCCTGATTAATACACATGGATAAAGCTCTTTGTGTAACTCCTGACACATACAAATGCTCTATAAACATGTTATCTTCTACTTTTCCCTTTTCTTCTCCTTTTCCTCCTCGTCTTGCCTGAGGCAGCCCAAATTGAATGAAGAACTAGAGTACAAAGGCAACACAAGGACAAATGGCCTTTGTGGAAGTCATCCCAGGCTGGCAGCAGGGAGCATGTGACAATGTCGAATTTGACCCAAGCACTGTGATCCTGGAAAACAAGGGAGGTTAAGAAATCCCTTTAACCTTTGTGTTCCAGAAATGGCTTACTACAAAGAACTATGCTTCTTCACACGAGTTAGATGAGACTCCTGGATGCCCTCCCCCCTTCACTTACCAAGGACAAGACCAGCAGAGACCCTCCACACTCCCATTCCTGGCCTCATGCAGGATTAGCTGAACTGTTTCCGTCCCCCCTGGTAATCAAACTTTCATTAAAATTCTCTCCTTCCCCCAGGCCCCTGAACTTTGGCCACTTTCAGCTTGAGCCAGCAGATAGCCCTTCCTTAATATCCCTTCAGTACAAGAGGCCGTCTCGGGATAAAACATCCCACTTGCCCATGCTGTGTTCTTTTGGGCCTGGTATACTCCTCTCTATGAAAGACAGCCCTTTTCACTCCGACTGCTCTTGTGCTCTCCCTACTGCAGTAGACCCCTTCCCCCTTTGCTATAATCCTTTCTAATAAAGTTTCTTATTAAATCTGGATCTCTTTTTTCACAGGCATACCTCGTTTTATTGCACTTTACTTTCTTGTGCTTTGCAGATACCGTGTTTCTTTTACAAACTGCAGGTTTTTGGCAATCCTGTGTTGAACAAATCTGTTGGCGCCATTTTGCTGCTGACAGCGTGGGCTTACTTCATGTCTCCGTGTCACCTTTTGTTGATTCTCCAAGTATTTCAAATTTTTTCATTGTTATTATATCTGTTATGGTGACTTGTGATAAGGAATCTTTGATGTTATTATTATAAATTTTTTAAGATGCCACAATCACATCAATATAGGACGGTGGACTGAGGTGCTAAATGTTGTGTGTGTTCTGACTTCTCCACTCACTGGCTATTCCACCATCTCTCTCTCCTTGGGCTCCCTGATACTCAACAATATTGAAATTAGGCCAATTAATAACCCCATAGTGACCTCTAAATATTCAAAGGAAAGGAAGAATTGTACATCTCTCACTTGAAATCAACAGCTAGAAATGATTAAGCTTAATGAGAAAGGAATGTTGAAAGCTGAGTTAGGCTGAAAGTTAGGCCTCTTGCACCAGTTGGCCAAGTTGTGAATGCAAAGAAAAAGTTCTTGAAAAAAATTAAAAGTGCTACTCCAGTGAACACATGAATAAGAAAGCGAAATAGCCTTATGGATGAAAGTCTTATAAGCCAAATAGCCTCATGGGGAAAGTTTGAGTGGTCTGGATAAAAGATCAAACCAGCCCTAACATTTCCTTAAGCCAAAGCCTAATCCAAAGCAAGGCCCTCAACATAAAGGCAAGACCCTCCATCAGCAAAAACATTACAACTTGCCAAAGGCTGAGATGACTGTTAGCATTTTTTAGCAATAAAAGTGTTTTTTAACTAAGGTATGTACTTTTTTAGACATAATGCTACTGCACATGTAGTAAAGACTACAGTATAGTGTAAGCATAACTTTTATATCTGCTGGGAAACCAAAACTTTATGTGACTCACTTTATTGCGATATTTGCTTTATTATGGTAGTCTGGAACTGAACCTGTGATATCTCCGAGGTATGCCTGTATTTATTTGACAGTTTTGTGATAGCTTCCAATAGATGCCCCCCATATTCCTCCCTGCTCATTTTGCTCCCTTGTATAATACCCCCTGCTTGAGAAGATCTTTTGGGGGCTAGAGCTAATCTTTGCTTCTAATGAATAGAATATATGGCAAAGGTGATTGGCTGTCATTCTGAGATTAGATTACAAAAGACTGTGATTTTTGTCTGGCTTGCATTCTTTCTCTGGCTCTTCTTGGTTTGCTGACTCTGATGAAACCAGCTGCTATGTTGCAAGATATCCTGTGGAGAGACACACATGGCAAAGGTCTAAATGTGGCCTCTGGCCAACAGCCAGTGAGAAACTGAGGACCTCAGTCCAACAGCCCACAAAAGACTGAATTCTGGCAATAGCCATGTGAGCAGGACAGCTGTGAATGATCTTGGATATGGACCCTTCCCCACTTGAGCCTTAAGATGACCACAGAACCAGGGAACACCATGACTCCATCCTTGTAAGAGAGCCTGAACCAGAGGATCAGCTAAAGCACACTTGGATTTCTGGCCCACAGAAAATGTGATCATAAATATTGTTTTAAGCTGTTAACTTTTGGAGTAATTTGTTACATGGTGCTGTGGTTTAATGTGTCCCCCAAAAAGCATGTGTTAGAAATTTAATCCCCAATGCAAGTGTTGGGAGAGGGGGCCTAATGAGAGGTAATTAGGCCATGAGGGTGAAGTGAATGGATTAATGCCATTATTGCAGGAATGAGTTTGCTATGAAAGGAGGAGCTTGCACCCATTTTAGTCTCTCTCTCTGTTGCTCCCCTTCTTTCTTGGCCTCTCAACTTCTGCCATGGAATGACATAGCAAGAAGGCTCTCACCAGATGCCAGCACTTTGATATCAGACTTCCCAGCCTCCACAACTGTGATCCAGTGTCTGTTTATTATAAATTACTCAGTCTCAGGTATTCTGTTAGCAGCACAAAACAGACTAAGACACCCAACAGTAAACAGCTAACACAAAGTTGATTATGGGAGTCCTCCACGGACACAGGAGGATACCCCCGAGGACACAGAGTCTGCCTCCTGCGAGTGGCCCCTGGATAGCTACAGGAAGGAAGGACCAAGCATGGTGTTGAAGCTCAGAGGGGCTAAATATGCAAATGGACGATGACTGTCTATTACAAAGAACTTCTGCATCAACTAGGCCTGGAGGTCAAACCATAGCCTCTGCAGCAATTGTCCCAGAAGCGTGAGGACTTGGCCAACATTTGCCCGCTTCCTTATTCTTTGCCCCATTTCCAACTCAGGACCAAGCATGGAAAGCTAGGTATGTCGCCCAGATCAGTTGTGCAAGCTGTTCCACTTCTAATCACCCTGCCTCCAGCTTCCTCACGTCACAAACTCTAATCAGAACATACCTGATGCTGCTTCACCCACCTTTTTCTCCCCAACTATAAAGCTCTCCCACTTTTCTGCCTGTCTTTGAGTCTCTGCCAAAGGGCAAGGGGTGGTGGCTGACTCAGTTGTTAGAACAACCTCTGAATAAATAGCCTCTGTTCATTCACAGGTCCCTCTTCCTCCACTCATGTGCACTCTGCTGCCTCCTGCTGGCCACTTTAGGAGGCCCAGACTTGAAGGGGGCCACAATCCATCTTCTGGATGTTCCTGCAGGAGCAGTAGGAGCAGCAGCCCAGGTGGCTAATAATCAGTCATCTCTCCCTTCCCCACTCTCCATGTTAGCATTCTCTGTAGGTTGTCTTGAGACTAATTGCTGGCTGACTGGAGCCTTTAATTAATCCAAATTAGGGGGCGAAGGGTATAATGAACTAAAATATTCCTTTCTCCTTCACTCCAGTGCTCAAAAGAGAAACAGATTCAGCATGAAGTTATGTAGGTCTTTGTTGCCAGACTGTGGGAGAAAGCTCTGGATTATCACCACAGTGGAAAGCGGTGGTCTCTATCTGTAGCCTGGATTACTATTTTCTAAGAAATAGTCCAAAGGAAGGAATCTGGACTTTGTAGTTACCCCTATTGGGGATAGGAAAGCCTGAAGAAAAAAGGAATCCTCATGTTAGTGAAATATTTTTCATTTCAGATACCTTTGGAAAACAAAAACTGTAGCTCAGAATGAAAAACCCACCATCCCCCACCTTCTCTCCTCCCAGCATTCCATGTCCCCGAGCTGCCCTCCCCATTCCCACATGTCCCAGCGGAATGGAGATGGGAAGACCAGTTACGCTAGGCCAGATAAAGCCACCAACAGTCACCATATGCCTACAGCTATGGCACTCTAATGCCCAACAAGGGCATAGGGGTTGAATATTTTGAAAGGAGGGTCAGGCAAGGTATTAGAAGCCTTAAAGAGGGGTTATATGAGAAGAAAAGAGAAGAAAAAGAGTTAGGAAATGGCCTATCTTTGAAGCTTCAGTCAATAAGGCTTTATTCTGTTATTCAAAGACCAAAAGCCACATCAAGGGTGAGGCAGTGAATTCTTTTCATCACTCCTTCCCAACCCCCATGTGGCTTTTGGCAGTAAGATTGGCTTGAATCCTCATCAGAATGCAAAGAAGGGAAAGTGGGAAAGCAGGAATGAAGTGATCACCAGAGTGCATCCACTGGGCTGAGGAAACAGCTTAATTGCCCAAGGTGAGGAGGACCTTAGACCCATGGCCCAGTTGTAAAGGTGGTTAGATGGATTCCCTGCCCTCCCCTCTGCCTGTTTCTCCCTTCCTGGTAGACAATTAGAGACATAATTTGTGAGAGCAAAAAAAGGAGGCACTTGCTACATGGGTTACCTCAATGAGTGAATCTGACCTGAATCTTGTCATGGTTTGTCTGTTCTCCTTTGTCTCACCTCCTCACCTCTCCTGATCTGTAAAGGTAACTTGGGGCTTGGGTAGTGATGCATTGTACTTAATGGTGTTTCCTGAAACAGAAGGGATTGCAAAGATGGGCAGAAATGTTACCTCTGGAAATTCTCAGCACAGAACTCAGCACATGGGAGATCCTGAGTAAATGGTAGTGCATAAGGAGCTTTTCCTTTTTTTTGTGACTTCTTTTGGATTATTTTTTGTGATTTCATTTTTATCTCATGTATAATTAGCTACAACTATTTTTTTGTTATTTTTTGTTGTTTTAGTGTTTATATTATGTATTTCTAACTTATTAAAATCTACCCTCAAGTAATATTATACCAATTCACATGTACTATATGTACATTACAATAATATACTTCTATTTCTCCCTCTCAGCCTTTGTGCTATTGTTGTCATACATTTTACTATTACATGTTATAAGCTCCACACTACACTGTTATAATTTTGTTTAAGCAGTCAATAATCTTTTAGAGAGATTTAAATAATTTTTTAATATCTTGTATGTTGACATATGTAGTTCATCTTTCAAATGTTCCTTATTCCTTTGAGTAGATCCACTTTTCAATCTATCATTTTCCTTCTGCCTGTTTAATATTTCTTATTGTCTGAGTCTGACAGTGATGAATTTTTTTAGGTGTAGAAAGCCTTTATTTTGTCTTCATTTTAAAAAATATTGCATTAGTTTATTAGGGCTTCCCTAACAAAATACCACAGAGTGGGTAGCTTAAACAACATAAATTAATTTTTTTATAGTTCTGGAGACTAGAAACCCAAGATGAAGTTTGGCAGGTTTGGTTTCCTCTGAGGCCTCTCTCCTTGGCTTGAAAGTAGTCTTCTCACTGCATCCTCACATGGTTGCCCCTCGGTCTATGTCTATGCCTATCCTTTTCATATAAGGACATTAGTTATATTGGATTAGTGCCCACTCCTCTGACCTCATTTTACCTTAATTTCCTCTTTATAGTCCTATCTCTAAATTCAGTCACATTCTAAGGTACCGGGTGTTAGGACTTCACCATATGAATGTTGAAGGACCACAACTTGGTCCATGACAGATATTTTTTCTGGGTACAAAATTATAGGTTGACAGTTTTCTTCTTTCTGTACTTTAAAGAAGAAGTTCCACTGTCTTCTTATTTGCATTGTTTCCCATGAGAAATATGCTGTCATCCTTAATTTTGTTCCTTTGAATGTATCAAATCTTTTTTTCCCCTCTGCTTAAAGATTTTTTCTTTGTCATAGATTTTGAGCAATTTGATTATGATTTGATTTGGTATTGTCTTCACGTTTCTTGTGCTGAAGATTCATTCTGCTTCTTGGATATATGTGTTTGTCATTTCAATCTGAAGTAGAAATAACATTTCTGTAGGATTTTTCACGAAAGTAGAATTATGAGCTGAAAAGATTTGAAAATTTTACTTTTTGATGCATTTTGTCAATTTACCTTTTATAAAGTGTTGACCAATTTACATCCCCAGAAGCAGACAATATCATATTTTCTAAAAATCATTGCCAATCTAATTGGTTAAAAAGGTACTCATTGTTTTAATTACTCATGGAACCAAACCTTTGCTAATGTTTATTGACTACATTTTCTCTTTTCTCTCCATTCTTTCATTTAATTATTTAAAAAATATTTGTTGAGCTCCTTCTATGTGCCAGGAAATGTTCTATGTACTGGGGATACAGCAATCAATAAGAGAGATGAGGTTCTCCCTTCATGGAACTTGCCTTCTAATGGGAGTGAAGGGAGATACAGCACACGCATATGCACACAGTCTCAGATGATGATATAAGCTATAAAAAAATAAGACAAGGTGACATGATAAAGTATAACTTGGAATGGATACTTCTCTATATTGGATAATTGCAGAATGCTTCTTTGAAGATGTGATATTTGAACTAACACCCAAATTGTGAAGAAAAGCTAGGTATGCAATGATGTGGGGCAAAATCATCACAGAAAGAGGAAAAAAGCAAGTGAAAATGTTCTAAGGTAGGAAAGATCCTAGTCTGTTTGGGAACCAGGTTGTTGGAGAGTGGTAAGCAGGAGAAAAAGTCTTAGGAGATAAGTTCAAACAGCAAGGCAAGAGTTTAGATTTTATTCTGAATGATTACCTATACAAATCTTTTACTCACATTTTAAAACACTCTTGTTGTATTAAAAACATTAACACCTGTATGTATATGTTGCAAATATTTTCTCCTGATTTTCATTTGTCTTTTAACTTTGTTTATAGTGTTTTTTAAAAAATTTCCTTTCCTTTTGTTTTTCTTGCTCTTTAGAAATATTAGTAAATCTACTAATCTTCTACTTTGGAGCTACTACCTTTAGAAAGTTCTCATCAAAAATACAAAAATCTTCACCCAACTTTCCACCATATTCATTACTTTTACACATCATCAATTTTTCAGTTATTTAAAAAAAAATATATTAAGTCACATGCAAGATAAATATATATACTCCATTTTTAAGCCTCCCTGGGCTAGAAAATGGGTTGAGAACTTGGTGATATTATATCTCTTACTTAATAATAAAATCATAGCAACATATATTATTTAATGTCTTCCTCTGGCTATTGGGATGTTCTTGGAGGGGAAAGGGGACACATTTGATTTATATACATAGAGGAGAAACTAAACTTAGCCTTTGGTGAGAAATAGGCCCCTTCTGCTTGCCTCTCTTTATTCTTGTCTATGATCTGGCTTCCTGGGGCTCTGTGCTAAGATGCCAAATTTTATTCCAGGGAAAATGACTCCTTGTTTTCAAAGCTGTCCCTTGAATTGAAGTAATCACAGCCTGGTAAATACTAAGTTCTTCCCATGTGACACAGTCAGAGGGCCTGACTCTATCAGCTTTGCAATCAGTGGCAGTTCTAGGATCTGGAGCTATAGCTCCTGTCTTTGTAGACAGATGCAGAGCTCAGAAAAGGCAGAAATGATTTTGTTTTTTTGCTTTTTCATTACTGGTGTCAAATTTTAGTCTCTCTATTCATAAAATGTCCTGACTCTGAAAATAATCCTGTCTCAGTTTTTTTGAATCTCACCCTTGGGTAGATTTTGATCCTTTGGTAGTTTACACTTATGATATGGCTGAGGATAGATAAGCTGCCTGGGCTGTGAATTTGGAAAGCTGGACATGAGGAGTAGCTGTCCAGGCAGCATAATGTGGCCAGAAGACTTCACTGGCCAAGAGGTTTGGGCTTCTAAACTCCCAGTAGGTAGCAAAGCCCCAATGTTAATTGAGTTCACAGTTTATAACTGAAGTATTTTATTTCTGAAATTACTTCTTAACATTTTCTCTCTTCTCCTCCAGTCTCAAAAACAAAGTCTCTAACTCCACCAATCTTTGTCCTCAACCCTGGGTCACCTGGCCCCTTGAACCCCTGCCCTCAGCTCTTCTGTCTTCTTTTAACCTCATCTCCGCTAGCACTTCCCATTCATCCTACAAACATGCTCTCCAATCTCCCAAAGGTTTCCTCAGGCTACCTCCTCCTATAATATATCTATCTCATCCAAATTCACACTTCTGCAACCCTCTCTGGGTCCCTTGTATGTTTTATTTCCTGAGAAATCATCTTATTTGTAGTTTTTAAAATTTGCATTATCTACTTATACTCTTATCATATTCTTCATTAAAAATAAGTTCCCTGAGGCCAGGAATGATGTTTGCTTTATTCATTATTATATCTTGTGGGAATAAATGAAGACCACCCAAATGAGAACAAGAGAAGGCTATTTAATTAGAGCTGGCAAGGAAGTCAGCCACCATTGCTTGCATTTGGCAGAGACTCAAGGCTGGCAGGAGTGCAGCAGCTGTTGGCAGGGCAAGTGGTAGGCAGGCTAACTAGAAGCAGGGCATCTCACGTGATTGGTTAGGGGAACATATTTGGCTTTCCCCAGTTGGTCCTAGGTTGGAAGCAGGTGCCCAAAATAGGGAATCTGGCAGTTACTAATCAATTCCTGATCATTTGAGGTCAATTGTTACAGCGGTTATTCTTTGGCTTCCTGGACTGCATACTGTGGATAGTAGCTTGGCTTCCTGAACTGGTTGTTATAGGCTGTGGGTCGGAGTCCTATTTTATCAATAGCCTGAATTATCCATTTGTATATTCAGTCTTTCAATTCCTGGGACCAGCACAGTGTCCAGAAGAGTAAGAATTCAGTGATTATTTATGAATAAGTAAACATGTGGATGGTAACTCTGAATTTGACATTGCCCCTTGGAGATGCAGCTCTTTTTCTTCCTCTTTCCACTTGGCTTTCCTTCCCTGTCTCTTCTCTAGCTCTGTTCTCTGTCACCTCCTAGCTGAAGTTAGAGAGACTCTCCACAAGCTTTTCATTTTTCTCTCTACATTTATCTTAGACAACTCATCTACTTCCACAGCTCCAAGTAACACTTCTAGGAAAGTGAGTTCAAGATTCTTATCTCTAGCCCAGACCTCTGTCCTGCACTGCAGATCAACCGTCTGATGGACAACTCCATGCTGACATCCTGCCAGCATCTCAGAGCCCAGCGCCAGCCCCTCCTCCCTGGGAAGCCCTCTCTCTTCCTCCAGACGTTTTCATTTGGTTCATTTGTGGCAAAAGCATAACTAAAGGTGGTTTCTGACTCTATAGGAGAGTAAATCTCAGGATGGGTGTGAGAAAAACAGAGGGAAGGAGGGAAAATGCAAAATGGGCACCTGGTGGTGTTGGCAGGAAGAGTGCCCCCTTAGGGTGCAAGAAGGGACTGAACACTCAAGCTATCTCAAGGGCTGGAGCTGGGGAAAGTGATCTGATATGAAAGATGCCAGCATGGGATACTGAAATAATCTCCAAATCTGAGTCTTCCAACAGCGAAAGCAACCGGACATTGGGAAACACCTGAGGAAGCAGTCATTTTTGTGGAGGAGGTCAGTGGGGGTGGGCTGGGGAGGAATGGCAGGTACCTAGCACTCCTTTTTCAGACAGTAGAGGTGGTCTAGGAACAAGGTCCCTATGCAAGTATGTCAGGCTGCAGCAACTTCTGTGCTTGGTAAGGGGTAAGGAGGGTAAGCAAAGTTACTTGGAAGGGGATCTTAAAAGACCAGCATCACACAGAGTGGGCCACTTTGTTTTTGTCATCTGCCACCCAGGACTTTCCAGAGTTCTCTGCAAGGAAGGACTTGGATAGGATTTGGTGTTCCCACAGTAGATGTGATGGGTTGCATCCGGGAGAAGGAATGCCCTCTACCCTCTCCCTCCCACCAAGACCTAGTACAATCCAGGCCAGGGGAAGTGCCTTTTTCAAATGGAAGCATCAGAGTTGAGTTATCCAAAGTTGTCGGTTCCTTTGTGATAGTTCTCTCTCCCCCACATTTCATCTTATAATTATTTTGTGGCACTTTATGTAAAAATATGGTCCAAACTTCTACCGGTTCTATCTTCCTAATAGTTCCTGACTTTGCCCCTTTGTGGTCCATTGCCTCTACTGTAGCCTGGCTTCATGCCTCCTAGAATGTTCCTCCCAAGTAGGCTCCTAGCACCTGCTTTTCTGATTTAATTACTCCCCTGAAAATGCATCCTACACAATGCTCTCAGCCCTCTTGTCTTCCATTTGGTCCTGTTTTAAGGTATTCTTTACACAACAATTGGATTTTTGAAAAATCTGCAAGTACTGGTTGCAGAGGGTGGAATGAATACCTGGGATCCTACTAAAATGATTGTTTATTTCCAAGTGTTCTTTTACCGAGAGAAGGTGAAGAAAACCACCAGAGAACAAGAGGTTTCAACAAACATTTAGAAGATGGAAAGCACATGAGAGCACATCAAAGGGAACGGGGAGGCCACAGAAAGAGGAGGAGGCAGCCAGAGTGGATGAATGATGAGCTGATCTGCCAGGCAGAACCTCTGAGAGGCCCTGGGCTCAGAGTTGGCAGGTGTCGGGGATAGAGAGAAAAAGTCTATATGTACCCCTCACCTCCATGTCCTGTGCTCATATCTAGAGCTCTGGCAACCCAACTTTAACCCCTAGAGTAGGGGAACTTGGAGGGGTCGTCTCTAAGAAATTGAATGAAAATTCTGGATAGTGCTGAATTGTCACATACGGTGTTAGTGTCCCAGAGAGAAGCACCCTTATTCTGGCATGTGTGGCTGCATGTTCAAACAATGGCCAGGCCACATATAAAAACAGAGCTCTTACCCATCATCGGTAGTAACCAACCCAGAAGCCAGCCTACCATATGCAAGTCAGACTTGCAGAAGGCACAACACTATCTCTGGCAACTAGCCCAGGAAGCCGAATAATAACCCCTGTAACAATCAGCCCAAAGACCTAGGAGTTGATTAATAGATGCCAGCTTCCCTCATCTTTCTCCCTGCTTCCAACTTAGGGCCAAATGAAGAAAGTCAAATGTGTGCCCCTAACCAACCGTGTAAGATCGCCCTGCCTACTGCTTCCCCTGCCAACAGCCTCGGTCAGGGCAGACCTGAAGCCCTCTCTTTCTTCCACACTAAAGCTTTCCCACTCTGCTGCCTGCCTTTCAGTCTCTGCCAAATGCCAGTGATAACGGCTGGCTCTCTTGCAAGCTCTGAATAAATAGACTTCGCTTGATCTCATTTGGACGGTTTTCATTTATTTCCACACTCTGAGGCAAAGTCTTCCAGTCAACAAGCCCTCCCCACATACACAGAACTCCTCAGCAGCTTTACTATGGAGGGGAAAGAAGATCCTTATATAAAACCATGGAGGAAACCCATACCAGCTAGCTATAGAGATCACCCAGTCTTTCATCCTTAGATACAGACAGACAGCTGAAGTCACCAGACTCGGAGAAGACCGGCAGCTCCAGGAGAAGGTCCAGAAAACAGAACAGATTGACGTTGGAGGAGACCTGTCACTCAGAAACTCGAAACGAGCTTAAAAACATTCTAATGAGATTTTTGGTGAGATTTGAAAAAGATATTACATCCATGAAACCAAAACAGTGGGCTGTGAAACACAGCAAGGAAATAAAAAAAGTCTCTTGGAAATCAAAGGTGGATTGCCAAAACTAAAAAGATTGGGAGATTAAGTTGAGAAACTCTGACAGAACAGAGAGCACAAAGATAGCCCGAATGTATGGCAGAAAACATAAGCCATTTTTTGTAACTTTTTCGTAGTTAAATCCAGAAAGGGTTGGGGGCGGGTCTGGGTAAGGGCCTGGGAATGGAGGTGGTTGGCTGGGGCTCTGTCGCTTTGCATTAGAAATCCTTTGATCTGTCTATGTTAGCCACGTGCACGAATCACTTTGATAAAAATAAATACCTAACTGCACATCTGATGGTTCCATTCCACTGCTTAAAACCCACCATTCTTCCCCATCACATAAAAGGACAGAGCTCAGTCTTTTTCCTGACCGTGACCTGCCACACACGAGCCAGCCCTCCCCCTCTCCCACCAACCCCTGAACCCACTTCAGTTCCACCCAACTACTGAGCAGGCTGAGTGAGCCTTCTGAGCTGAACCGCGCGCCCAGCTTAGCTGGTTTCAAACCTACTTAATGTTTACGTCCCAATCTGGAAAATGAGAATAATCAGAGTGCCTGTCGAGGCTTTTGTGAAGATCAAAGGAGCTAACTCTCATATGTTACATATTTAGCAGAGCCCTGGGCACACAGTGAGTGATCAATAAATATAACAGTGATTGTGGCTCCCAGAACTAGTCTTGCTTTGTCCACCTCAATTTTAACCCTCCTTTGGCTACTCTATTTACGCCCAAAAATGCTTTTAAAAAATCGTTAAACCCTCAGCTTTACTGTCAAGTGCACATCCACTTAGACACTTCATTCAATCCTCATTTCTTAAGAGATTTTAATACATTTGATACCTATTTGTGAAGCCACCCTTTAGGAGCAATTGAAGGTCCTGCTTAGCCTGGTGCATACCTGGGGCCTCAGCTGGTTTTGGACCAGCCTTTACTTTCTCTTCTTGGTGAACTGCCCTCCTCAACTGCGGCTCAAGCCTCACCCCTTTGTGAGGCCTTCTTGGGCCCCTCACCCCAACCCCTTTCTTGCAGATTTCCCATGAGTAACTTTGTCCCCACTGCTGTTGTCATCGGTCCCCTACTGCAGATATGAGCACTGCCTTTGGAGGGACTCTCTGTCTGTCTCCTGACTCCGTCCCCACCTGACCACATGAGACAAGCTCTGCCCAGTGGGCAAGCCTGGGAAGTGGAGGCAAGAGGGATGGAGGCTGAGTTTAGTTGGTGAGCAGGGCTTGCTAGTGCCTAGAAAGGCGAGCAGTTGTTAGAAAAGCCGGCCAAGTCAAGAGCAGCAATGCTAGAACCCAATCTTTGTCAAAAGATTATGGGGAAAGCACCATCTAATGCTGGGAAGCTGCCTGGCTCCAGGATCCAGAAGGTTCTGAGTGAGCGACCGGGTCTACACACAGTGTACACTACACAGTGAGTGATCAATAAATCATGTACAGTGTAGTTCATGTACAGAAGGGATAGGAGGTCAGTGCTCTTCTCCAGTTCAGTTCTAACACTTCATGCCTTAGGTTGCTGCCCTGCCTGAGAAGCATACGCTATTTCCTAGTTGGCTTCTTCCTTTTTCTTTTTTCTTTTTTGCAAGTTAAATCATCTGGTCCAACCACCTCATTCCTCTCAGCAGAGAGAGAAACCAGAACAGTCTGACATGAAGGTCAGAGGAATTGCCAAGGCGGGCAGATCGCTCAAGGTCAGGAGTTCGAAACTAGCCTGAGCAAGAGTGAGACACCATCTCTACCAAAAATAGAAAGAAATTAATTGGTCAACTAAAAATATATAGAGAAAAAATTAGCAGAGCATGGTGGTGCATGCCTGTAGTCCCAGCTACTCGGGAGGCTGAGGCAGGAGGATTGCTTGAGCCCAGGAGTTTGAGGTTGCTGTGAGCTAGGCTGACGCCACGGCACTCTAGCCCAGGCAACAGAGTGAGACTAATAAATAAATAAATAAATAAATAAATAAATAAATAAATAAATAAATAAAATAAAAAGAATTTTCAAAAGTCATATAGAAAGTAGAAAGACCAGATCGCGGGGTTTGTCCTGTTGGCGGGAAATACAAGCAGCTGGGCTGAAGGAGAAGCCCTGCCTGATGCCACTGGGTGACTTAGCCCAGAAAGAGGCTTCTCTCTACTCCACCCCTCCAAGGGTGGAGTTTGTCCTGCTGGGGAGAAAAGGCAAGTGGCTAGGTTAGGGGAGGAATGTTCAGAAAGCGACTTCTCTGGTTACTACCTTCCTCCAAGGGCGGGGCCTGCTCTGCGGGGCAGGGCGAGGGCGTGGCCTGAGACGGTAGTCTGGACCTGCCCTGCTGGGCTGGAGAAGGGGCAGTGCCCAGATGGGCAACACGCCACAGTTTCTAGGCTGTGGCCCCACAAAACGGCGGCTGCTCACCCACAGAGAGCCAGCGCTGGAGGCGACTGCTCGGGGGCAGTGGGTGCTGGGTTTGGCACATGCTGTTTCAATGAGCTGCCAGCTGTCCCCACTGCTTCCCTGACCCACAGTCTCACGTCAGTGCAGTAGGGGGTCCTGCACTCTCTGTCCCACTCTGTACCAGCCTTATCTTCTGCAGTTTCCAGGGGCAGAGCCTTCCTGTCGGTGTTCATCTCCCTTGGCCTGGTCAAAGGCGAGGTGCTTGTCTCCAAACTCCCTTCTGTGGCCCCAGGAAGTGTCCGCTCAGACCAGATCTCCCCGCACGCACAGTGTGGACCTAGCACAGAGCACTGGGGAGTTCAAAACATTTCCCGCTTTTGTCTCTTCTCCACGCAGCCCTGCCACAACTTCACAATGACCTCAGGCGCTTCCCTGCCAGAGTGGATGTGGAGGTCGATGGAGGAAGAGTCGTCCTCCTGTGGGTCAAACCATACTGCCCCAGCCGGCCAATGGGCACCGCCATCCCATGCTCTGTTCCCTGTTGTCTATCTTGCACTCTCTAGGCTTTTTGGTCAATTCTCCAATTCACCTTTTTTTTTTTTTCCAGTGCCGCTTCTCTGCAGATTCATGATGGTTTTCTTGTGGGAAAGCAATCTACTCGTGTGTAGCTGTCCGCGTTCTTACCTGCTATTATGGGAGCAGAGAGCCAGGAGGTGGTCACCACTGATCCGCCATTTTCCTCCCTCCTCCCTTAGAAAGTCTCCATCGAAACTTTTTCTTAAAGGCATATTTTTAAGGGTATAAAAGCTCCCTTAAAAACCATCCCTAATTTAGTATATCCCAAAGTGAGTTTCTACGTTTCACCATCTAGTTTCTTCTACAATCTTCTACCATCTATGACCCTCATGGTGTAACTGACTTCTGATTACATTACTCCTCTACTCAGAAACACTCCTTGACTCCCCACTGCTGTGAATCAAAGTCATTCTAGATCTTTGAAATCTGGTGGTGATTTTCTATCATCTACTAAGAAGGTATTTTATGTTCTTTCCACAGCAACTCCTTATAAAAAAATTTAAAAAAAAAAAAGAAAGACTAGATCAGAATTTGGGTTTCTACAATTCCAGACCAGTGCATTGTGACTTGGGGGGGGGGGTAAAAGGAAGGAGTTAAAAGGAAGAGGGAACCCTGCAAGCAGCTGATGTAGCTGGTACCCAAAATATAGCTGATGGTCTGGGTGGCCCATCCCTGCCCTGGCTTTGGTTTTTTTGTATGGTGTATCCCTTACTGAAACCAAGGGGGTGTCAAAAGTACTCGCATCAGAGAGGTGTCATTAGGATGTATGGCAGATTACTGAGAGGTTCATAATTGTTAGGTATGTAACGACTTAACTTTAAGGCTTTAGCGGTAGGCAAACTGGCTTTCTCTTTGTGCACCTTGGATATCTGCCCATAGAACAAAGACACGCTGGTCAAAGTAGAGGAAAGGCCCACTGCCATTTTTTTTTTTTTCCAAGCAAAATACATGTGCACCCACTGCCATTTTATTGCAGGCTCTCACAGCAGGGGAGGCCGGGCTGTCACCACCAGCTCTACCATGGATGGGAAGGGCCTGCAGTCCCATCACAGCCCCCATCCCTAAAGGCAGGAGGGGGCAGGTCACCTTGGCACTCCCAGCCCTTAGCTGCCACCCAGCTGGGCTAAGGCCAACCAGAGCAGCAGAGGGGCCTGGGAAGGAATGTGCAGGGCTCCCACCAGCCGCTGCAGCCTCAACGTCCCACCCAGCCCCAGCCTGTGCTGCCCATGCCAGGGGAGGGCCTGAGGAGGGACATGGCCTAGGCCTGGCCTGGTTCGCAGATGGTGGGGAGCACAGGGGTGTGGGTGGGAGGAGATGGGGCCTTCAGGAAAGGAAGGACAGGAGCAGAGAGAAGGCCGCAAGCGTGTAGGAGAGTTCCCAGGATGGGGCAGGGTTGGCGAAGAGGCGGGCCACGGCCTCGTTGGGGTTGTCCTGGGCAGGCTGAAACCACTTCTGGAGACATCGCCCACTGTGCTGGTGCTCCGGGCTCGCCCTGAAGGAGTTGCTCCAAACCTTCTCGCACAGGTCGGCCGGGGTGGGGAAGTAGTGGGGGAAAGGGAGGCACCGGGCCTTTGGGGGGCAGCGGTTCTTCCCTGTGGGCACCGGGGGTAGACAGCTGACTTCCACTGCCCTCCCCACCCCACCTCCCCCACACCTGTGACCGCCCGGGGCCACCCAGGGGCCCACCTCCCCAGCCCCGGCCCCACCCCTCACCCTGACTCCAGTCCCAGCCGCTGAGCCAGTTGGATTTGCAGGTGTACGACCAGCGGCAGTCCTCCCACCACTCCTCGCAGTCCTCCCGGCACAGTGGCACGTCCACCACGCGTTCTCCTTGCCGGCCCCGGGCTGCCTGTTGCGTGCATAACAAGAGACAGGATATTACAGCAGAGGTTTGGAGACTGCCAATAGCTACCATGGTACTCATGCTGGGTGCCATCTGTACATGTCTTTTATAGTCTCTAGGTATTATTTTACAAGTGAGAACAAGGAGGCTAAGAGATTAGTTTTCTCCCAGGCTGAACAGCTAGTAGGTACAGAAGATGGGATTCAAACTTAGGTCTATCTAACTCCACCAGCCTCCCTGGGTGGCAGCCCCTCATCCCACTGTTCTCATCAGACCACTGTCCCCACCAGCTGTTCTCTAGCAGGGGCCGCTGGCTCTGCTCTTATCCAGAAGGGACAGCACTGCCTGTTCCTCCTAGCATCCTGGAGATGCCAGCAAGGGGTCAGATGAAAATTCCAGCTTAGTAACAGGGCATTGCACAAATCTGTGCCCTGCCCCTCCCACCCCTGCCTTCTGCCCCAGGCTTGTCACCGGCCGGATCCAAGGCCCCAGGTTCGGAGAGCACTCGTAGAAGCACGTGGCCTGGATGAAGTGCTTCTGGCAGCCCGGCATCAAGAGTCCACAGTGAATCCTGCTGAAGTTGTAGAGCGGGGACACATCCAGGTGGGCTTCCCAGCTTGTCTCGGCCGTGCAGCAGGCGTTGTCCTTCCAGGGGAGGCACTGGAGGTGGAGGAAGAAGCCAAAGGCACAGGGAGTAGAGGCAGGGGCTGGTGAGTGTCAAGGGCAGAAGGTTGGCAGATGAAAGTGTCCCTTAGGAGAAGGCCTGAGCAAGTGGGATGGCTTTAGCCAGTAAGCCCCTGTACAGGAGCAACCTTGATAACCTCTACCAACATTCTGCCAAAGGCCAGAGGCACCTGCACCCCAACCTCCCTGCCACAGGCTGCTGCAGTCGTCTGGGAACATAACTTCTGGGGTCTCAGCTCCTAGGCAGCAGAGGCCTTTTGGGGAAAAGCAGACAGACGGAGGAGGCCCAGTGAGACCCAGGGGAATCTGGGGTTGCACTGGGTGGAGGGACTCAGGCTAAATGCCAGCTCTGCTCCTCTTCCCACACCCCTGGCAACTGCCTTTAGGAGTTGGGAAGGGGTCACTTAGGTCATGTTTTCTCAGGGTCTGTTGGTGAGAAGGCTTGTTTTAATCCACACTGAACCAACACAGGCCTCTGAGGTCACCATCTGACCCTGTGCCCCAAGTGGCTGGAGCAGCTCAGAGATGAGCACTTTGAATCACTTGGCTCTTACAGTATCAAAAAGGTATAGCCTCTCTCCAGCTGCCTTTGCTCAAATCCCAACCCAAGGAACCAAACTATCATGGTTGAAGGGGTCTAGAGACCATCTTGGCATTTGGGTCCCTTCCCTGATCTGCCAAAGAAGCCCCCTTTTCACCCCCAGGCCAGGTCTTGCCTCCGTACTACCTCCTCATAGAGCTTGTCTTCTGGGCTGGGCTTTCTCTTGTGGTGTCTGGCATTCATGCAGACGTTGAGCAGCTCGTCCCCAGCCCAAGTGGGCATGACTGTCCACAAACCTAGCAGGAGCTGCCACCACCGTGCCATGGCCTGCTGCAGAGAGAAGAGGCATGCCGCTCACTCATTAGAGAGGACAGTCCCACCCCATGCTCTTCCCCAGCCCAGGCACTGAAGAGGGAAGATGGGCTTCAAGTCTCCCTCAAGTGACTGTCACACTCTGCCTGCTCCTGGGACCTTCTATCTGAGGCAACATAACAGAATGCCGCGTCGGTTGGAATAACCCTTGGAGGTCTGACTCCACCCCCCACCCCCAACCATTGTATAAAGGCAGAAACTGAAGCCCAGAGAGGGGAAGAGACCAGCCCTAAGGTGAGAGTTAGAGGAAGAGGGGTTCCAGCCTTCCCTGGGGGACTTCCCAGCCCTTCTCTCCTTGGAGGCAGCCTCTCTTACTCCATGGAAATTCAGAGCTTTAGTCTTGGCCCACATCAAGCCTCCAAATGCTGGCTGAGTAACTGAACCAGATGTCCAATAACCAGACTGCCCTTGGGGCCAAAGGGCAAGGTGGGACTGGGTAGTGTGGCCAATGCAATCCTTGAGTGTTGACCCCAACTCTAGCCTCTATGAGGGGTCCAGGTCCAAGCAAGGTCCAAAGGTCCTAAGAGCCATGTGTCCCCTCCCTTTCCCCTAGCCAGAACCCTTTCCTCTAGAGCAGTTCTGCTTCTGCCAGCTTCAACCCATCTCACACCCATCCTGAGCGCGAGGCTGGGGCAGCCAAGTGCTGGGGGCCTTGCCGGCCCCTGGGAGCCAGGTATACACGCCGGCATGAGTCACGGGAGGAGGCTTCCACATCCAAAGCCCATCCCCATCACAGGGGCAAGAACAACCTCTCCTTTGGTGTTTGTTAAGTCTATTTCCAACTCTGATCGGGATAGTAGTGGCAATGGTGGAGAGTGGAAAGGGAGACAGAAACCAAAAAGACAGAGGAGCCTCCTGCCTCAAGTATCCAGCCCCTTAGGAAACAGGCCCCCCTCAGCCTGCACCATCCAGGAGCCCATGGCTGCCCCAGTCCCTCAGGCCTGGCAGAAGCCTGTCCTGGGCCCATCATGGCGAAACTGGAAACTTCTAGCCTGAATTTTGAACCTCAAACATCATGAAGATGAAGACCCTAGCCCTCTGCCCTTGTTAGAGCCCATCCTTGAGACTAAATCTAAGCCTGATCTCTCTCCATGGCACCAGTTTCGAGCTCAGGTGATTTTTTTTATAGAATCAAGTACATTAGGTGAAAAGAGGAAAGAGGATGCCCCTTCTAGGGGCATACTCACCGTATGCTCTTCGTACTCACTTTAAAGGCAGGAGCTTCCAGGTGCTCCCTCCCTCCCCCAGAGACGCGAGGCTGAGGGGAGTTCCGTGATCCCACCCATTTAATACCCAATCCGCTTTCTACTAGGCCCAGGTGCAGGAGCAGAGCTCCAGGTGTTTCCAGTTAAACAGTCTGACCCAACAGGCCTCCCATGGGTTTCAAGAGTGTTTCAAGAGAAACAGAGGCTCTATGTTGGGTAAGATCTGGGGTTCTTCAATCAGATACCGGGTTCAACTCTCAGCTCTGCTGCTCACTAGCTGGCTGACCTTGAGAAAATTACTCAGACTCTCTGTCAGTTTCCCCACCTGTGAAGGGAGTTGTAATGGGATTGTTGGGAAAAAGAAATTAAAGAGAAAGTTCATAAAAAGAACAACTTGGCATTGCACCTAGCACAGAGTGAATCTTAATGGTTTGGATTCTATTCTTTTCTTCTCTGAGCCCTCTCCCTCCTCCCTGGTTCCACGGCTCTATTTCCCCCTTCATCAGCTCTGTCACCTGGTGGTCTGAGTATCAGTGTCCTCCCACAGCCCACAGGAGCTAAGGTTCCTGCAGGAGGGCAGGCCCAGCAGGATGCAGAGATGAAGTGTGGCCTTGGAGACCCAAAAATTTAAACTATGATCAAAGCGAAAGCAAACAAAACCAAAAAAAATCCCTTCACAATCCACAAAAAAAAAAAAAAAAAACAACAGAAAGAAAGAAAGAAAGAGACTCCCTTAGCACCGCGGGACGACATTCCTGTGAAATATTCTACAAGTGTTCTCGGCAGTGATAATATTCACAAGAATATCCATCTCAACTAAGAGACTGGAAACTTGGACAGGACTCTTGGGAAAATCCCAAAGATGATGAAAATACTGGAAAAGCAGCCTATTTCTTTGTCTGTTTTTATAACAAGTTCCTTCTCTAAAAAAGTAGTAGCTAAAGTCACTGAAGTTTTATTGATACATAGGAAATTAAAACAAAACACTTAAAGCATTCTTTAACTGAAAAAAATAAAGCACACTCTGTGTTGTTCAGCTACACAGTTGATGTGCAAAGCGTGTATTATCATCATGTTGGAAAATGACCTTTTCCACACCTGGGTAATCACAGCCACTGAGTACTAAGTACAGACAAGGACCCAGGCACTGGGCTGGTGCTATCTGTACATGGTCTGATGTTTCAAAACAACCCTCAGAGTGAACACCTTTCTTGTTTCAGCTGTGGGGAAACTGAGGCTCAGCTGGGCGTGGCAGAGCTAGGATCTGAATTCGAGTATACACGACTCCTTATCTGAAGCTTAAGAACCAGGTGTGGGGGAGACCTCCAGGACTAAAAGAGTAGCTGCTGCCTGGGTCTCAAGTAAAATATGCTTTTTAACACATATTAATTGTCATGTGAGTTGCATTTAACTCACGCTAGTTTTGAGTCCGGGCGGGGCCTCGTGAAGCATATATAACTCACATGTCTCTTCACCTTGGGAGTCGTGAGAACTATTTTTCTTTCTTTTAATTTATTTTTTATTTTTTCTTTATACTTTTTATTTCATTTTCCTTTTTCTCTTCTCAGTGAAGAATCAGCATTAGTGAGAACTATTTTTCAAGTTACATATAATTCATGCACAGAAAACAATAAAAAATCAAATTCTTCATTAAACTAAAAAGAATCATTTTGTTTCTGAAGTTCTTATTCTATTTTCATAATAAAACACTATGGCCTCAAGGAAAAAAACTTTTTTTTTCTAGTGTGGTAGTCAGTGTGTTAAAAAAAAAAAAAAGTTAAATGTCATAATCAGATTATGTCTGTGTTGGGAGGCACGTGTCGGCTTTATCTAGAAACAGTGTTGGTTACCAGCCCAGCCTCCCTGGTCCCCACCTTAAGCAGAGCCAGGAGTCTCCTCTTTAGGGTCAGATTCCAAATGGTCATGACATCGCTATAGCATGAGTACTGTCACAAGGGTGTCCGCTTGGCGGGGCGAGAAGCGGGCTCTCATGTCCTGTTCAATTCCTCACAAATACTCAGGGAGCTGTTAGCCTCGGAGGGGTAAGAGATTTGGGGGTTAACGTTACCTTAAAATGGCTTGTGGACGTGACAGGGTCAAGAGTCCAGAAATGAATCACAGAAGTAATTACCGAAATGGAAAACAGGTCCTCTGCTAACTGTCCTTCCTACGGAGGGAAGGACAAGGAGCGAGTTGCTAACAATCTCTAGGACAAAGCGGCAGGAAATGAGCTAAAATTACAGCAGCGCAGATGCAGGTGGAGGCAGGCGGGAGGAATTACCGCTGCCTTTCAAAGAACCATCAGGCCGCCCCGCATCTGCTCCCGGGAGAGGCAGTTTGTAGCCCTTAAAGCAAAGCTCATTTTTGCCTTATTGTGACTGAGTCTTCCAGAGAAATCTGTTTTCCTACTGAAAGATGATAAATCAAAGCTGGCTGTGGATGAAGCCATTTGAAGCGGCTGATCCAAAACAATTTTATTCTTTAAAAAAGAAAAAAACAAAACTCTACAACAAAACAGAACACTCAAGTTGCCAAGAGAAGAGGTACAGCAGTGGTCCGAGGGCTCTGGGGGAGGATGAGGAGGGTGAGGGCTGGTTTGGGGCCACAGGGATGCTAGGCAGAGATGACTCTCCCCACTCCCCTGTCACGAGGTCACCCAAGGGGCTGAAGCCCACTGAGTTCGGACAGACCAAGAAGGAAAGAACCAGCACCAGGAGTCTGGCGGAGAGAAGCTGCTGCCAGAGGCCAGCTGGGGCTACTCCAGTGATTCGGAGTTCTCAGTGGGTCTCACGAGTCCTTCTCACATCTAAATCCATTGGCTCTTCTTATCTAAACTCTTATTTGGTTTCCAGCCAGGGCAGGTAAAACAGGTGTGGATTAGCCTTACTTCTTCCTTCCCTCTGTGTCCATCTGATTGCCAAAGCTGTTGATGTAACTCTCTAAGTATCTCTTGAATTCAAACTTTTTAATTCCTATTTCCCCATTATGATCAGCTGTTGTCTCACTCACTACAACACAACCTTCTAGCTGGTTCTCTCGCCCATTTCCAGAGCTGTGTTCAGACAGCGGCCAGAATGATCTAATCTCCCGGTATCTTATTAGGAACATTTTCAGACATAAGGAAAGTTGAGAGAATTTTACAATGGGACTTCCATGTACCCGCCACTTAGATGTTACCATTACCATCTTACTATATTTTCTGTTATGTGTAGCCAGCCATCCGTGCCACTATCCAGCCTTCAATCTTACTTTTTATGCATTTCAAAGTAAATTGTAGACATCAGTGTACTTTTTCCTAAATAATTCAAGCCTGCATGTCATTAACTAGAGTTCAATATTTGTTTGCAGTCTCTCTTTTTATTCAGAATGATCTTTTTAAAATGTAAAGACAGTCCATGATAGTCCCATGTCTAAAATCCTTCTAGACTTTAAGATAAGTCCCAGATCCTTGACATAGCACAGGGACTCTTTTTAATCTGGTCCCTATTTACTCCTCCACCCTAATCTGTTGTCCTTGGTCTCATCTGCACTCCAGGAACTCAGGGGTCTGTGTTTGCCCTGCCCCTGGCCGGCGGCTCCTCTGCCAGGGCTGTTCTCCCAGAGCTCAGCACTGCCTGGTGACTCCCACGTACCCCTCAGCTCCCAGAACGGGTGGCCTCCCCGAGGGGCAGTCCGCACGACCCCTGTGGGTTGGTGAGATGTTTCCTTGGCATTACGCTTGCTGCTGTCATTGCACCCAGCAGCCGCCTTTGGGAATGCTCGAGTGCAGCCTCCTCCCGCCTCTCTACTGTAAGCCACTTGGGGCAGACACAGTAACATTCACAGCTCCAAATCCAGTGCCTGGGCCAGTGTGCATATTCCAGAAATGCTTATTGAGTAAATGAGAAGAAATTCCTAGGTAGAATAAAATTGCATTTTCTTAAAAAACATTGTTTTAATTCAGACACTTCCCTAGTTTAACTTGACCTATCCAACCTCCCTTCCAATCCCTCTTCCTTCCTCTCCTCTCTCCCTTTCTTCTCCTTTATTCTGTGCTCACCTGTGCCTCTCACTGCAGTTTAAAGTGACTTTTCCCTCTCCCCCCCCATCATTCTCCCCTTCTCTTCCCTTGTTTTCTCCTCTCCCTTCTCTCTCCCTCCCAATTTTCTCCCCGACCCCAGACTTTCGGACAGGAGCATCCTCAGTTTCTGATGATTTCTGTGAGATTTCAGGGTGTTATTGCTGGGGCCTCTCACCACCACTTGAAGAAGCCACTTTTTAGGTTCTAATCACAACAAAGGAAATGAATGTGAAGCCCGGCAGGTGTTGAAGCCCAAGTAAGAGGAGAACAGATAGAAAAACACCCAAGTTCTATGGGAAAGGGATTAACTGTAAATTAGAGTTGGGAGGAAGCTGTATCACAAAGAACAAACATCTTTATCCTCCTGCCTAGTTTTCTTCCCAGGTTAATGGCTCCTTTGCTCTTCATCCAGCTCCCCTGTTGCTCATCTCACATTGTCACATCGAGACCAGGCTGCTGTGTTAATAAGAAGTAACTGAAGTTTGTATGCAGTTTAAATGTGCAGCTTTTCTCAATAACTTTCAACCCACCCAGCAGCCCTTCCTAGAATTGTCCTTTGACCCTAAGTTCCACCCCAGCCACGAAACTGGCTTTCTTTTTCTAGCCATGTTTCCTAAAATCCTGTACTTAGTCACTGTGGCTCCTCTGTGTCACCCCCCATTCCTAATCACTGCTGCCTGGCTTCCACCCACCTTTCCATGGAAACCACCCTTGCCAAATTTAGTAGCAACCTCCAAATTGTTTGTTCTAATGGGCAAGGTCCATCCATAGCCTACTTAGCCCCTCAGCGGCCTTTGACAAAGGTAATCAATCCCCCCTGCCTTCTTGAAACTCGCTTCTCTCTTTCTTTTTAATATTTCAAAATACTAAGGGGGAGGGTACAGATATTTTTGATATATGGCTTGAGTCAGGGCTGTAAGTGTGTCCATCACCTGAATAGTGTTCATTGTACCCGTTAGGTGGGTTTTTGCCTTTTCCCTCCTGCCCTTCCCCCTGCTTGATTTCTAGTGACTTTTACTCTCCTCTGTACTTGTGTGCCCATTGGTTAGTTCCAATTTACTAGAGATTACATGTGGTGTTTGTTTTTTCATTCTTGGGATACTTTGCTTATGATAATGGTCTCCAGATCCTTCCAGATTGCTGCAAAAGGCATTAATTCATCCTTTTTCATGGCTGAGTAGTACTCCATGTTATACATATACCCCATTTTGTTAATCCCCTCATGAGTTGATGGGCACTTATGCGGATTCCACATCTTTGCAATTGTGAATTGTGCTGCACTAAACATTTGAGATCAGGTGTCTTTTTAATAAAATGGCTTCTTTTCCATTGAGTATATACTCAGTAGTAGGACTGCTGGATCATATGATAGATCTACTCTTAGTTCTTTGAGAACTTTCTATACTATTTTCCATAGAGATTGTAATAAGTTGTAGTCTCATCAACAGTGTATAAGTGTTCCTTTTTCTTTGCATCTATGCCAGCATCTATTGTTTTTGGATTTTTTAATAAAAGCCATTCTAATAGGAGTAAGGTGATATCTCATTGTGGTTTTAATTTGCATTTCCCTGATGAGTAGTAATGTTGAACATTTTTCATATGTTTTTTGGCCATTTGTCTATCTTCTTTTGAAACACTTCTGTTCATGTCTTTTGCCAACTTTTTAATGGAGTTGTTAATTTTTTTCTTGCTGATCTGTTTGAGTTCTTTATAGATTCTAGTTATTGGCATTTTATCAGAAGTGTAGATTATGAATATTTTCTCCCATTCTGTAGGTTGTTTATTTGCTCTGTTGATTATTTCCTTAGCTGTGCAGAAGCTTTTTCCAAATTAATTTTTGTTGCTACTGTAATTTCCATTGGGGTCTTAGTCATAAATTCTTTTCCTAGACTGAAGTCTAGAAGAGTTTTTCCTACATTTTCTTCCAGAATTCTTATAGTTTCTTGCTTTACATTTAAGACTTTTATCCACCTTGAATTAATTTTTGTGAATGGCAATAGATAGGAGTCCTGTTTCATTCTTCTGCATGTGGCTATCAAATTTTCCCAGCACCGTTTATTGAATAAGGCTTCTTATTCCCAGTGTTTATTGTTGTATGCTTTGTCAAAGATCAGTTGACTGTAGGTTGATGTGTTTTTATTTCTGGGTTTTCTGTTCTGTTCCTTTGGTCTATCTCTCTATTTTTGTGCCAATAACATGCTGTTTTGGTTACTATAGCCTTGTAGTATAGTTTGAAGTCTGGTAATGTGATGCCTACAGATTTGTTCTTTTTGCTTAGGGTTGCTTTGGCTATTTGGGCTCTTTTCTGGTTCTAAACATAGTGTAGAATTATTTTTTCTAGATCTGTGAAATATGACCTTGGTATTTTGATGCAGATTGCATTGAATCTGTAAATCACTTTGGGTAGTATGGACATTTTAGCAGTGTTGATTCCACTGAGCCATCAGTATGATAAGTTTCTCCATTTGTTTGTGTCATCCATAGTTTCTTTCCTCAGTGTTTTGTAGTTTTTCTTATATAGATATTTCACCTCCTTGCTTAAGTGTATTCCTAGTTATTTTATTTTCTTTGTAGCTATTGTGAATGGTATTGAGTCTTTGATTTGACTCTCACCTTGACTATTATTGGTATATAGAAATGCTGATTTGTGTACATTGATTTTATATCCTGAGACTTTGGTGAATTTATTATCAATTCCAGGAGACTCTTAGTGGAGTCTTTGAAGTTTTCTAGATACAAGATCATATTATCAGCAAAAAGTGATAGTTTGACCTCCTCTTTCCTGATCTGGATACCCTTTATTTTTTTTCTCTTGCCTGATTGCTCTGGCTAGGGCTTCTAGTATTATGTTGAGTAGAAGTGGTGAGAGTTGGCACCCTTGTCTTCTTCCAGCTTTTAGTGGGAATGCTTTCCACTTTTGCCCATTCAGTATGATGTGGGCTGTGGGTTTGTCATATATGGCTTTTATAACTTTGAAAAGCAAAAACAAAGACTATATGATCATCTCAATAGATATGGAAAAAGCATTTGACAAAATCCAGCACCCTTTCATGATGAAAACCCTCAACAAACTAGGCATAGAAGGAACATATCTCAAAATTATAATCACCATTTTCTTGATTCTCATGGCTTCACTTTATCCTGGTTTTCCTTTTACATCTTAACTAGTTCCTTGCAGGTCTCTTTTGTAGGCTCCATTGCCTCCATCTGCCATGTAAGTGTTTTCTTTCTTTCTTTTTTTTTTTTTTTTGAGACAGAGTCTCACTTTGTTTCCCAGGCTAGAGTGAGTGCCGTGGCGTCAGCCTAGCTCACAGCAACCTCAAACTTCTGGGCTCAAGCAATCCTTCTGCCTCAGCCTTCCAAGTAGCTGGGACTACAGGCATGCGCCACCATGCCCGGCTAATTTTTCTATATATACATATTAGTTGGCCAATTAATTTCTTTCTATTTATAGTAGAGACGGTGTCTCACTCTTGCTCAGGCTGGTTTCGAACTCTTGACCTCGAGCAATCTGCCTGCCTCGGCCTCCCAGAGCACTAGGATTACAGGCGAGAGCCACCGTGCCTGGCCTGTAAGTGTTTTCTTAAGCTCTGTTCATGGACCCCTTCTCTTCTTTCTATATTGTACTCTCTGCAAAATCTCATGTCCAGTGTGACTTCAGTGATTATCTGAATACTCTTAAATATCTCTCCAGTCCTGACCTGTAGAGTTAAATATCTACATGATACAGCAGTATTTCACTTGAATTTCTCACAGGCACCTAACACCCAGCCACTCTCAGCTCCCCATTCAATCCATGTTTCTGTGCTAGTTAAAGGGACCTCATCCCTCTAGTCACCCAGGCAGAGGCCTGGGCCTGTCCTGGTTTCCTCTTACTCTCCCACCTCATGGCACACTTTAACTGATATGCAAGGCTATTCATGGTTTGGCCGTTGGTTACAACAGAAAGCTCTCTTCCCCAACTCCCACCTTCACCCTGCACTTGCCACACTGAACTACCTGCTGTCCTCTGAGTGAGCCACTGCTCTACGTGTTGTCACTGCAGCCTGTCTGCCAGCAATTGCTTTTCCCTGCTTCTTCACCCATTGCCCATCCTTTAGGGCTCTGCTCAGGCACCATGACCTCAAGGAAGCCTGCTTTCCTCACTTCCCCCTGAGTTAGGGTCACTTCTTTGGATTCCCCTGGCATTAAATACTCTTTTTTAGCATTATATTTATTATGGGATGGTGTACTCCTCTGCATGTTTGCTTGTGTATCCCCCCTACTTCCCCACTTTTAGAGGTCCTTGGGAGTGGTGACTTTATTTTATCCCTCTGTCACCAGACACTGCCACAGTTTATGGCACATAGGAAGGCCTCTAAATGTTTGGATAAATGAACAAGTGAGTATAAATGAGACATGCCTGGTGGGATAACCCCCAGGGCCTGAACCTGTGGTAGAATTGTTTTTTCTAACTCCATGGACAGTGGGTGTTTTCTTCAGAGTCCCATTTTCAGTGAATGTCCCATCCTGCCAGCCCAGTATGTTTACGATTGAAAGTGTTTGAAGAGGCGCAAATTTAGCAGCAGCTCCTCTCAGAGGATCTTGAATCACTCCTACGTATGTTCTTTTAGACTGGGACAATTTCACATGGTTATGACACATATGGTCTAGTGGTTCCTCCAGGCATGTCCACCCCAAGCATGACTCTTAGCAGCACTATGCCCTTCCTTCATCTCCCCCAGCCCACCATCCAAGGATATAAGCTAATATTGATATTAGCCTTAGAATTGTAACTGTAGTCCCATCTTTCCTGGTATGAGAAAAAGGGTCCCAAAGTCTAGCTAAACTGAACTATCTTTAATACTTTCAACCCTCTGTGATCACTCTTGCTCCTGGCCTTGGTACCTACTGTTCTCTTTCACAAAGGAGCTCCCCACCATCCTCAAAACATCTAGTGCCTTCTCTTTACTGACATCTTATTTTCTAGGTCTCAATTTGGAAATATTTACATTCAAGGAGGCCCAAATCTGGGTTAGGTGTCTCTTCTGGTGCTCTCATAGCCTTTGAGCTATCTATGTCAGGACACTTGCTGTACTATTCTAGAATTTTCTGCTAAATTATGTGCTCCCCACTAGGCTATAAACTGCTAGACCAGGAGAGAACATGTTTGTCAGTAACCGCAGTGCTTGGGACAAGGGAGACACTTGGTAGGTATTTGTTAAGTAAACAAGTGTTTTTTGGTTTTTGTGCTTTTTTTTGTAACAAAGATTTCTCCTATGATTCATTTTTACCAAGAAGCATACCAAGACAAATTCTGGGAAATGCATATGGTCATACTTATAAGTGTTATATATATGGAATATACTGATCTGTGGATTTCTAACTTCATTTAAAAATTATTTTTCTGCCCTCTATTTACTTTTTACCTATTACTAGATGACCTATAGTAAGGAAGGCCTTCTTATGCCCATTTTCCTGACTCCTCACAGTTTTATAAACCATGAGGTTTGGCAAATATGATTGGTGCACTGTTTTTTTCTTAGGCATGTACACAATTTCAAGTTTGAAAAATAGAATTGGATAAGTTTATATTTCATAGACTAGAGAACATACATATGCATTTTTCTAGATTGTTTTTTAGCCTATGTCTTTGTCTTACATTGAAAATGTCTGAGAAATCTCACAGAAGGCTTGGAAGGTTCACAGTGGATTTTATGGTTTATAAAAAGAAAACAGTGGAAAGTAAATAGTTTTAAAGTAGCAAATATTTGACTCCTTATGCCCTTGTGCTTACAAATGAAAAGATTGAGAGGGGAAAATCTATTTTCCAAGAAAATGTGGGTAAATTGCCTTATAATACAATGACCAAGCAGTTGCCATTACTAGAAAAGTGAATTTTATGATTCTTTAGTGACCTCTATCATAGACCAATGGGATATATCATTATGTGAAGCTCTTGAATTGCTTTATGTTTATTTAAGACTTAAGTCTCTGAAAAATGTCAATAGTTGAGAATATTAAAAGACTCCAGTTTACCAAACTAGATTTTAACTTTAAGTGTCTCCTCATATTTGAGTTGATGATTCTGTTTATGATCAAAGTCTGTGGAATGTCTGGTTGCCATGGATACTGGAGCTTGAGAAGGACCATTGAGTCATCTTGCTGTATTGTCCTTAAAGACAAAGCATTGCATCCATCCACAGAAATGTGGAAAGTCTTTATTGCCTCCAAATTCCTTGGCATGGTGGTCTCTGTGAATCTGAAGAAGTGTCCTGGGTTGTTTCTACTGAAGGATAAATGGTCCTGTGGATAGAGTGAAGACACCCAGGATATGACTGTGGTTGCTCTGAGAGCTGTGCTTTATCATTCCATGAAGAAGGGAAAAGCAACTAAAATGTCTTGAGCATTTATTCTGTTTGAGGCCCTCTACCAAGCTCTTGACAGACTTTTCTCACTGCTAGTCAAGGGCATAGATTGTGTCATACGTGAATGTTGTATGTGAACACAACATAGTTTATATTGATTGATACGAATCATGGCTGAATGAATGAATGAATAAGCAAACAATACCCTGCATAGGCATTATATACCCATTTTGAAGATGACCTCAGAGAGGTTAAGTTGCTCAGTCTTACCTCCTTATCATCGAACATAAGATATATTAGTAATAGTTAACTTTATATCACAGTACAGTCATGTGTCACTTAACGATGGGGACACACTCAGAGAAATAGGTCATTAGGCAATTTGTTGTTGTGTGGACATCATGCAGTGCACTTACACAATCCTAAATAGCATGGCCTACTACACAATAGGCTATGTGGTATCATCTGTTGCTCGTAGGCTACAAACCTTACAGCACGTTACTATACTGAGCACCATAGGCAATTGCAACACAATGATAAGCATTTGTGCATCTAAACCTATCTAAACCTAGAAAAGGTACAGTAAAAATATGGTATTATAATTTTATGGGACCAACATTGTATATGTCTGTCATTGACCAAAACATCATTATGTGGCACATGACTGTATTTAAGCTGCAAGATATGAAAGGAAAAGAGTGAATATTATCCGAGGAGCCGTCTCCTCTCCTGGGAAGAGGATGAGCATGTTTCTGGTTGCACACGGGATAGTTGTGTCATGTTAAGTAGAAGTATCACTTTGTTTACTTGGGAATCAAGTATGGTTTTAGGAGGTGTGTATGGGTACCAAGTTGACAAGGGGTGGACTATATTCAATCAAACAATAATCTAGGTGTTGCTGTGAAAGTATTTTGCATATCTTATTAAAGTCCATAATCAGTGGTGAGTGATAGAAAAAGGACTTGAGTCCAAGTCTGTCTTGCTTGAAGTCTATGTTCCCTGTAGTCTACATTAATCAGGAAAAAAAAAAGTCTATTAAATTCTTCCTTGGCACTTAAAGCTTTTATTCACAGTTTATAATACTATTTTAATCAGCAGAAATCTGAATGGCTTCCTCTTGCCTTGATGTTCTATCACAGGGTCTCATTCAAATGAACTTTAGTCCAACTCTAAAAGTAGATATTTGCAGGTTCTCTTCCAGGGGTGCCACAAGAGTGTTACAGAGTCCAGTCCAGAGCACAGCTTCTGAAATTCCGCTGCATACCTCTTCCTCCTTAGGCACTTAAATCTTATTTAAAAATCTACCAAGTATTGAACACTTGCTACGTGGCAGGCACCAGGCAAAGCATGTCACTCAGGTTATCACACAGCAACCCTAAAGGCCACCACCCTAACTATGGTCACAAAGAAACTGAGGTATAGAATACCTCTATTTTTTGCTTAACTTTTCCCTGCACCATTCCCTAAAGGAAAGGATGGACAGGAACAGAGAGAAGGCCGTGAGCGTCTAGGAGAGTTCCCAGGACTGGGCAGGGTTGTCGAAGAGTCTGCAAAATAACAGATTCTTTCCATGACCAAGAAGTTTGGGAACTAACTATTCGTGTCATCACTACCTCCTGAGGACTCTCAGTATTCGCGCACGATGTGTTACAGACTCCAGTGAGCCTTGCAGTAAAGACATTTCTTGAGCTCCATTTAACTCAGCATTTCAAACATTTTTGACCACAGCAGCCCTTTTGTGTGTTATGCCCACCAACATCCTGGCATGAGTGTTCTGCCAACCAGACTTAGGAAGACGCTGGCCTGCCACATGGCACTAGGCATCAGTTTTACAGCAGCAATGGTGGGCCAGTGTTCAGACCACGCTGAGCTACTAGGTCATGCTTATTACTTAGATAATACTTCACATTTATATATATTAAATTTTGGTAAAAAATATTATGTATACGAACCTGTGCAGCATGTTACTGTACTGAATTTCTGTTCAGAGGAGCCTGATTTTTCCCATAGGATATGTGTCAGATTCCAGTGGAAGGCAATTCTTGCATCTGTTGGCAGAATGAGCCAGAAGGCCTCTAAATTCTTATTTTTCTCTTGTGTGCAATTTTGATTCCCACCTCATTTACTTTCTGTATATTTTTTAGTTATTTTCTTAGTGGTTACCATGAGGATTAGAATTAACATCCTAAATTTCTAACAATCTACTTTGAATTGATACCAACTAACTTCAACAGCATACAAATACCCTGCTCCTGTATAGCCTCACTCCCCCATTTATGTTGTTATTGCCACCAATTAAATGTTTATACATTGTGTGCCTATTGACACACATTTATAATTATTGTTTTTGCACTTATATTTTAAATCATATATGAAAAGAAAGAGGAGTTGCAAGCCAAAAGTATAATAACACTGACTTTCATATTTACCTGTGTAGTTACCTTTACTGGTGTTCTTTATTTTATACATATGGTTTTGAGTGATTGTCTGATGTCCCTTTCATTTCATCCTGAAAGACTCCTAAGAGTAAAATTATCAAGGCAGCTTTTTAAAAATTCTTGACACATTGGGAAATAATTTATAGTCCTATCAGACAGTAAGTGCTAACATTTTAAAAGCTTTTTTGATACAATATTGAAATGCAGGAAATTTAAATAATTTTTGAACTAATAGTTCTTTCTAGTACCTACCTTGTAATATTGCTTTGAAATTAAAAGAGTTGGCATATGAAAAGCACTTAGAATAACACCTGACACATCCTAAGCATTATATTAACTTGTATTGTTATTTTGGTTGTTACTTTTTAAATTTGTTCATGTCTTTTGCTTATTTTTTAAACTTAGACTTTCATAGGTTTTATTTTACCTGTCATTTATTTATCTATCTGTATAACCATCTATCATCTATCTTTCCATCCTATGATTCTTTATTGTGTTTTAATGCATCTTCATCATAATCAGTTTACCGAGTTCTGCCACTAAATGGAAGAAGCCAGCTGACTCTCAGGAGAGGGGAGATCTCTTTCTGGAGCAATGTTTCTCTAGAGTTTGTTTAGAGAGCCCCTGCATCAGAATCACCTGGGACATGTGTTATGACGAAGATTGCTGGGCTCTACCTCTCCAATTCTGATTCAGTAGGCTTCGGGGAGGGCCCAGGAATCTTCTTCCTTCCTTTAGCGCTTTTAACACATCATTCCATTGCCTTCTGGCCTCCATGGTTTCTGATGAGAAATCAGACCAAGAATTGTCATCTCTTAACATGCTCCCCCGGGTGTGACTCTTGGGCTCATGAAAATTCAGAGAACCACATCTTTGAAGGAACTTAACTTCCTCTTACCATTCAGATACCAGAAGGTGAATTGGTGAGGGTTTACTTTCTCCCAACTCTCATGGTCCTCTTGTCCTTTCCCTCCTAATGGATGCTACTGTTATTGGTACATGTTCAAATGAAATTCTTTGATATTCTGGTATGTTTCATTAATACATATGGTCCTTGATGACAAGCCAGAAGTCTCATCTCTTTTAATCCACCTGTACAGGCCTTGGTTTCTCAGTCTATAAAGCAGGAGCCTGGACTAGCAGTAGGCTTTCCTTCCCTTTCACTCTCAGCCTTTTTCTGTCTTCACCCTGAGAAGAACACAACTTGCTTTACCTGCCCACATGTTCTCCTGCTTTTGGGCTTAGTAATCCCCTTCCTCAGGGGCCTGATATCCCCTCAACTCCCTTCATGTGGAGGAGCTGCTCTATTCTTTCAAGACCCACACCTTGCCATAATAATTTGGTTTATAGGGATAACACCTGACCCAAGCTGGGCCAATGAGACACTTCCCTGGATTTTTGGACGCAAGAACAAATATATTAATCTCTGCTATGGACTGAATATTTGTGTCCCCCCAAATTCTTATATTAAAGCCTAAATCCCCAAGGTGATAGAATTTGGAGGTGGTACCCTTAGAAAGTAATTAGGTCATGAGGGTGGAGGCCTCATGAATAGCATTAGTGCCCTTATAGGAAGAACCATGAGAGCTTTCTGTCTCAGCTGGGCTCTCTGGAGTGTGAGGACACAAGAAGGCAGCCATCTGTAAAACAGGAAGAAGGCCTGCATCAGGACCTGACCATGCTGATTGGTCTTTCAGACTGATTTCAGACTTTCCAGCCTCCAGAACTGTGAGGAATTAATTTCTGTTGTTGGAATCACCCAGTCTATGGTATTCTGTTATAGCAGACCAGTCTCTCTCCCATAGCTAAAACTATGCTCATATTTTCTACCATGTAGAGAAATTCAATTTGCAATGAGGGAGAATAGAGCTGATATGCAGAGAAAACCACTGATATGAGATGGGAAGAAGGAATCCTGACAGCATTTTATTCCCTGGTTTTAGTTTCCCAAGACCAGCAACACCCTTGACTTTCCCAGCTCTTTCATGGGGTACCAAATACTTTCAAATTCACCATCTTTTTGACCTACTCTATTTCAGGTTGGATTTCTACCATTTGCATGCAGAGGATTCTTAACATACAACTTTTCTTTGATTTTTTTTCTCTTCCTAGTAGTATGATTGCCTCCTTTCAAAATTTGGAGTACCAGCTATCACTAGTGAGAAAGAAACAAGAAATTGCCTTAAGTGGTAGCATAAGTGGCCCAGCTTGAGGGCCACTTGGGTTTCAGAGAGGCTGCTGTTGGCTGAAACATTTTATCTTTAGAGCTAGGGCATTTAAGAAGCTTAAGATACAGAGGAAAAAGAGATGGAGATCATCAGTGATCAAGATATAATTTCTAGCTAGAGGAAGATTTCATTTAATGACTATTAATATTCATTGAGAATATTACATGTACTCTGTCCAGAACTGAATTCCTGCCCATACATCTTACTCTGTAGAATTTTATTAGCTCAACTGCCTCCCTTTGGCTTGGAGTCTCACCTAAGGAAACAAAAGTCTGTAATACCAAAATAAATCAACATAGTTTAACCCTTTACACCATGTCTTGATGAAATGAAATGTTTAGAAAAAAGTTTAGGACTTTTCTCTCTGTCCTTCCCTCCCTTCTTCCTTCCTGTGTGGCAGCTTCTCCCAAACTCTCTCTCCTTCCTCATTCTGAAGACCTCAAACTCATAAACTCAACCTGTGCAGGCCTTTTCCCTCCTGTTTCTTTCTCCATCCTCCATGTCCCCCTTCCCTATAACTCTCTGCAAATTCAGAGGTAAAAGCATTATGTCCATCCAGTTTCTCTGTTATTCTATCTATCATCCTAATCTGAACAATAATGTCCCAGGAGCCAACAGGCAAAACAGAACTTTCCCCAGTGGGTGAGGGTATGGGAGGGGTGGTGAATATTCAACCACTGATGCTCTTTCTGCATCACATGCCATATAAGGTAGCCCAGGCCTCCATTTCAATTCAGGTCTGTTGCTAATAGGCCTTCCTGCTATATAGGGAAGCCAAGGACATGACATTTTTTTTATAAGCCTCTTTCATCAGCTTTATAAACTGAACTCTGCATACTGAGCCAGGCAAAATTGTTTGAAAAGGATAACTTGTCAGAGCCCAACAGACTGTGGGGCCTTTGGGGGGTATGAATGATGTAGAGTTGTTTCTCTTTAGCCTAAAAAAAATGACCTGCTAAATAGCAAACATATTATTTGCTTTTTATCACTGAAGAGCTATTACAGAAAAAGTCAAGTGCTGCAGGGTCCACTGTGCTGTGTCTTTCTTCAAGATTGGCTGCCAAAATTAACAGAGATTTTGACACAGCATTCAGCATTCACCAAGCCTCTCCTCTTCCTCTCCCCAACTGACCTTCTCATGAGTCCTCATTGAACATTCCCTCTCTTTCCAGAAGGGGGTAGAAGTTGGAGAAATATAGATTTCAATTTCATCATGCATTTATTCATTCATTTTAAAATTTATAAATTCTATCTATAATACAGGTATTTTTCTAGGCACTGGGAGGAAAAGAGGGGAATAAGAGGAAAAGAACTTGTTCCCATAGCATGGATATTCTAGTGTAAGGAGCCAGAAAATAAACAAGCAAATAAAATAAAAAAGAGAGTGACAGACATGCTATGAACAAATAAAGGATTGGTACTATAATTTTTTTGGTTGCAGCTACTCCCATTTGGGTGGTCAAGAAAGGCCTCTCTGGGAAGGTAATATTTGAGCTTAATGATTAGAATGACTCGACTCTATGACAATCTGAGAGAAGACTGTTCCAGAATCTACTATGTACAAAACCCTGTGCTGGGAAAACAGAGAGGCAGAGAGTTGGGTAAGAAGAAACCCCATACTTCCAGATACTAACATGAGAATTGCCTGGGTTAGTAGAAGTTATGAGATAACATTATAGGGCAGTAGATGATGAGGAACCCTAAAAGAAAAAAGCCTAGATGTAGCACCTGGGTTAGGGCAGGGAGGGTGGCAATGACCCTGCTTATCTTCCATGAGGAGTGACATGTCCCATTCTCAGAAATAGCGTAGAACCACAAAAGCCTATGGAATCAAATGTATAAGTTTTGAAACAAAGTCATTGTTCCATTTGTTTATGATGATATACGAATTGCACATGTATCATATTTCTAGAAAATCTTTAGGTTATCAAGTATGAAATGTCTAATTTCCTTAAGTACTAAGTTTGACAGTTGTTATCTCTGACATTTCACTTTGACATTTCTTGTTATATTTTTCTTGTGAAGGTACATCCTTATTCTTTCAAACACATGGTTTGGCTTGTGATTATCTTTCAAAGTTTTTTGAAAGAAATTTTTATGAAATCATAGATAAGTCAAACATTTGTTTTATTTTCGAATATGAGTTCCATTGTGGAACCCAAGCAACATAGCTTGAAATATCAATGAAGTGTTTGGGAAGGATGTGGCTAATGAATGCCCAGTACATGGATGGTTTGAGAAGTTCTGTTCTGATCAGTTACATCTTGAAAATGAGCCACGTGGGCGACATGAGACCAAGGTGGTCAATGGTGAGCTGAAAGCTGTAGGGAAATCCATCTCAACCTACGTGTGAATTAACAGCAAGATTTGATGTTACTATTCCAACAATATTAGACCATTTGAAACAAATGGGCAAGGTAAAGAAGCTGGATAGATGGTTACTGCATGAATTAAACAAGCATCAGAAGAGAAAACATCTCGAAACTTGCCTTTCTTTGGTGTCACTATATAAAGGCAAACAATTTCTATACCATATTGTTATATATGATTAAAAATTGATTCTTTTGACAATTGCAAGCATTCAACACAATCATTGGATAAAGATGAAGTGCCGAAACACAGTCCAAAACTGAATATCCATCAAAAAAGTTAATAATGTCTGTTTGGTGGTCCAGTGCCAGCATTATCTACTACAGCTTCATAAAATCTGGTCAATCGATTACAGCGGATGTCTACTGCAACTAGTTAGCTGCAATGCTGAGGATACTTGCAATTAAGCAGCCAAGATTGGTCAACAGAGATAGGCCGATCCTCTTGCAAGACAACATTCGACCACATGTCACACAATCAACACTGCTCAAACTGCAGAGGCTGGACTAGGAAACTTTTGACTCAAAATCAGACATTTCATATTTAATGACCTAAATAAAAGCAGAGAAAAGTGAATAGCACTCTGATAGGTTCCAGTTGATGATGACACTGCAGTCACACCACCTCTGCCTGTCAGTGTTTATGGGGGAGGAGTTCCTCTCCCCTGGTTTCCCATTGTGGAGAGGCATCAGTTACATGGCCCTACCCTCTCATTCAAATTCCCTAGGGGAGGAGGAGTGATGCAAGTGATGACTATGGCATGAGGGGCTAAGAACTTGTGGTCATCACTGCCCTCTTCCTTTTGGAAGCATTGTGGTTTGCTCCTACATACTGTACGTTTTTCAAGGGTGGGGTCCATTTAGGAGGCCTGCAATTGCTTAGCACTGCCTGTGGCTGGACAGGTAAGCCCTGTTTGAAATTTAGCATTAGGAAGCCACATTTTCTAGTATTAACTTTATCATAAATAAAGCCAGTGTTTGAATGTCCATCTGCCTTATTTCTTCTTCTCTATTTCTCAGTGGTTCCAAACTCAAATGGGAAAAAGTAATGCAATTTATTTGGCCTATCTCAATTCCCTACAGAATTTTGCTCATTTGCCAGCAAGATCTTGAGTGTTCATAATGGACTCAAGACTTCTTGGTTTTGCATTAATTAATACATAAAATTCCTCCCTTCCCTCCTTCCTTCCTTCCTTCCTTCCTTCCTTCCTTCCTTCCTTCCTTCCTTCCTTCCTTCCTTCCTTCCTTCCTTCCTTCCTTCCTTCCTTTTTCTTTCTTTCTCTCCCTTTTTTTCTTTCTTTCTCTCCCTTTTTCTTTCTTTCTTTCTCTCTCTTTCTTCTTTTCTCTCTCTCTCTTTCTTTCTTTCTTTTTTTCTTGCTTGCTTGCTTTCTTCCTTGCTTTTTTTCTTTCTGTTTTTCTTTGCTAACCAGGCTAGAGTACAGTGGTACAATCATAGCTCACTGTAACCTTGAACTCCTAGGCTCAAGAGATCCTCTTGTCTCAGCTTCCTGAGTAGCTAGGACTATACCTGGACACCACCACACCCAGCTAATTTTTTTTTATTTTTTATAAAGATCGGGTCTTTCTATGCTGCTCATGCTGGTCTCAAACTACTGGCCTCAAATGATCCTCCTGCCTTGGTCTCCTAAAGTGCTAGGATTACAGGCATGAGCCACTACATCTGACCAGTAAATTTCTTAACAACCTTATTTTAATATTTCAATCATAGCTGATTATGGCTTATTTCTTGGAAATGGCAATTATTTGAAAATGATTTTAAAAGAATTTTTCCCCTCATTAGCAATACCTCAATGTCTAAGGTTAGAAGAAACAGTTATACCTTAGAGCAGTATTTTTCAAACTATAAGTTAAAACTCATTATTTAGCCATAATATCAGATTAATGGGTCATGACAGCATTTTAAAACAATAAAACAAAATAGAAACTATCAGAATGTATCACACACAAAGGATTATTTAACGAAAGTTTTGTTTTAGTTATATTTGTATTGAGAGGCTGTGTGTGGGGGCAGGGAGAGAGAGAATTGAGTAACATAAAAAGTATTTTTTGGCAAAGACTAGCTAGTTGTTTACCAGTGAGCATACAAATAAGTAACATCTCACTGCCTCTTTTGTTCTTAGGTTTGCTTGTATGCCTGAGTTTTTGTTACCAGCATGTCATTGGAAGTAATAAATGCCTCTTCTAGATCTAGTCCACAAAAACCTGCCACACAGTCCTCTACTCTCTCTCTGCCTGTGTACCACCTGGAGGCTAAATACGGAGTCTAGAACAGCCATGAAAACTGTGTTGAAGATGGCAGTGTTCTCCAACATGAATCCCTGAATGGTTATGTGGAGCAAACCTATTACCACCTACCCTCCCCATCCCTAGCACCAATGAGACTCTACGAGAATGAGGAAAAATCTTCTAATATGTTAAGCTACTCAGATTGGGGTTTTTTTGGGGGGGGCTACCTGTTAAAGGAGACAGTGTTGCCTTTACAAATAGATATTTCTTACTATGTATTTAAAACCCACTGTGGGGCTATTAATAATTCAGGACCCTGGACAGCGATACACCAGTCCCCTGTAACCCACTGCTACATAGCAGGAGCTGTCAGGGTAAGCTGCAAATTCTCCGGAACTATAGCAAGCAAGACGGATATGCCTCTTACTGTGTCACCCTGGTGACTCCTGGGCAACCATATTTGTTAAGTGGGATTAAGGAAACTAAGTACACTTGGTTACGGTGAATCCATCCATATGAATTGAACACAAAATTTCTTTCTCCTATAAGGGAGGCATCGCATTTTATAGATGAGGAAACTGAAGCACAGAGAGGTCAAACTTCTTACCTAAGATCTCACCACCAGGTAATGGCAAAGCCAGGGCTGAATAGACAGTTTGAGGTTGTAGTCTGGGCGGCCATAATGCCCTGGAGGGAAGGCTCGTGTATGTTAACTGCCTGGGCAGCATGCCGGATATCATAAACAGCCAGCTTTAGATTACTAGGATATGGGAGCTGTTACTGGGATTCAGATACTAGTATAAATTCCAACTTTATGTTAATATACATCTTTATTAAACTTAATTAATTCATAGATTTTATGCATCCTTAAGAGGCAACATGGTACAGGGCAGGAGTTATAAAAGACTCTCTAGAAGAAGGTCCTCTTCTTTGAATGCAGTCTCATGCAAAAGCCTAATGCTTAATACAAATAGAAGCAGAGACGCTCAAGTTGGAGCAGGCATAGAAAACCTGGGGCTTCACTCTGCTGGGCAGCCACTCCATGCTATCCTTCCTCATGTGAACCAAGGCCTTGTGGCACACAATTTTAAAACCACCAGCATAGAGGATAAGGCATGAACTTTTGGGTTAGGCAAACCTATCTGCCTGCATTTTGATTTCTTCATGTTATTTATTCACTTGCTTATTCATTGTTCAATAAATATTTATTGAAGACTATGTGCTAGGTGCACTGGTTTGAATCTTGAAGCCATGGCTTATTAGTTGTGTAATTTTAACATTTTTCTCAGTCTCCCTGGGCTTCATGTGCTTTCCCTGAAAATATATACAGTGATAACTGCCTTGTAAGCTTCCAGGGTCATGAGATAGAAGATGCAAATGCAATATCCAGTGAACTCCTGGCCTTCAGAGGGTGTTCCCAGTGGATATTTGTTCCTCCTTCACTTCCTATGCTGACCTGCAAAGCATGATGTAATTCAGAGTTAAATCATTTTAAAAACATGTCTAATACACACACATACAAACACAGAAACTTAAAAAAAAAACCCAACTCTACATGTTTCCATTCCTTGCCCTTTTCTTTCTTTCAAATCTGTATGCAGTTTTGAAAGGCTTTTTTGTTCCCCGCTCACCTTCAGCTTAATACATACCATTTCTCAATCCCTGCTCTTGGATGCAGCAAGAAGCCAGCCTTTCTACCAGTCTTCTCCTCACTGTCTCAGTCTGGCTTCCCCAGCTTATTCTCTCACTATCTTCTCTGGACCAGCTTGTGTCAGCTCCTCCCTTAGCATCTGCTGAGCCAACCCCCTACTTGAAAAAAAAAAAGACATCACAAGAGACTGAAAAAAAATCACTTTTCTTCCCAGAATATCCAGCACTCCCCAGTTATGAGAGGATTCCACCGTCATTTTTTTTCTGAGTCAAATTTGTTTCTTCCCTGCTGGCGGAAGACTAAACATAGCCTGGTTTTGGGAATGGCCATTAATGACTGGGGTTAGTACTGAACAGGCGTTCAACAGTTTCCAGTAGCAACCACTATAGAATGTTTGAAATCATATAATTCAAGTCAGCAAAGAAGACTGTGCACATTTTAAATTTTCTCTAAGGGAGAAATGTTAAGTCCACATTATACAGATCGTGTAAAGGCTAAGGATGGAGGCTCAGGAGCTAGACTGCCGGCATCCAAATCCCAGCTCGCTCTCATATTAACTATGTGATCACTTCCCTATGCCCTGGGTTTATCATCTGAAAAATGAGCATATTAAGAGTGCCTGTCTTACATACTCTTATGATGTATAAATAATAATTTACAAGGGTTATAACATTGTTTAATGTATAAAAATAAGTGTTATGTATTATCATTATTGTTATTTTTTAAATGGTACTATGAATAGTGTTTTCAAAGCCCTGGATAGTGGATGAGTAAAGCTCAGGCAAATTACAAGAAATAAAACATTTACTGGGTCGATGTAGGAGAGAGAAAAAGGAAAAGAAACATCTAGAAGATGAACCGTTTGTGGTTTCCTTTAGCTCTCATTATGAGGCAGGAAGATTGCATTCACATCCTGGGTTCTTTCCCTGCCTTCTCTCTAGGGACATGGTAGGTATGCAGTCATGATTATGGAATCAGTGAAAGAGGAGAATGGATGGAGGAATGAGTGTGTAGATGAGTGGATGAATAAGTGAAGGAACAAACAAGTAGATCACTGGTAATGGAATAAACTAAGCAGCCATGTCCCTTTCCACAGTCACTGATACTCAGTTTGCCGTACTTCTCCCACAGAAATACACAGGTCTAATTTGCTCCAGTCTCTTCCAAACTAAGAATCCTGTTGGCCACTATATAATGTCCCCCATCTTCCTCCCACACACACCAAAAAATAGAGTTCTTTGCTGTGGCTTTACTTTCTGGCTTCTTTTTGATTCTTCCCCAAGTGCTTTGGGTTCACAGGTGTGCTCCATTACTGGTTCTTGCTCTCCAGAAAGGCACAGCCCACCTGAGTTAGAGACAAGCAGTCCTGGCCCTATCCTGGTATGGAACAAAGAGGGTGCCACGTGGCTCTGCTTTCCAGAAAGACTGATGAAGGACACTCACAGTCACAGGAAGACTAGGACATTCAGGGGCAGCAAGACTGAATTTTCTTGCAAGAACTCTTAGATGTGAAGCTTATAGAGTATTAGCACACCTGTTGGGTATTTCTGTTGTGTATTGACTCAATTAAGGTAAGCCCCATTTTTCTAACGTGGCGTTGACATGATGCATAATTTGCTAATGGGATGAGATGGTGTGCAGGATGTAATTTCGGAAATCCATCAGGAATGACCTTGTACAGGGGTTTCCTTTCAGTTTTTCTAATGCACTAGCAGTGGAAGGAGGCCATGCTTGCAATTTTGTGAGACTAAGTCAGTTGGGCATAGAACAAGTGAATTTGGATTGTAGCAATTCTAACTACCTATTGCTATACTCAAGTACTTTTTTTTTTATTTCTTTCAGACACCAAGGAGGAAGTGACAACTTAGCATAAGGTGTGAAACAGAGGAGATGTCAACAACTATATATCAAAGTACTATGCCAACTGTCAAATGTTTCACTGTTGTGTTGGTTTAATGGCACTTACTGTTATTTATAAGATTTATAAATGGTGCAAAAATCTAGTACGTAGAATTACCTACATGACTGACAAGCCCAGTCAAATTTACCTCGACACACTGATTCGCATGAAATGGGAGGGATTAATGTAGAGTCCCATCCTTAGATTCAAATATCAATTGCACGAACGAGGCTAAAAGAGCTGTCTGAGGCTCAAACCAGATTTGAATCCTCCTTCCACCACTTATACTATTGAGCAAATTGTTAGGCCTCTAGAAACCTCAGTTTCTTCATCTGTAACATTATACCAAATGTATACCAAATGTAGCCTTGAAGGATTATTTAAGGATTCTATAAATTAATGCTTATTAAATGCCTGGAACATTAGTAAAGTTTTAGTAAATTATTTTTTATCCCTCTCTCCACACTCTACTGGCTCCTCTAGCCATCCGGGGCCTCCCAGACAGAGGGTTCTGTGAGCTCCAAGGAAGATCACACTCCTGTTTTGCAATCTCTACATCAAAGACAAGGTGCAGGGAAACAGGTCTGTTTCATGTCCATTTTGGGATGTGTTTTGTTTCACTTTCCTCTAATAGTTATCTGATTTAGGATTTTGACTCCTGGCCATTGTTCGGCCTATTCTCTATTTCCATCCTGATTCTTTGCTTCTCTCTTCACAATATTCTTCCTAATGTGCCCTTGATATTTGCAGAACCTCTCCCCGGGGAGAAAGTTGGGATGAGGTGGCCAGTCCTTGGGACTAATGCTGATATTGCTGCAGTGATTCTTTGCAATAATTTTGTCAATCTTGTTTTAACACCACCGCTAATAGCTTCCTCTCCTGTGGCAAAAAGGAGCAAAAAATGGTGATGATGGTGGGGGTGGGAGTGTGAGTTGGCAGGGAGAAGGGAAAGGAAACAAAATACAATTATTGCCCAGGTATGGCAAATATGCAATTTTGTAATTTCTGTAAATGCCATTCTAGAGCATTCAGGCAATTGAAATCCATAGACAATTATAGCTTAATAATATGTTTCTCTATAAAACTTTTACTCAGCATAAAAAGGTTTATCATAGGTACCTTATTCCAAAGAATGCATGTGGTGAGGAACCACATGACCTAGGAGGAAGTATTTGGGATTGGAAATTGGAGGCTTAGGTTCCAGCTGTGGCTTTGCCAGTGTCTCTCTGTGTGATCTTAGGTAAATTACCCTCTCTGGGCCTCAGATTTCTCATCTGTATATGGCAATAATCTTACCTGCCTGTTAGTGTGTGAGGATTAAATGAGAGAATGTGTACAAATTGCCCGGAACTCTGAACAGACCCCTTTATGGGTCCTAACACCTTTATTAGTAAATTGAGGATAATGATGCCTGCCTTGAGAACTTCAATGCTGCTGAAAATGAGGACAGGCTTTGAAACAGCCCTACAAACGTAAAGTGCTCTCGGGTTCAACACAGGAAGGTCAGCTCGCACACAGCCCATACTCAGTGACTATCTGATGGCAGTGATGGTGAGATGGCAGAATCTGGGAAGCTCTTGGTTTGTTGTCCCTGAGATGTGTGGGCTTTGGGAAGAGTCCCCTAGTAGCTTTTCTGAAGTCTACTTCATTTGCATCGACATTCAGGTGATCTCAAAACCCCAAAACAAAGTTGTGAGCTTGACCACAGTTTCCTGTGCTGTGCTCAGTCAATCTTCCTGATTTCTGATTTTGTGGAGAAACGTGTTGGCAGGAGCTTGGGCCTGGGGCTCCAGCAGGGGAAACATGAGCATAAATGGCATAGAAATTACATTTCTGAGTCCTGGATTTCCCATAGGGTCAGGGAGAAGGTTTGTCAGTTATAGCTATGTTTGTACCTGGCACAGAGTTGGTACTTAATGAATATTTGTGCCATGGAAGAAAAAAAAAAAAAAGCAGATTCTGAGCTAGTGAGGATGGAGTGCACTTTCTGAGAAATCAGTAAAGCTGAATTCTATCAATTTTATAATTTTGTAAGTACTATATTTAAAAATACTTACCTATAGGGCATGGCCAACCAATTGGTAATCTTTAATTTTTATTGATAATAATGGCTACAGTTTATCAAACATTACTTAAAAGTTTAGCACTGCGCTAAGGACTTTACAAGCATTATTAAATTTAATACTTACTACCGCCCCATGTCAAACCAAACCCTCATTGGTTACCTACACTTTAGCCATAACCTACCTCTTATTTGGTAAGAGAACCCTGAGTTTTTTTCTGAGCCACAGTGTTGCCAGCCCAGGATATAAATTCTGGTTGGTCTAAGCCAACAATAGCAACCCTATTCCTCAATTTCTTAGCTCCTTGCTGTAAGCGGCGCCTTATGCTCTGGTTCTGGCTAACAGGATCTAACAAGAAGTCCAATACAGAGACTATGAAGAATCCTATTTTCTGATAAAAGAAAAGATATGTTTGCTTTGGATATAAATGTGGTACCTGGAGCTACTGCAGCCATTTTGCAATCATGACACAATAAGAATGAGGGAAAAGCCTTAAAAATTGGGAGACAGCATTAAAGCACTGAACCAACACAATTAGCCAGCACTTCCAGAGCTCTTGTTAAGTGAGAGAAACTATACTTCTTTTTGTTTAAGCCACTTAAGTGAGGCTGCTTTACTCACGACCAAGTGATTACAAACCCCGTGGTCTAGAATACTATCATTCTCAGTTTTAGATGTAAAAATAGACTTAAGATTTAGGTCACACAACCAGTAAACTATAATGCTAAATTTCAATCTAGTTAAAGCCTGTCTTCTCAATCACTATGCTATATTTATCCTATCAGTGTTGTTAATCTACAGTATGTTTTTAAACCCCTGGGAACTCTTTTTAAAAAATAGAATAACACAACAGTAGAGAAAGAAGAGGAAAAAGCAGGCTTCCCATAGCCTTTGCCATACCTGGGGTGCAGTCCTTTCTGAATCTGGGATGCTGGTCTCCAATAAGGGGTGGCATGGCCCTACAGACTTACTTGCTACCACATTTGGAAGTTTCGCCAACAGCAGAAGGAGGAAAGTGGTGGCCACATGGGGTGAGGCCAGAGAGGCAGAAATAAGGATTGAGGTTTTGAGGTGCAAGCTCTGCTGGGTTGGTGAGGAAGTCAGAAAGCAATGCTGGGGAGCTGGCCTGGAGTTGGACTGAGATCCAGCCTTGTTCGGACTTGGCGGGCATTGGCCATCCAGCGGCATCCCCTGCACAGGGTCAGGGAGCATGGCGACTCAGGGAAGATGCAATGGCAGCCAGAGACTGCCACTTGCTTGCAATGTGCTTATCATATAAACAGAAAGAAGAGAGAATCGTGGGCCTGCCTAGGGGCAATGCAAACAGCTGGATCCTGCACTGTCAGCGTTTTCTACTGGGAAATGAGGGCAAGGATACATTCATTCAACCCCAAATGTGTCTAGGCATTAGAAACAAAACTGAGTAAGTCTCGGTACAATGTACCAGTTGCTGAATTGGGCACTTTATGCATCTTATTTAATTCACAAAGCAACCCAATGAGATAGCTGTTAATATTCTTGAGTTGTCAATTTTTTAAAAAATTGAAGCTCAGAGAGATTAAGAAACTTTCCCAGGCTGCGCAGCTAGAAAACGATGGATTGGGATTCCAGCCTAGGTCAGTCTGTTTCTGAAGCCCACGATGCACTACACCAACCCTATGGAGGCTCAGAGATACCTGTCTGGAGGAAACAGACAGGTGTTTCTTCTGTACTGCAGAGAGAAGGCAGTTAGCGGTCTGTGATTCCTTGCATTTAACCTCTGAAGGAGAAAGGCTGTGGTAATCCTAGAATGAATCGTGCTCGACAGCTGTCACCACCCGAAATGGCAGGAACAACAAGGGGAGTTCTGAAAACCTGGCCAGGGGAGGCAGTTCCTTTTCTGAAACTGCTACAGTTCTGATTCAGGCGGTTGGGTCCAGACACATTTTCTCTTCAGAATTCAGAAGCTCAGTTTGTAAATGTTGCGTTAGAAGTACCAATGGGATATTCAGGTACAGAATATCTGAGAGATTCTTAGATATAAGAATTTGGGTATTGGCCAGGAACCATAGGCTGAAATGGTAATTTGGTTGTCATTGGTATAGAGAATGATCAACTCTAAAGGGGTAAAAGAAGTTCAAGGTTGAGACTATTGAACAGAAAACTGGCCCGTGGCAACAAGTTCACTAGTGTGGAAGGTGGTTATGTTGGTGGCCCCCAGTGAACCACGCTTCTCAGTATTCGTACTCTTGTGTAGTCCTTCCCTTTGCATCTGGCCTGGCCCTGTGACCTGCTTTATGCAATAAAATGCTGGGACAATGACACTGTGCAAGTCTAGGACTAAGGAACTTTAAGAAGGGTCAGCAGCTTTACTTTGGTGTGTGGGCTCTGAGAGAAGCCAGCTGTATTCAAGAATTCTGAACACGCCATGAGAAGCCCAACCTAGCCGTGTGAGAAGGCTGCACAGAGGAGAACTGAGGCCTCTGGTCACCAGGCACTGCAGAACTCCCCTAGTCACCAGATAGGGGAACTGCCAGCCACGGGAGTTAAGGTCGTCTTGGAATTTGGTCCTCTAGCCCCCCCGTTCAGCCATGCCGGCCTATGCCATGGAGAACAGAGATGAGCTCACCCCACCACGCTCCGCCCAAATTCCAGAATTGTGTGCAGATGATTAGAACAGTGCTATTCTAAACCAGCAAGTTTTTGGGTTCATTGCATAACAATATGTAACCTATAACAAATATGTACCTGGACCAATATGTGTATAAACCTCTATATCTCCATGTGCTTGCCAGTCTCCCCAAGGCTATTTTTTTCCTTTTGAGGTCTCTCCTAGAAACAGAACCACAAGACACTCAGAGACTCAAGAAGATGAGGCCTCTCCATGGCTGTGATCATTTTTTTTATATATATATTTATTTGAAAATATAGTTTGTTATTTATATGTCATAGTTCAGCATCCTGATGTTTCCTTTTAAAATGTTAGGTCTAAAAATACGTATTGTCTAGGAAGTGGAATCATATGTGCCAGATTTTTTAATGTTCACCTCCTTTAGGGCCCAGGGAAATTACGAGGAAATGAAAACAAAACAAAAAAGAATCTCTAGGAAGAAAAGGGCTTAACCTGCCTCCATTTATTAATACAAGATCTTTGAGCGACCTTCTGTTCTATGCGTGTGACTCACCTTTTGTTGTATTTAACTTTCTACCCTTCAGTTTCTATAATTCTTCCAGTTCACCTGGCAACTTGATGCTTTTATTATGTCTCATCAGATCAGTCTTATTTAATTATAGTGCAGAGTGTTGCCTCAATGAAAAGAAATACACATGACAGAGCTTGACTTCCAATTCTGACCTCAATCTGATCTCTTTGGCATGAAACTAAGAAAATGCTCTCTGAGCCACATTGCCATTGGATAGAAAGGGAAATCATTGTCCAGAGATATATTTCCAAAACTGTAGCCAATATCTATATGTGGCTCTTGAGAATTTGAAATGTGATTTGTCTGAATTGAGATATTCTGTAACTGTAAAATACACACTTGATTTCAAAGACTTAGTATGAAAAAGGATGTAAAATATTAATAATTTTTATGTTGATCATATGTTTAGGGGATATATTGGATCAAATAAAATATGTTCAGATTAATTATATCCTTTCAAATTATTTTCTTGTGGCTACTAGAAAATTTAAAATTACACGTGTGGTTCAACATTTTGGCTCATATTATACTTGCGTTGGATAGCACTGGTCCAGAGCACCATGCTAAAGATATAGGTTATAAATAGAGATACAGAATTGTATGTTAAGTCAGTCTGGTATTACCGCAGAAATACCATGGATTTTCACATTAACTGGACCCCCTTATTGTGGCCTGACAATCTTAGGTAGCTTCAGTGGCTGTACCAGACAGTTTTATTCTTTCTTTATATTTTTAGAGACAAGGTCTCACTCTATCACCCAGGCTAGAGTGCAGTGCTGCAATCACAGCTTACTGTATCCTCGATTCCTGGGCTCAAGGGATCCTCTTCCCTTAGTCTCTCTAGCTGGGACTAGAGTTGCATGCCATCAGGCCTGGCTATGTTTTTTGTTTTGTTTTGTTAACTTTTTGTAGAGACAGCATCTCATTATGTTTCCCAGACTGGTCTCTAACCCTTGGCCTCAACTTATCCTCCAAATTCAGCCTTCCCAAGTGCCAAGTGCTAGGATTACAGGTATGAGCCCCTGTGTGCAGCCCAGACAATTCTATTCTGATTAAACTATTAACCCTACCAGTGGCCCCATCACCTTCCCCAAAGCACTTCTACTTCAACTTTCAGGAAACTAGTAGCCATCAGAGAGTTACTTACTCAACTTCCTGCCAAAGCACCTACAAATGTATTTTTAAAACATTGCTAAAAGATCACTAAGTGTCTAAGCAAAAATAACCAATGAATTGGGCAGTTTGTAACATATGACAAAGTAAAATGGCTAATAATAATAGCAGAAGGGCTAGGAAGAGCGAAATGGAAGTATTGTCTTATAAGGTTCTTATACCATAATAATATCACAATATCACTTGAAGACAGACAGTGATAAGTTAAAGATGTGTCTATAGCATACTGCAATTTAATGGGAAAAGGATAGTCTTTCAACAAATGGTGCTGAAACTGGATACACATATGAAAAAGAAATGAACTCTGAACCTTATTTCACAACATATACAAAAATTACCTTGAAAGGAAGCATAAATCTAAAAGTAAAAGTGCATGTTATAAAGCTTCCAAAAGAAAATATGGGAGAAAATCTTTGTAACCTTGTGGTTGGCAAAAATTTCTCAGATAGGCAAATCATAAAAGAAAAAGTGGAAAAATTAGACTTCATCAAATTAAAAATTTCTGCTCTTTATATCATTAAGAAAATTTAAAAGTAAGCCTATAGACTAAGAAACAATATTTAAAATACATACATCTCTGACAATGAACTTGTCCCGTAATTAAGCAATTAATTCTTACAACTAAAAAATAAGGAGATAATACAGTAAAATATGGGCAAAATATTTGAATAGATACTTCATTAAAAAAGATATATGAATTTCCAGTAAGCACATGAAAATATGCTCAACACTAGTTATCAAGGAAACACAAACTAAAATCTAAATGAAATATCACTTCACTCTAAAATGGCTAAAATTAAAAATATTAACAATGCCAAGTACTGTCAAGAATGTGGAGAAACAAGAAGTCTCATAATTACTAATTAGAATTTAAAATAGTACAACCATGGAAAACAGTTTGGAAGTTTCTTATAAAGTTAAATGTAGCCTAACTATATGACTGAGTGATTCTACTCTAATTACCCATAAAAAGTATGCCTACAAAAAGAATGCACTACGCAAAATTTCAGAGCAGCTTTATTCATAATAGCAAAAACCTGGAAACAAATCAAATATACATCCACAGGTAAATCCATGAACAAACTATGGTATATTCATACGATAGAATATTTCTCAGCTATAAAAAGGAATAATCTCATACATGCTAAGGTCAAATCATTCATCTAAGTTATTGTATTAATTTGTATCTCTTCTAGTACTACGTAAGAGTTTCTAATGCTCTATCACACTTGCTACATTTGGAATTTTTAGAGTTTTATCAACCTGATGATTATAATAATTTAAATAGTCTAAAAATAACAATGGTAAAGAAATAAGTAAATTAGTGGAAGAACATAGAGAGCCCAGAGACAGACCCACACTTTGGTGGAACCTTGGTATATGACAGAGTTGATACAACAAATAGGTGGGGAAAGGAAGGATTATTTAATAAATAAACCATATAGCTAAAGATACTATCAATCCCTATCACAATAAATACTAGATAGATGAAAGACCAAATGTGAATAAGATAAAGAAGGACATTATATACTGATGAAAAGATCAATATAGCAAGAGGATATAACAATTGTAAATATACACGCACTGAATATGGTGGCACCCAAGTATATAAAGCAAATATTAATAGACTGAAAGGGAGCAATTGATGGTACTACAGTAATAATAGGAGACTTGAACACCTTATTTTCAGCAATAAACTTATCATCCAGAGAGAAAATCAACAAAGAAACATTTGAATTAAACTGCACTCTAGACCAAATGGATCTAACAGACATTTACAGAATAGTCCATCCAACAACTGCAGAATATACATTTTTATCAGAGTTCCAATACATAGAACATTCTCCAAGATAGAGCATATCTTAGGTCACAAAACAAGTATTAACAAATTTTAAAATATTGAAATCATATCAAGTATCTTTTCTGACCACAATGGAATAAAACTAGAAATCAATAACAGAAGTAATGTTGGAAAATGTACCAATTCATGGAAGTTAAGCAGCATGCCCTGAAAAATAAATGGGTCAACGAAGAAATTAAAAAGAAAACTTAATAATTCCCTGAGACAAATAAAAATGAAAACACAACGTACCAAAACTTATGAGATACAGCAAAAGCAGTTCTAAAAGGGAAGTTTATACAATGCCTACATCAAAAAAGTAGAAATATCTCAAATAAATAGCCTAAAGTCACGACTCTAGGGACTAAAATTCAAGAACAAACCAAAGTCAAAATTAGCAAAAGTGAAGAAATAACAAAGATCAGGCCGGGCACAGTGGCTCACGCCTGTAATCCTAGTACTCTGGGAGGCCGAGGCGGGCAGATAACTTGAGCTCAGGAGTTCAAGACCAGGCTGAGTAGGAGTGAGACCCCATCTCTACTAAAACTAGAAAAATAAGTTGGGCAATTTAAATTTTTCTTTAAAAAATTTTTTTAAATAACAAAGATCAGAGCACAAATAAATGAAATAGAGATTAAGGAAGGCAGTGTTAGATGTTCAAATAGAGGAGAAATAGTCTTTTAGAAGAACATGAGTGGATTCAATGATATTTGAGGAGTCACCAGTGATCAATTATTGTGTTTTTCTTCATCATTGCTCAACTCTGCATGTGAAGGCACAATGGAGGCAAATTTTTGGATTTAACTAGATTTTGATTTAACTAAGGGAATAAGATACAATGAGAAGCAAGTGGCTTAGCAGCATATGCAAGGGACAGTGAATAGTAGCAGGATTAACAACATTTTCCATCATATATCTATGCAAATAACATTTTCCTAAGTTTAATAAAAATAGAATTTCAGAAATAGTAAAAAAAAAAAAGAAAAAGAAAACGTAAGAGAGTATCTATATCATGCTAGAGCATAGGTGGAGTTTTGAGAAGACACAAGAGGTATCCACTATAAAGGCAAGTGTTGCTAAAACTGACTACTTTATAGTAAAATATCTCTGTGGCAAAGAGTGCTGTAAACAAAAGGGAATTAAAAAACTTATTTAGATATTGTTTTCAACATGTTTCCTGACAAACTCTTTCAAATCAATAATTTTTAAAAATTCAATAGAATAAAATGTTGGGCAATTCACAAAGGAAACCCAAAGGGCCATATAAATATATGGAAAGATGTTGACCTTCACGCGTTAATAATCAGAGAAATAAAACTTAAAACAACTAGGTGATATTTCCATCCCTTCAACTGGTAAAAAATGTCAATTTGATGATTGCAGGGGACTGGTCCTCATTCTTGGAGGTCTCAATTCAACAGACTCTAACCCTACAAAGATTTCCCAATCTCTCCCTGGTGCTATACATTTCCTAGGGCAGAATTATTTTTTTTTGTTTTCTTCCTTACAATTAACATGTATATTTTTACTATTATTTGTTTGTATATCTATCTCTTTGACTAAACCATAAGCACATGGAAAGCAAATGGGACAACATCTGTCCTTTTTCTGCCACCGGTCCTGGCACTGTTCATGGCTTGTAGTGGGCTCAGAATGCATGTTTACTGCATTGAATGTGAGCCACTTTTTTTTCTTCCAGAAAAGTACAGAGGCTGATTGCCAACAAATTAATCTGAGCTTGTGCAGTTTGGGTGTATGATTTATAAATTAACGATGAGCCTGAGTCAAGAATCTTCATGTCAAGGAATGCTGGGGGAGAAGCTGATTGTTAGACATGAATGCATGGAATGATTTTATTGATATTTCTGGATTCTTTTACACTTGTTCTGAAGGATGTTTTCTCCCAGTTGGGGAAACTATGGAGACAAGTGGCATGAGGCTGCTCAGGCATCAGGGAACATTTTCATCAGGCATTAATAATTTGAACCTTACTTGGAAATGCTTTTATCACTTTAACCTATGGCTCCTGAGGCACACTTGTTATCAGTTTTTAAAAATACAAGATACTGTTAGGGACTGGCGTTGTTTTGAATTAATTAAGACAAGGTCCCATGTGGCAGAGGAAATTAAAACCATGGCTTTGCGAATCTGTCTTCCTTATGAAATCGTTCTGCAAATCTGATTTCATTTTTAACATGGGAGTTTCAGGGGACCTTTGGGGAGATAGACAAGGGGGACATACTGCTTCTGGTCAATTATACTCTTCAGAGGAGAAGGTAGTAGGGGATGGACTTCTGGGGTTCGAGCATGCACGTGTGTGTGTGTGTGTGTGTGTATAGTCATGATGGACTGTATATATTAATACAACAGTGGTCCCATAAGATTATAATGGAGCTGAAGAATTTCTATTGCTTAGTGATGCTGCAGCCATTACCATGTCATAGCAAAATGCATTGCTCACGTGTTTAGGGTGATGCTCGTGTAAACAAACCTACTGCTCTGCCAGTTGTATAAAAGTCTAGCACATCTAAGTATGCACAGCACATAATACTTGATACTGATAATAAACCACTGTTATTGACTTATGTGTTTAGTATGCTTTTTGTCATTAGCGTGTACTCCTTCTACAACGCAGACACGTGCAGGGCACCGTTGGGACTGCAGAGGATGGGTGCCATCTCAATTATAAGGTGTCAGGAACTATTAATACTTCCTGGGTGAGCATATTCTTCCCCTTCCTTTTTTCTTTTCTCCTACCTGTGCTTTTGCCCTGCCCCACCCAAGCAAGTCTCACTGGGTTTCCATAGCAGTCCTCAGTCCTAAAGAAGCTGGGACATCTAGGTGACCACCGGTCACCAGGCACCTTTGCCAGTGCTGGGTAACGCAAGCATTTGCCTCCAAAGCCTTGAAGACTCCCAAGCCTTCCATCTGGCAAAGCGTTGGAATTCAGTCTTGCCCGGGCCTTCCTTTCCCTGGTTTCATTTGCTTTTGTCCAAACTGCCTTTTGTGGTTTCCATAGAAATGAGCTTCTAGCAGGGCCCAACCCATGGAAACTTCAAGGAGATTAACAGGCATCATTGCTCCGTTCTGTTTATTTCCCACTTGCTTATTTGATTAAAAACTCACAATTCTGGCTCCTTATCTCTCTGGTGCAAAGGAGGAGAAATTCATCACCTTGCTAGTAGGTTACGTGTGACGTATACATTTAATTTGCAGGCCGTTGCTCTGCGGTTGTGCAAACATTATATTTGCTGGTTTGGAGTAAAAAAAAAAGTACGTATTTGTATAGATGCTGGCGACTGATGAGAATGACTGACTCTCAAGGTTCCCTTGTTAGCTGGTGGAATCTTGAAGAACAGGGCAGGACTTTACCCTTGTCTCAATGGTCACACTGGCTCTAGCAGCCACCGGAATGCTACACTTGGTCACACCCAGCCCTCCCAGGGCTGAGTCCCTGTACCCTAAAGCTCTCCGCCAGGCAGGGAGGAGTTGGCAGGCAGTCCCCGAGGCTGAGGAGGGAGGGTTTGGGGAATGACAAGCTTGGATTGTATAGCACCTTAGGTAAGCTCAGCAAACTCAGAGCTGTGACTAAACCTAGATGGCTCTCTTGGTGGGCTAGACTCAGAGAATTGCTATGTCTGTACCTTTAACTTCCTCGCATGATTTTTGAAAGCATTATTTATCGAGTCGTAATTTACATACAGTAAAATTCATCCTTTTTGGTGTGCAGTTCTGTTAATTTTGACAAACACATACGTTTGTGTGGCCAGCACTAGAATCAAGAGGCAGAATGGTTCCATTCCCCTCAAAAATTCTCTTGTGCCTTTTGCAGTCCACTCCTCCCACCCCTCACCTCTGGCAGCCACTAACTTGTGCTCTGTCCCTATAGTTTTGCCTTTCCCAGAAGGTCACATAATGTAGGCTTTTGAGTCCAGCTTCTCTCCCTTAGCATAATGCATCTGAGACTCATCCACACTGAGGTATCTCTAATTATTACAATAATTCATCAAGGTAAGAGTTCTCTTAATGTCTTAGATGAGGTTCCTGAGAACCCCAGAGAGGATTCATGATCCACTAAAACTCATCCAACTCATAAAAACTGAAACCTGAGATTTGAACCCAGGTCTGTGTGGTTCACACACTGTCTGCACTATCCCTTGGCCAAGGCGATGCTGGCCACGGACACTGCGTCTCTCCCTGTCTTCGCCGGCTGAGGGAGGTGGGGACGTGAGGGGTGGACTCCAGGGCAAAGACCATCCATCCGAGTGGAGAGACAGCCCCTCCTTGCACCTCCTCCGTGAGTGAGCCTTGCCAGGCATCAGGATGTTTGAATCCATGTGCACTTCGGAGCTAGGAATGCTCCCACAACAGAATGTGCGGGCTCGCCCCTCCCATGCCTTGGAGAAGGTCTTTTATGAGTGTTCCCATGGGCCCTAGTTATTTTTACAGGGTAAAACTGCTATCCTGGAAGAAGGCTTTCCAGGGAAAGAGTTGGGTGGGCAAGCGAGTCTCAGTGGTCGGAGCAGATCTCCTGAGCACGGCAGAGAACAGAAGCAGGGGCCGCTCAGCACTGTCTGTGCTTCCCTTTCTTTTTAATGAGCATTTCGAAAAATATCACAGAGAGCAGATAAGTTGCTTGAAAACCTGGTTGGCTTTAAACAACACATACTTGTCATTTCACAGGTCCTGTGGGTTAGCAAAACGGGCACAGCCTCTCTGGGTGGCTCTGGCTCAGGGTCTCTCCCAAGGCTGCTGGCACGATACCAGCAGGGGCTGTGGGCTCCTCTCAGGGCTCCAATGGGGGACCATCTGCTTCCAGCTCACGAGTGTGGCTGCTGCCAGGCCTCCGGTTCTCGCTGCCTGCTGGGCAGAGGCATCTGGGCCTCTCCATAGGGTAGTTCACAGCAGGGCGCCTGGCCTGTCCCCGAGTGAGCAAGTGAGGCAACAAGAGAGCCAGAGACGACCCCTGAAAGCCATAGGCTTTTGGTAATCTCTTCTCAGAAGTGACAACTCATCATTTTTGCCGAATGTTTGTTAGAAGTGAGTCGCCAGGTGCAGCCCATACTCCAGGGGAGGGTATTACAGAAGGCTGTGAATATCAGGCATGAGGATCATCTTAAAGGTTGCCTACCCAAAGGTATAATTTACATATTGTAAAACGTGCAGGTCTTAAGCATTCAGCTCAATGGGTTTTGACAACTGTAGGCACCATGTCACCATCACTCAAAATAAGATATAGAACATTTCCCCCATCTCTAGGAAGTTTCCTGATGATCCTTTCCAGTCAATGCACCCACCCCCTCCCAAATGTCACCCTCACCCCTGCACACACACTGCCAGCTACTTCCTCATTTCTGCCACCATAAATTCCTTTTGCCTGTTTGTGGACTTCATAGAAGTGGAGTCATTCAATCTGATTTTTAATTCTTATGCTTTGCATCACAATCAGCTGTGTGAAAATAAGTGGAGACCACCCCGATGAGAACAAGTACAGAGTATTTATTTGGAGGTTGTATACGGGAGTCAGACACCAGCACTTGCATTTGGCCCAGACTCAAGGCAGTGGGGAGTGGGAGAGCTTTAGAGTGGAAAAAAGGGAAGGCTTCAGGTATGGTCTGATCAGGGAGGCTGGTGGCAGGAGGAAGCTGTAGGCAGCTAACTAGAAGTGGACATCCCACGTGTTTGGTTAGGGAGTATATTTGGCTTTCAGTTGGCCCTAAATTGGAAGTGAGGGCAAAATTAGGGAAGCTGACGGTTGTTAAGTTCTGACCATTTGGGGCCAATTCTAACAGAGGTCATCATTTGTTTTCCTGGACTGGTTGCTGCAAATTACAGGTCAGTGTTCTATTTCAGTAGATGGTCTGGCTGCTGGTCATTTTTATATTCATCTCTTTAGCTGCTTTCAAAATGTGGGGAGAAATATCCTAGGTGACTCATCCTACTTATACCTCGGTGGTATGGAGGAGCAGTGAGAAGGAATGAAGTCTTCATGCACGGGCAAAACCAACTTCGACAACTACTATCAAACATGCTGCAGGGAACCCAACAGGTCCGACAAAGCATGGCCAAGGCTGAGGGGAAAACTTCCAGGGCCTGGAATCAAAAACTGGCCACTTTCAAGGCACCTGAAGGATAAATTTTTAGGGCCAGCTAGAAATTTATCTTCCTTGTTTAAAGGGGACACCTGGGTGGGTTGGAGTCTGGAGAGATGAGGAAGGGGGCTGCCCTGAGCCTGAGAATCCCACCAGGACTAGTAGCCCTATTGCCAGCCTGGATTTCCCACGGCCCACAGCCTGCACAGCTGTTCTGATCATTGAGGATGGGTCCCCGCAGATGACTTGAGAAAGGGAGGCAGGGGCCAGGGCCCCAGACTGCCTGTTTTCAGGGAAGTCAGAGACATGACAACCTGGGGGAGAACAGACTGCCCTGCAGGATGGCCAAGGGCGTGGCAGTCCAGCAGAGGAAACACAAAATGTGTCTTTTCAAGACTCCAAGCCAAGGGCGGCACGGTGGGAGAAAGGGCCCAGGTTCCACTCCTCATTCTGCTTTGTGAGTGTAAATACCTGAGAATCTTGAGAAGTCAGGACACGACGTACAGGAGGACATTCTGCTTCCGGGGGATTATCCTGGGGCAGCGCAAAGGAACCTCTGTGTTACTAGGCTCTTCCATCTGAATCTTTCTGTCTCAGCCTGCCAGCACTTCGCCCAGGCCCTGCCTTTGGGATTGTTTTGTTTTGTTCTTTTTTCCAGAATGTGCTTGGGATTTCAATTATATTTTCAATCTCTTTCACTGGTCCTCCAAGAGAGATTTGGCTCATAGACTCGCACTTAAAACACAGAGATGTTACTGTTTTCTCAAGCAGTAGGTTGCTTTAGAAGCCAATTTTGTCATGAAGCTGTTTCTTTTAGAGTGTTTTGCACAGATCGTCCACTGCCGGTGGCATTTGCGTTACGGTTTAAAATCCCAAAGTGATTGATGTTATATGTGGTGTGTGCGTGTTTGCTCTTTTCTTCGTTTGATTTCTGGAACTACACTTCAAATTCTGTCTGTCATTGCTTCTCTTTCTGAACGCCTCTGAGCCGGGATGGGGCCCGGCTGGGTGAAAAGCCGGAGGCCAAGGGCAGACCAGGGCCTTCCCCTCTCACCACCGTCAGGGTCACCTTCCTCCCTCCCCCTTCCCTCCCTTCTTCCCTAAATCCCTTTCTTCCTCTCCTCCCTCTCTCCACTCTTCCCTATTTTATTCCCTTTTCTTTTAAAAAAAATTTTTGTGTCAGAATATTACAGGGCTTAAAACGTTTTGGTTACATAAATTGTTTTTGTACCTTTTGAGTCAAAGTTATAAGTTGTCCATACCCCAGATAATGTGCATTGTACCCGTGCCCGTTAGGTATGAATTTACCCTTCCCCTCTTCCCCTCTCTCTCCTGCTTGATTTCTGTTGAGTTCTACTTCCATATGTGCACGTAAGTGTCAATCGATTAGCTCCAATTTAATGGTGAGTACAGGTGGTGTTTGTTTTTCCATTCTTGTGATGCATTGCTTAGAAGAATGGTCTCAAGTTCCATCCACGTTCATGCAAGAGGTATTAGATCACTGTCTTTTTTATGGCTGAGTAGTATTCCATGGCATTCCCATTTTCCATCTTTCTATGCTCCCCTCCTTTTCCTTATAAATATTTCTTGAGCATCTAAGAGCACCATGGTAGGCATTGGGTAGAGACACAAGAGAAGGAAAGAAGATCAGCATGTGGGGAAAGAACCAAACAAGATTGTTTTGGTAATGAAGGAATGAGCAAAATGTAGCCCAGTCCAAAATTCAGGCATCCCTCATGCTGCCTGGAGAGGGTCGGGGAAGGCTTCACGGAGGAGGTGCCCGTTAGGCTGAGACCTGACTGGTGGGAAGGAGTTTGCAGGTGGATACAGGGCAGGAAAAGGTGGTGTCCCAGGCAGAGGCGATGGCATGTTCACGGGCACAGGGGCCCGAGAAAACTTGCTGTTTGTGGAGACCCACACATGGCTCCACGTGGCTCAAGTGTGAAGGGCTGAAGTGGGTGCAGGAGGTGTGATTTCGGGCCCATCCTATTGTGAAAGTTCCTATGAGCTGTGCTAAGGACATCGAGTTTTTATTGTGTGGATAATAGAGAGCCACTGAAGGATTCTGAGTGGGGGGATGACACGAATCAATGCTGCCTGCTAGAAACATCACGCTGTCAGCAGTGGAGACGGTGAATTTGAAGAGGGCTAGGCTGTGAGCCAGGGAACATGTCGGAGGCTAATGCAACACTCAGGACACGGATGAGAGCCTAGGCTATGGCATTGACAGTGGCAATGGAGAGAAGAGGACACAGACACATGAGGTACCTTAGCAGGTAAAATCAGCAGGCCTGAAGATTGATTGGATCTGATAGGTCAGCCCTGAAGAAGGATGGGGGATTAATTCAGTATCGGACCTGTTGAGTTTGAGGAATCACAGTCAAGCAAACTTCTAGTCCATTCGCTCTGAAAGCCTAAGTGTTCATTCTGATGAGCCTATTGGATCGTGTTACTCAGAAACGTTTTATCATCCGTGTCCTGAGCCCACCCACCTTTCCACCACTTCCTACCATGAACTCACACTTCAGACCCACTTTGAAACTCATCCTTGCCCAAACACGCTAATGCACGTCCAGGCGGGTGTGCCTTTGCTTATTATATTCCCTATACCAAACTCCCTTCCTGCCTCCTTCTTCCCTACAGAAACTCTATGCATTCCCTAAGGACTTAGTACAAATGTCTGTGAAGCCACCGCTAAACCATCCAACCTTGGGTTAAATTGTTTCTTTCTAGCAGATTTTCATATCTCTATTTTTGACACCCAACATAATCTGACTGGTCACCCATGTGTTTCCTTTGTACCACCTCTGATATACACCCTTACAACGCATTGTGTTTATTCTTTATATTATAGCTTGTGGTCCCCAAGCCCTGGGCCGCAGACCAGTACTAGTCCATGGCCTGTTAGGAACTGGGCCACACAGCAGGAGGTGAGTGGCGAAGCTTCCTGTGTATTTTACAGCCACCCCCATCACTTGCATCAGTGCCTGAGCTCCACCTCCTGTCAGATCAGCAGTGGCATTAGATTCTCATAGAAGCATGAACCCTACTGCAAGCTGCACAAGTGAGGGACCTAGGTTGCGCACTCTTTATGAGAATCTAGTGCCAGATGACCTGAGGTGGAGCTGAGGCGGTGATGCTAGCCCTGGGGAGTGGCTGCAATACAGATTATTATTAGCAGAGAGGTTTGACTGCACAGAGACCACAATAAATCAATTTCTTGCAGACTCATATCAAAACCCTGTCAGTGAGTGGCAAGTGACAACGTGATAATACTAGAAATAAAGTGCACAATAAATGTAATGCACTTGAATCATTCTGAAGCCATCCCACCCCCTTCCGTGGAAAAATTGTCTTCCACAAAACTGATCCCTGGTGCCAAAAAGCTTGGGGACTGTGGAAAAATTGTCTTCCATGAAATGGGTCCCTGGTGCCAAAAGGGTTGGGGACTACTGCTTTATAGTACGCATCTGATTATAACTAGAGAATACACTTTGTAATTAGTTGTTCACATTTCCATTATTTGTCTAATTAATGTCTGCTCTACTCCCAGTGCCTGACACATGGTGAACATTCCATACAATTTTGTTGCAAGGGAATAAATGTTAGTTCTCTGCCTTACTTCCTGCCCTATTCCTCTCCCACTCCCAGATTCTTGAAAGGTGGCAATGACAAACAGGTATGGAAAGATATTTAATAGCATCTCAGTCCCTCTGGGCTGGAAGAAACCTTATTGATCATGTGGTCCGATGCACGGGCCCACTACATCTCTGCCATGCGTTTTGCCCAGATTTCTCCATGGCTGCCCATCCCATAATCTTAGCATAGCTTGGTGAGTAAGCAAGAGAATATGTATTTTTAAAAAGGGCTGCTGGGCTTGATGATTTACTCCCAAAGAATAGAGTAGGAAAAGGGAAAAATAGAAACCTGGCAAACACTACCTGACCAAAGTGACGGGGGTTCATGAACATTATCAGTGATGTCTGTGGCTGTCGGGATGACGTGGCGAGAAGGCACCTCACCTCTGCGGTCTTCTTTCCAAAACCCAGAGCCCCAGTCTAATTAGTGAGAAAAACATCAAGACAAACATAGCTTGGAGAACATTCTACAGGATACCTGACCATTGCTCCTAAGGACTGTTAAGGTGATGATAATAAGAAAAGACCTGTCACAGACCAGGGGGTTCTAGAGAGACATGGTAACTAAACATGATCCCATACCCTGCATTGGATACGGAACAGAAAGAGGACCTTAATGGAAAAACTGGCGAAATCTGTATAAAATCTGTAGTTTTTTAGTTCATCATAGTGTGCTAATGTTGGCTTCCTGGTCTTGACAAGCGTACCATGGAAAAGTGAGATGTTAACAATGGGGGAACCTGGGTGAGGTGTGCATGGGAGTTCTCTTCATGGTCTTTGCAACTTTTCTGAAAATCTAAAATTATTCTAAATAAAAAATTTATTTATTTATTTATTTTTAAAAGTATCATAAAATTTCTGATATTCCCCCAAAGATTAGAACTATAGTCATAGGGGATCAGAACGGGCAGCTTGGCCTCAAACAGATCTGGGCACTGGTCCTGGTAAGACCTTTGAAAGGATGGTCGGTCTTGCTAGTAAAGTAATAGAAAAATGAGCTCACTCTGCTCTCTCTTTCTCCCCCTCCTCTCTCTCTCTCTCTCCCTCTCTCACAGGCACCCCGTGGAGCTCTGTTTTCACAACATCTAAAAGGAGCCCAGCAGACAGAAAGGAAAGGTAAATTTTTTTCTTTTACAATTGCTAGACCTATTGACTAAGACTGCCTTTTAGAACCTGCTTTTATAGCCTCAAAGAGTTCCTGAGAAATTCCCAGACAGACAGCACAAGGGACAAACTTCAGATCATGCCCCAAATCTTACCTGTTATCAGCCTGCCACGAAGAGAAGGAGTGGATATGACAGTTGACAGTACCCTGTTAATTTGGCTACAGCCATAAATCTTCTTCACCCTCTAAATAAAAATCTGCCAATGCCATCTCCCTCTCTTGCACTGGGTTGGCCCTTTTCTGCCCAGGGAAAAGTAAATAAACTTCCTTCTATCCTAATCTTTGGACAAATCTTTCTCAAATCCCACACATCCTAACAACCGTGGGCTAGACATTTAAAGCCTCTAAGCCTCTGTTTTATTTATCTATATATAAAAAAAGAGAATGATACATGCCTAAGGTTATGAGAATTAATTGGGATGGCATAAATCTAAAGTGTTCAGCCCAGGGTCTGGGATACAGTAAGTGTTCAAAAAGTGATAACAATAATAATAATGACTATCATTAGTTAACCCTCAAAGCTCCAAAGAATAAATCTAATCCCTCTTCTGTAATCCAGTTGACTAAAATGTTTACATGGAGTCTCCAAGGACCTACGAGGGAAAGGGAAAGGATTTTAAAAGAACCCTGTGCATTATGTGGGATAACAGGACAAAGCACCCAGCACAGTGCCTGGAACACATAAAGTGCTCCATAAATGTTAGTTAAATCTGCAAACATAAATTCTGAGTTTAGCCAGAAGGTAAGAGCCTGAAGGAGCCTCAGACTGCAAGACAAAGCCCAGTCAAGGTGTGAACTGTTTTATCAGCTCTCCTTCCTCAGAGGGAAGCAGCGGCAGAGAGCCTGGGCATCCCAACTCCTGGGCTCCACTCATATTTAGCCCTCCTGTTCTGAGAGACACTTCAGTCCTTCAAGGCCTCACTGGAGTCCTACCTCCTCCAGGAAGCCTACCTTTCAAAACTCCAGGGTTCTTTGATAATTTTCTTCTCAGGAAAGCACCTATAAGAGTTACGACTAGGCAGAGCACATGGCTCATGCCTGTAATCCTAGCACTCTGTGAGGCTGAGGTGGGTGGATTGCTCAAGGTCAGGAGTTCAAAACCAGCCTGAGCAAGAGTGAGACCCTGTCTAATTCTCAGCCTTGATTTCATATTGGAACCATCTGGGCAGTTCTGAAAAATCCCAATATCCAGACCCAACCTCATTAAATCAGGCCCACTAAATCAGAATCTTGTGGGGAGGAAGTCCAGACATCAGTACTTTTTAAAAGCTTTCCTAGGCATCTTTTATGTCTAGTCAAGATTAAGAATCACTGCCCTTAGGATAGCCCTGGGCCAGCTGCCTGGTAAAATCAGTGGTTCCCAAATTGTGTCAGAAAAATCTCACTTCCTTAAGGAGATTCTAAATTGATCAAAGTCAGGGTCCTAAACTATTTCCAGGAGGGTCGAGCATACTATTGATCATATAGCAGACAGAGCCTCAGTGTCTTTATCTGTAAAATGGGGATTTGTGTTAAAGTGCCTGTAAAATAGAAATATCTGTAAACTTTACAGGCATGCAAATTTGTATCCTATTCCAAAAGAGATGTTTGAGATGACGTGTACAAAGTGCTCAGAAAGATCTGGAACACAGCAAGTGCCCCATAAGTGGTAACTATTGTTGGATCAGCTGAAACCCAGGCACTTCGACTCACAGAGCAGTGTTCTTCTGACCTTAGGAAGTCCCCAAGAGACTCGGAACTCCCACAGTTGTCATCTAGAAGTGAAGACAGATTGGCTTCACTGATTGGCTACTAATTGTAGTCTCTGCTTAAGAAATGACTTTTTTGTTTTGTTAAATTTTTAATTAGTATGGGTACATAATAGTGTCGTATATCTTCATAGGGTAAAGAAATGTGATATTGTGATACAGGCATACAATGTATTTAATCAAATCAAGGTAATGAGGGTATTTGTTACCTCAAGGATTTATCGTTTCTTTGTGTTGGGAACATTCCAATTCGACTTCTTTAGTTATTTTAAAGTATACCGTAACTTATTGTTGATTGCAGTCACTTTGTTGTGCTATCAAATATTGCTCATTCTATCTAACTATATTTTTGCACCCATTAACCATCTCCACTTTATTCTCCCCCCAACCCCCGCTACCCTTCCCAGCCTCTGGTAACTGTCATTCTACTGCCTGTCTCCATGAAATCAATTGTTCTTAATATTTATTAATAGTTTCCACATAATAGTGAGAACATGTGAGATTTGTCTTTCTCTGCTTGGCTTGTTTCACTTAACATAACGTTATCCAGTTCCATCTATGTTGTTGCAAATGGCAGGATTTCATTTTTTTGTGGCTGTATGATATTCCATTCCATTTTGTACCACAATTTCTTTATCCATTCATCTGTTGATGGATACTTAGGTTGATTTGATACCTTGGCTGTTGTGAATAGTGCTGCAAGAAACTTGGGAGTGCAGATATCTTTTTGTACACTGATTTCCTCTCCTTTGGATATATACCCAGCAGTGGGATTGCTGGGCCATATAATAGTTCTATTTTTAGTGTTTTGAGGCACCTCCATGATGTTCTCCATAGTGGTTGCACTAATTTACATTCCCACCAACAGTGTACAAGGAGAGCTCCCCTTCCTTCCCTTCCTCCCCTTCCTCACCAGCATTTGTTATTGGCTGTCTTTTTGATAAAAGCCCTTCTAACTGGGATGAGATGACATTTCATTGTATTTTTTATTTGCATTATCTCTGATGACTAATGATGTCGAGCATGTTTTCATATGCCTGTTGGCCACTTGTATGTCTTCTTTTGTAAAATGTCTATTCAGATCCTTTGCTGATTTTTTTAACTGGATTATTTGATTTTTTTTTTTCCTATTGAGATGTTGGAGCTCATTATATATTCTAGTTATTAATCCCTGGTCAGATGGGTAATTTGCAAATATTTTCTCCCATTCTGTGGGTTGTCTCTTCATTTTGTTGATTGTTTCCTTTGCTGTGCAGAAGCCTTTTAGCTTAATGTGATCCCGTATGTCCAATTTTACTTTGGCTGCTTGTGCTTTGGGGGTATTAAGGAAATGAGTGTTTTGATCAGTGGGTTTTGTAAGGTCAGTTATCATGAGAATTTTAAGTCAACATGACCTACCAGAAAACAAGAGTACCTGAGTCATTCAGAATACTGATGATGTGAGATGAGGACTCTATCAGCCATATCAGCATGTCTGTGGACCTCATGTGAGGCCAGTGCTTAACTTACTCTGTGGAAGACACAACTCCCTCCTCTCTTCACTCTGCTGGGCTTTTCTGAGAAGACTGTGAGGACCTGATGTTCTGGACAGTGTGTGGGTTGGGCAGTTTGTTCTGCCACTCAGCAGGAGGAAGGATACATGCTTTCTATTTTGTTGTCAAAGGAAGCAATTCTCAGATGTTGCAGTGTTGCCAGTGCAGACGGAATGCAGAACTTTCCAAATCCTATCTCAGTTTGGTCTCATCTTTTAAGAATGAACAGTTGTCAGATTGGGAAAAGCAAGGTCACAGTAGCCAGAAGATGTAGAGACCCAGCAGATAGAAAGATCATAAGAAAGTCCAGAAGTTCAGGGTTCATCTAAGTGAGCTCAAGCCCTCCTCTGAGAGAATATTTCTCATTGTGCTGCAAGAGGTTGCAGATGAAACTGTAGACCTTTCGCTAGCACCTCAGGGAAAGTGGGTGGAAGAGAAGGTCAAGACAAGGAAAGCCACTGTTATCCTATCTGTTTTAGTTAAGGTGACACTAGCTGCCGTATGCTAAACCCTGCAGACTTGGTGGCTTAACACAATACAGGTTTACCTCTCCCTAGGACACTGTCCGGTGTGGGTGGCATGGCCCAGCAGCCTTCCACATCAACATTCAGAAACCCAGGCTCTTTCTAACTGTGGCTCTGCCCTCCTCATGATGGTCAGAGTTTTCCCCATTGAACTGATAGATGGGGACAGATATAATGAGAAAGGTACACCCACCTGCTTCTGCCCAAAAATGACACACGTCATTTCTGGCCATATCTCTTTGGCCAGGGCTCTGTCATATGACCACACCTGATTTCAAAAGATGTGGGAAATGTGGTCTAGCTGTGTGCCCAGGGGGAAAGGGAAATGGGCTGGACATGACAAAGCAGCAAACCAAACCATAAAGCTAACTGGAATAAAGATGCACCAATATAAATGAAGCATTCAGAATTTTAATGTTGATGCCCCAATTTACTTCAAGCTGGTTAAGACAGTCTTTGAGTATTTTGTTCCATCCAAGATGCCACACTTTGATTGAGACCTTGAAATATTCTCATGCACCCAAAATGAGTGCCATGTTCTGAATGTTTGTGCCTTCCCCACAAATTCACATGTTGAAACCTAAATCCCGATTGTATGATATAGGAAGTGGGGCTTTGGGGAAGTGATGAGGTCATGAGGGTGGAGCCTTCATGAATGGGATTAGTGCCCTTATAAAAAAGATCCCAGAGAGCTAACTAGCCCCTTCCACCATGTGAGGACACAGAGAGAAGGTGCCATCTATGAACCAGGAAATGGTTCCTCACCAGACTCTAAGTCTGTCAGAGCCTTAATTTTGGATTTCCCAGCCTCCAGAACTGTGAGAAATAAATTTCTGTTCTTTATAAGCTACCCTCAGCTTATAGTATTTTTGTAGCAGCCTGAACAGACTAAGATAAAGGGAAATGAGGATGGACAGGAGACTTGACAATATGTCATATGAGAATCATCAGAGAGAACTCGGACTGTGTATGCTGAGAAGAGAAGACACAAAGGAACATAATAACCATCTTAAAATGTGTGAAGAGTAGTGTAGAAAAAAATCATGTGAAGGTGGAAGCTATTTATTATCTAGAGAATACTCCTCCCAGGTTTTCTGATTCTAGTCCATCATCATCTTTGAGCTATTTTACTACTCTGCAAGTTGTAGGTAATTAAGAGTTATGCAAAATAATTCTTATAGATATGCAAATTATGTCCTGTCCTCCCTGTAGAAAAGCCAGTTTTGCCTATATCTGCCTATTAATTTAAATATTCCTAATTTGTAAATGCATCTATTCTTTAGATTCTCATTTGAACCAGTTATAAAATGAATATAATAAAATCTTTCACATATGCTCATTTTTATGTCTATAGGAGACATGATTTTTTTTGAAAATTATTTTTTAACAGTGACTGTGTAGAGAAAAAAAGATGATAGACTGTGATAAATAGAAAAAATGAAAATACAAGTAGCCTTGGCTCAAAATACGGAAACAAGAACATGAGTTAAAAAGTCAGAAAAATCTAGGTTCAATTCCTGGCTCTACAAATTTCTACAGTGAGATGTGGACACATTACTTCACCTCACTCAGTTTCCTCAGCTATCAAATGGGTATAACATTGGTACCTATGTTGTAGGACTCTTGGGAAGATTAAATACAATAATCCAAACAAAATGCTTCATGCCATGTCTAGCATATGGTTGCTCAATAGATAGGAGTGGTTATTATTGTTATCAGTTTTATTTATTATTCTCCATGAAAATCAGAGTCTGCTCAGGGGTGGCAAGTAGGTTATCATGGAGGCTTCCAAGAAGAGACTGAGCAGCTGTGGTGGAGGGGTTGGTGGAGGTGTTGCAGAGGGGTTTCTGGTTCAGGTGGGAGGATGGTCCCCTGGTTATCTACACACAGGGCTCACATGCCACCTCCTTTCATGCTTCTGAGCCTTGGCACATTTCCTCCATGTGGGAGCTCAGGAGACCTCCACCCAAGCCTGTGGTAAACTCTTACCTCAGAACTCAAATGTCCTCTCCTCTGCAAACCTTCTCTGTGGCCCTCGGTGGTCAGGAAACCCCATTCTCTGTGTTCTTGTGGCACCTTGTTTGTATATCTGAGAAGCCAGCTCATCACTCCTTTCTTGACTTGAGCTTTGAAGGCTCATGAGCTGGGACCACACCCTTTTTCAGGAAATCCTGGCAGAGTGACCAAGGATGGGTGGGGAACCTGCGGCCTTAAGCCACATATGGTGTTCTAGATCCTTAAGTGCGGCCATTTGACTGAATCCAAATTTTACAAAACAAATCCTTTGGATTTGGATTTAGTCAAAAGGCCTCACTGAAGGATTGAGAAGGCCACATGTGGCCTTAAGGGTGCAGGTTCCCCATCCTGGAATAGGCTCTTAATCATTGATTATTGACTTAAAGATCTCTAATAATGACACAGCTGTGACTTCACTGCCATAGATATGCACTACAGTCCCCTGCATTCCAAACTGGTGGGCAGCTGATCAAATGTGCATTTTAAACATAATTAAGGTGAGACATACAAGTATTGGTGAGCATGTGATGGAACTGCAACTTTCATGGACTGCTGGTGGCTGAATAAATTGATACAACCTCTTTGGAAAACAGCTTGGCCACATCTATTAAAGCCAAACATGTGTATGCACTGTGACCCAGCCTTTCACTCCCAGGTGTGCAGCCAACAGAGGTGCCCATGTCCACTCACTAAATAACATGTTCTAGAATGTTGAAAGCAATACTATTTATAATAGCCCCAAACTGGACACTACTCAAATGCCCATCAAAAGTAGAATAAACACGTAAATTATAGTGTAGACCACAGCAATGAAAATGAACAAACTATGACTACACACAACAATCTGGACGCATTTCACAACTGTCCTGTTATAGGAAAGAACTGAGCCAGGAAGGAATACATATTATTGATTCTATTTATATAACCTACAAAAGCAGTCACGGTAGATTCAGGAGAGTGATTACCTGGGAGGTGGGTAGTGACTGAAATACGGGAGAAGAGGTTCCCTGGAGGCAGATGGTGCTGTTTCTCCATCTGACAGCTGGTTACAAGGATGTATTGGCTTGTGAACACTTATGAAGTCCAAATGTTGACCTATGCTTTTTAAAATGGGTATACATTATAGTTTGATAAGAAATATTTTTAAAAACTAGGATCGTCAAACTACAAAAATCCAAAAGAACTTAAGGCACCACTATGCCTAGCATAGGGCCTTGCATTTAGTAAGTTCTAGAAAAAAATTAATTAAAAAATATTTATTTAGCCATTATTATATTCAAGGTCCTAGCAATGCAAAGTTGAACAGGACAGAATCCCTAACCTCAAGCAATTGCTCCTACAGCAAGGATCCAATAAATTAGGATCCAATAAATTAGGATCTCTGATGATTTGTAACACCAGGTGGCATGTGATGGTAGCAGCTAACACAGGTACACAGGCCCTAAGTGCTTTATGTATATTGACACTTCATTCTCATCACAATCCTAAATGTAGATCTCCTCTTTGTTCTGCTCTCCAGCGACAATTGTCTCGGTTTCTCTAGGTTGGACCCCGATCTCCTGCTCAGGACACTGTTCCCTCTGCTGGAACCATTATCCTTCTGTTATATAGCCGAGATTTACAGGGCCACGGGACAGAGAGACAGAGTCACCGAGGCTGTAATCATCAAAAGGAGTTTTATTGTCGAGCTCGAGCTAGGGTCCGAGCCCCCAGAGTGCCAGCGCAGTGGCCTCTTCTTCAGGCAGGGACCCCCCCTTTGTGTGCTAGTGAGCCTTTTATACCCAAGCTGTTTACACACTGATCATGCATCCGCCCCCACAGCGATTCTTACTTCATCTTGCCCTGATAGGCTCTAACCTGTTCCGGGTCCTAGCTGAGAGACTCCGGTCTCCATGTTCTTTGTCTTTCTCCTCTGCATCCCATAATGTACTCATAATGCCTTGTGGTTAGCAAACAAGCAGTAAACAGAAGCTGGAAGGTGTCCACTGTCCTTCTAGCCCAGTATCTTACACTTCCTCTAAGCCCATTCCCCTCCACTCATTTATCAGCTCTCTACCAAAACATCACTTCCCCAGGGACCTCCAGGTAGGTACAATTTGCCTGTTACAGGGTTTCAAACATGATGTACCTGCCTTCACAGCATTTGTCTTGTTAGGGAAAAACCCCCACCCGGGGGCCCTGAGACAAAATGCATATGAAAGCTTAAGGCTGATCCTACTAATAGTTGATTGATTGTCAATGTATAAAAATGGGAAAAAATAAGGAAGCGTTGCTCAGAGTCTGGTGGCATGCCCCTCTGAGCCCGCTGGCGTAATAGAAAGCTGATTCTCTGACTCTCTGGTGCTGCTCGGTTCTTTCCAGGCCTATCGCTGGTTATTTGTCGCAACAGTTTCAGTTTCCACTTTTATATTTTTCATTAGATGATTTTATTAAGATTTTCCTTATCATTAGACTGTAAGCCCTCTGGGGGCATAGACCATGTGTGTTCCCTGCTGTTGTCTCAGTAGCTAGCATATGACACTCAGTAGCTACATAATAAAATAAATATGTGTTGAGTAAATGAGTTAAGTACCTACCATGAACAATTACTATAAAGCGATACAAAATTTAGAGCAAGAATTAAATATAAATGACATGATATCATCTTGTACACTTCTCATTAATTAAGTGCAATCACTGCTTATTCTTCGAAGCCAACCAGAACATGTTCTTGTAACTCACCCTGAGCCTTTTTATTAGGATGAGAATAATAAATTTTTAAAAATATCTGGGGGCTCATTTAGAGCTCTGTCTCCAGCCTGGTTTCTACTACCCTGTGATTTTGTTTCTTTCTAGAGAGTCTTTGAGTTGCCTGTTTAAATGTTCTCAAGAAAAAAGGCCTTGGTTGCCCTGCCAACCTCTGCTCTTTTCCTCAAAGCAGAAGCAGGGAGATAAGACTGTGGGGAGAAGACTGAAAGCACAACATATGCCTATATACCAGCAGAGTGCATCCTGCTAATTATGTTTTTCGAATTACTGGTTTTCCTAGAAGTGGGCGGGGGGAGCATACTAGAAACTTCCTCTCCCATAAGATTGCTTAAGATTCCCAGAGTAACCGAGTCTTCAGTGAACTCTGAGGTTCCTAGTAGTTTTGAAACTAGGATTCTGGCTCCATTTTTTAAAATTTTAAACATAAATTTTATGCTGCAATTAAACAGAATATAATAACATTCTCACACAGGGACAAAAGCAGTTGTTTGCTGTAACTCTGCCATTTTAGGAGTTTAAAAGCCAAAGGCTATTCCCAGTGTCAACCAAAGTACCTTCTGCTGTATCATCATTTCTCTTCTGGGTTTCAAGTTTGTGGGGTACTGAGACTACATCTTTTCTGCATGTTTAAGCAACTTTCTGTCATCACTCAATCTTCCAGGGAAGCAAAAACTCTCATTAGGACCGTCCCTCAGTCTGTGCTGTACCCAAAGTGTGAATTTCCAACTAGAAGTGAGGAGTCAAGGACTAATGTTTTATGCCTTCCTCCTTCCAAAGGGCTCAACCTTTGGGAGACCAACACCAAAAACAGTGCAAATGCGCCACAGGTCTGAATGAGCATGGATGCTGCCCACAGGACTGCCTTGGAGAGAAGCCCGCAGTCCTTCGCATTCTAAAAGCTGTCATCAGCAGTAATGAGGACTGTCCTTGCCTGTCTCTAGGTGTTCACTGCTCTTCCTCTTCTCTCTGAATCCAAGGTGCCTTTTTGTAAAGGATGCTTCGTGCCCAGGATGTCTCTGGAGAATCTAGGAGTCTCTGCCCGAAGCTTCCAGAAGGTTCTTCTAGACATCAAGTCCCTGCAGACAAGATGCCCACCTCAGCTCTGGTGCTCACTCAACTCTCTGCCCTTTGGGGACTTAATGCAAAATCCATCCTCCAATTCCCAATGCCTACTCCTTAGGCAGGAGCCTGGGACATTCGGCAGCGTTTGGAGGGGGAAACTTGAGACAGGACAGGAGATGATATCTGCTGTCACCTTATAGACGGCCAATATATTTTTGAGAGAGAAAAACCTGATAGTATCTTACTAGGGAAACTTCCTAAACTCCTTCTTCTCAGAAACCACACTGAAACAGTAAAACAAAAACATTCCCGAAGATTAAACCTCTCCAAGAACAAGCATGGGGGCTTATCCCAAGTGGCCCTTTCCTTGCCCCGTTCTCTGAGACTGTAGTGGGATTTCTGGGGGGTGGCGTTTCTTTCTTTGGGGAGTGCTCATTCACTTAAATCACTGCAAGTGCAATGCTCTGGCGATCCTTGAATCTGTGGATTGGAATCTGGACAGGTGAAGAGAATCTAACATTTTTAGAGTTCTTATTATGTGCCAAGTGTTCACAACTATTATTTCACTTGTACTCCACAACTCCCTGAGCTGGAATAGAAGCTCCATAAGGCAGATATTTTGGTCTAGTTTTCCCACTGCCACATCTCTGGCACTTCCAACAGTGCCTGGCACCTAGAAGATGCTCAATACATGAATAAACCCAATCGGGACTGTGTAAGGTTATTATCATTCCCGCTTTTCAGCCAAAGAAGCTGAAGCACAAAGAGATTATGGAACGTATCCAAAGTCACAGGCTTTGTGAATAGCAGAGGCCTGTCTAATGCCAGCTCCTCTGCTCTTTCAGCTCTGCCCTGCAAGATTCATTCCTCAATTTCTCTACCCAGCAAAGCCTCTTCCCTCAGTGTTTCTCTTCTTTACCCTCCTCCTCCTTCCCCCTTTGTCTTCTCTTAAGCTAAATTGCACTTATAGGCAGCTTCTTCCCTTCTTTCTCCTCTGTTTCCTCATCTGCACAAGGAGAGGAGTAACTGTTGCTCTGCCCAGCACCCAGAGCTGTCATAAAGAAGACCCAGATGTTGGCTGTGACAGGCCTTGCAGTGAGAGAGGTGACAAGAAGCTGCTGGACAAAAAGAAGGGCTGAAGATGTGGCCTGCTCCCTGCGCATCATGTCTCTTTCGCAGTCACCCACTGAGAGAAATGCTTCCCAGACCTCAGTGCCAGACCAAGCTTTCTTCTCCTAAACTACTGGTTTTCTTTCCTTTCGAAGACAATCTGAATCTCCTTGCTGATTCTTTCTCTGCCTTCACTGCGGCACTACAAACTTAGCTGCAGAACTTTACAATATGTGCTGCTATATACCCACTCCCCTGCCCCCAAAAGTCATGTCCACCAGGATCCCCAGAATTTGACCTTATTTGGAAATAGGGTCTGTGCAGGTGCAATGAAACTAAGATGAGGTCATACTAGGTTAGAGTGGGCTCTAATTCAATTACTGGCGTCCTTAGAAGAAGAGAAAGCAGAGACAGACAGAGATAGAGGAGAGACAGGAAAAGAAAGCCCTGGGATGACAGAGGCAGAGCCTGGAATGTTGCAGCCTCTGGCCAAGAATTGCCAGTAACCACTAAAAGTTAGGAAGAGGCAAAGCAGGATTCCTCACTAGGGCTTTCACAGGACCCAGGCCCCTGCTGACACCTTGAGTTTGGACTTTTAGCCTCCATAACTATAAGAATAAATTTGTGTTGTTTTAAGCCACTCAGTTAGTGGTGCTTTGTTAAGGCAGTCCTAGAAAATCAAGACAGGGGCAAATTCCTTGCTATATTAGAAATCAAGGAATCTATCAAAAACCACTAGGACCTTTTCAAAGGGACTTGGAAACTACCTTGAAGAGACTTCCCACTGGCAAAAGATAGAACGGATTGAGAAACAGTGAGTAATAAATAGCAATAACTAAAATAAATGGAAACATATTAAGTATTAATAAGTTTAAATCCATGATGTATTATATAATAATATAGACTCTGTCATTAATCTTCTTTGGAGGATGCTCTAAACCCAACCGATTTGAAAACTGGGAAATAAAAGGAAACAATCAAGCATTTTCCTTTCTTTGCTTTGGGTAAGAAATAGTTAATGAGGAGAAGTTTCACTATATATAAACCAAGAAGAAATGATAGAATTAGAGCATCACCATTTGCAACTGCTAATAAATGAATAGATCTAAGCCATGATTAGCAACGATTGCTGGTATCACAGAACGAGAGATGGCCAGAACTTAAGTGTGTCCTGAAAGAAGTGCTCAACACCACCGATGAAGTAGTCTTGTGTGCGCGTGTACACACACACACACAGAAATCTGAATCTGATTAAGTCTCTAGATTCACATACCTATTTGCAGAAAATATAGAGAACAGAGAAACATGTTCCATTACATCATAAATATGCAACCAGCAAAACCAAGATTATGGGAAACCCTGTAGGAATAGCAACTTGTTTTCTTCAACCAACAATTGCAAGGGGAGAAAAACTGATGAAGGAGGTATTAGTAGATCAAAAGAGATATAAGAGAGAAAAAAAAACAATGAATGGATTTTAATTGAACCTGATTCAAATAAGCTATCTATCTAAAGAGGCTATTCATGGATAGAATATTTATTATCAGGAAATTATAATAAACTTTTAGGTATAATAAATCCATTATGGTTATTTTTAGACTTCTTATTTTTAGAGAGACATATGAAATATTTATGGAAGAAATTATATGTCTGAAATGTTCTTCAAAATAATCCAGGGCATGAGAGAGATATGCAGGGTATAAATGAAGCAAAACTGCATCAAACATCTATCCCAGGGTACCAGGTAAATATACCCCTGTGTAACATATTATGAAGAAAAAGAAGTTGGATGACTAAAGATACAGTTCCTGGCGTCGGGCACTATGAGGCCTCACTTAGGAGGCACTGGGTATTTGAAGACCTACAGGGACACTTCAATGGCAAGGCTAACCTGAAAAGATTGAGCCACACAGGAAAAATAATCAGTAGAGGAACGGGCGCTGGGATCTGTCTGTGGTGCTGAATCTGCTCACCAGCCAGGGTGAGCCCCTCTCTCTTAGTGGGCTCTAACCTCTGCTGTTTTGATCTTTTCCCTTTTTACTGGTCTTGGATGATGATCTTAACTTCATCTGTTAGGTCATTCCAACCAATCCTGGCAAATTCATATGTATCCCAGCCCAGACCACCCACTGTGCTGGTAACATTCTTCACACCTGAGGTTGTCTCTGCCCTCAGCCATGTATGAATCTGATGCTCCCCAACTGTCCTCCTCAGAACTGCATCTCCTGCAGATTAATAGTTAAAAATGTGGTAACTAAACGTTCAAGGGACAAAAAAACAAGGGGGTCGTTGAATTGGGGGAGGAAAGATCAGTTGGACATGGCAAAATATGCCTGTATGAGCCCTAGTCTCAGCCCTAAGGATTAGAGGCCCAGGCATGTATGGAGTCTGCCAGAATTAGTCAGAATAGGCTAGGTTAGTCTGTGGTAACAAACAATCCCCATATCTTCTTGGCTGACCATGGTAAGTTAAATCCTTGCTCAAGGCAAAGTCTGTTGCTGGACCAGATAGCTTCCCAGAGAAAACGTCTTGCATGTGTTGGCTCATCATTCCAGGCCATTATGATCCTCTGTATGAGAAAGTGCTTCCATGTGTTGGAAGCTGTAGCAAGGAAAGAGGGAGAACTAGTGAATTGACCACCAAGAATTAAGTGTTTTGCTCCAAAAGCAGCACACATCCCTTTTGTTCTCATTTTATTGGCCACATCTGGTCATACAGCCATGCCCCACTTCAAGGACGCAGGGAAGCACAATCTGGTTTGCCTGGAAGTAGAGAAGGAGCAGATATTGGTGCTGATTTGTATGGTCTACCACACTGGGGTAGGACCTTGGTGTGATGAATTCATGTCAGACACACCCTGTGTGAGTCACAGTTCTGTCCCTCACGGGGACAAGTCACTCCATCTCCTTGTGTTATTTCTTCTCTTTATGTAAAATGGAGATGACACCTGTTCTTCCTGTTGAGACTCAAATAAGCTAATATAATTGCAAGTGTTTTGAGCACCGTAATCCTTAGCTATTAATCGTTAACGTTATCAGAAGCTCTTACAAAATTTAATAGAAGAAGGAGATGAAGTTTCTAAATAGAGAAACAACAAAGTACAAAAATACCCTCAGGGGAAATATTTCTAGCATTTAGGATTAGAGAAGGGATTCATTTTTCATTTGGTCCTTAGCCTTTACTGCTTTGTACAGATTTTTTTTTTTTTGCTCTTCTTTTATTCATGAGTTGTTAATTGTACATGTTTAAGCTTTGTACTCTTCTTGTACATGTTTAAGCTTTAAGGGACAATAAATAACATCCTTCTTTTCTACCTGAGTTTGGAACCGACTGAAAAATAGAAAGGAGTCAAGCAGAAAGAGAATAAAATATCAGTTTTGTTAATAATCAAGCAGATATTGGAACACACAGCATTAGTGTGTACAACAGTAAATTTCTTAATACTAAATCCTGGGATTAGACAGACATATCCCCCCAAATCATTTCAATATAATGTAAGTGTGATGAAAGAAATGTGTACAGAGAGCTATGAAAGTAGAGCAAATCACTTCTCAGCTCTCTGGTGCCAACCATAAAATTAGTATAGATTAGAATGCAGGCCCACTCTCCAGTGTTGTACAGGTTGTACACTGCACAACTCTAGAGGATGTTTGTGTTATCCCTCCTCTCCCAACAAGTTGAATAAAGCACAGCTTGAATGACTGTACACAGTAAGCCTATGTAGAAAGAATAGATAACATTTTGGAGGTGTGAGCTGCTTTGAGGCTCTAATGAAATACAGGGATAGCTCTATCTCGAGAGACATGCACATGCTCATGGTAGAATTTTTCAAATATAATAATTTCAGGGGTGACACAAACTGCCTGAAGTCCATCTCTGAAGAGCAAATTAAGAATTACTTTAGAAGATGATCTCCAAAATCCTTTATAGCTCTGATAGTCTATAATTCTAGGCCAGCCTTCTGGTTGGATTGCAGGGTTTTTTTGTTTTGTTTTGTTTTGTTTTGGCAACAACCTGGGGAAAATGTATGAATGATAGATTAAGAGAAAAGACAAACTACAGAACACAATGCATGCATCAGCACAGAGCACAAATGGGCCAAGCCTGAAAAAATTCATGTAAAAAATCTACAGTAGCCATTAGGTTAGGCTTTTGAAATTATGGATGGCTTCATTTCTCTTTTGACATTTAAAAATTACAATGTTTAAAAAGAAAAAGAGAGATTTTTGGTTTCTGTGATGTTGTCCTATCTTTGGGAACAGGCTCTGTTCTTGCAGGGAAGGTGAGACTTGCAATACTTCCCGGATTGCCATTTTGGTTGGCTCTCCAGCGGTCACTGTCAGTGAGACTCATCTCAGAGTCCTGGGCCCTGGCCTGGCTTTATTTCTGAAATGACATGCATGAAAAAGTTAGACAAGCAGGGCTATATATGAGCTGACCTTAACCGACCTTGGAAACCTGCTTCCAAGATATGGTGGGCCCTGCAGAGACACAGTTGGGTTTATATTAAGCTTTCCAGAAGGTGTCTCTTTATTCCTCTCAGTTAATTTATCATGAAATGATAATGCAATATCTCAAAGCAGATTTTTTAAAGACTTCACTGTTGCTGTGAAGAACATCTTTTTGTGGGAAGAAAGTGATTTTTATTTCCCACAGATGTAGGAACACCTAGGGAGGAGATACAGAGGGCATACAGTCATTGATGTCCCCAAGGACGTGGGAAAATGGGAGGGACATGGACAATAGGGCCAACATTCTCTCTTCTGAAGGGTGCCCCTCTTCTGGGAGCATCCAAAAAGCTTCAGGGGTACAAATCTTTGGTCCCTATCCCACATCTACTAAATTAGAAACTCTGAGGGTGAGGCCAATTATCTTACCCAACTATTTTAACCACCCAGGTGATCCTGAAGTTGGAAAACAACCAATTTAAACCATTGTATACGATGGAAAGCACCAACTTTTGGTAATGAATTAAACACATATATGAAAGCTGAAAGCTTTTCCTCCAAGATGAGGAACAAATCAAGCATGTCCACTCTTACTAATTCTATTTAACATAGTACTGGAATTCCTAGCCAGAGCAAAAGAAATAAAAGGCATTCAAATGAGAAAAGAAGAAGTAAAATTGTCTGTTTGCAGATGACCAGGTCTTATATATAGAAACCCTAAAGACTCTACCAAAAAATGTTAGAACTAATAAACATAATCAGTAAAGTTGCAGGTTACAAAATCAACATATAAAAATTTGTTGCATTTCTATACACTAACAAACTATCTGAAGAAAGAAATTCTTAAAGAAAGAATAAAAATGTTAGGAATAAATTTAACCAAGGAAGTGAAAGTCTTGTATATTGGAAACTTTAAAACATTGGTGAAAGAAATTGAATATGACAGAAATAAATAGAAAGATACCCCATGGTCATAGATCGAAATAATTTATATTATCAAAATTAATAAATCTTACTTTACTACCCAAAGGAAGACTACATTAAATCTATAGTTTCAACATAATGCTTAGGAAAATTCCAATAGCATTTTTCACAGAACTATAAAACACAATCCTAAAATTCATATGAAAATATAAATGAAACCCAAATAGCCAAAGCAAGAAGACCAAAGCTGGAGGCATCCCACTACCTGACTTCAAAATATACTACAAAGCTACAGTAATCAAAACAGTATTGTATTGGCATGAAAACAGACACATAAACTGATGGAACAGAGCAGAGAGCCCAGAAATAAACCCACACATTTATGGTCAACTGATTTTTGACAAAGGTGCCAGGAACACAACAGGGAAAGCACAAGCTCTTCAATAAATCATGTTGGTAAAGCTTGATATCCACACCTAGCAGAATGAAATTAGATCCTCATACCATATAAAAATTAGCTCAAAATGATCTAAAGACTTAAACATAAGAAAGACCTGAGACTGTATAACTACTAGAGGAAAACATAGAGGAAATCTTCATGACATTGGTCTGTGCAATGACTTTTTTGGATATAACTCTAAAAGCACAGGCACAAAAGTGAAAATAGACAAAAAAGATTGCATCAAACTAAAGAGCAAAGGAAACAACACAGTAAGGGGGCAACATACTAAATGGAAGAAAATATTTATAAACAATACATCTGATAAGGGGGTTAATATCCAAAATTTATAAGGAACTCAAACAATTCAATAGCAAGAAAATAACCCAATTTAAAAAATGGGCAAACAGCCTGATAACAGACATTTCTCAAAAGAAGACATACAAATGGCCCATAGGTATATGAAAAAACGATAAACATCAATAATCTTCAGGAAAATGCAAGTTAAAACCATAACAAGATATCATCTCACAACTGTTAGAATGGCTATTGTCGAAAAGACAAAAGATAACAAGTATTGGCAAGGAAGTGGAGAAAAGGGAACCTTTGCACACTATTGGTGGGAATGTAAATTAACACAGCCAGTGTGAAAGCCTCTCAAAAAATAAAAAATAGAACCACTATATGATCTTTCAATCCCACTACTGGGTATACAGCCAAAGGAAATGAAATCAGTGTGTCAAAGAGACATCTGCACTCCCATGTTCACTGCAGCATTACTCACAATAGCCAAGATATGGAATCAACAAATATGGAATCTGCTGTCAGTCAATGGATGAAGAGAGAAAATGTATATTTACATAATGTAATACTATTTAGCCTTTAAAAAGAAAGAAATCTTGTCATTTGTCACAATATGGATGAACCTGGAAGACATTATGTTATGTGAAATAAGCCAGGAAGACAATACCACATGATCTCACTTATATGTGGAATCTAAAAAAGTCAAATTCATATAAACAGAGTAGAATGGTGGTTGCCAGGGTTGAGAGTGGTTGTGCTTGGGGAGATATTGGTCAAAAGATATAAAATTTCAGTTAGAAAGGAAGAAGAAGTTCAAGAGCTCTATTGTACAACACTGTGACTACAATTAATAACAATGTATTATATTCTTGAAAATCACTACAGAGTAGATTTTAAGTGTTCTCACCACACAAGAAAAGATAAGTACGTGAGGTAATGTATATATAAACTAGCTCAATTTAGCCATTCCACAATGTATATATATTTCCAAACATCATGTTTTATACAATAAATATATACAATTTTTATTTGTCAATTATACCTCAATAAAGATGAAAGAAAAAAGAAACCAACTTTGGATTTGAGAATGCCCAAATCAATGTCCAAAAATTGATTTCTTTTGAAGATAGCTCCATGTATAGTTTTTTTCTTTGTAAATGGTTGAAACTACTGAGGAGACAGTGTTTGCCTTGAAGCTCATTGCAGATCCCAGCAGATTTCATTTGGATGAACTTCTGAACTTGGCTTCAGAAAGAGACATGGAATGCAGCCAGGCACCCCATGTGCACAGTTAATAGAGCCAGTTCAAAGAGTGAAAACACTGATGTCTAATGGAAAGGTCTGCTGGGCTTCATCCAGAGTTTTATAGGGCTCTGAAGCTCAAACTTCCCATAGGAATCACTTTTTGTGACCAAAGTGTGACCCATCAAAAGGATGTGATGAAAATAAAACTCAGGGAGTTCAGAAGCAGAGCCAGGGAAACTGAGTGTCATAAGCCATCTCGATGCCTTTAAGACATGTGCAGCCATAAAATGAACAAAACATTCAGACACCATCTTGCCAGAAGTTGGGAATTATCTGCAAGGAAAAAGAACTGGAAGTTGTTTGACAAGCAAAGACATTTGAATTTTCTTTGGTCCTCAGAATCACTGTGTCACCCTAGGCCAGTCTTCATCATGGCAGGGCAGGTAGAGACTGACAGTGACCGTGAACTCTGGTGCCAGCCTTGATCTGGGAGTCCTCATCATTTGAAAGTTGAGGGAAAGTTGAGAATCAGGATGAGGCATGTATATGAGACAATCAGAAGGACCCAAGCTCTCCCACGGTGGTCAGAACTAAGCATCCAAACAAGTGACACAGGCAACTTCTCACCTAGGAAGTTTCCTAGAGCAATCATCTTCCTCTCAATTCACAGAAACAAGAGAGTCCCTCTCAAAATGTCCTGTTATGAGTCCAACTTCAGCCATCCTGTTATGAGCACAGTCTTCATTTGTAGTATGAAAGAGCAGAGGTTCAGAGGAGTTATTAATTCTCATGATCTGAAAACTATTGAGTGCATAGCACTTAAATGTACTGGGTTTGCCCATTCTAAATCCTTCCAATCGTTTTTAATTTGACCTTGTGAAATTATGTATTCATGCATCCATTCACTCACTTATCAACAGATAAGTATTGCTACTAACTGCCTTACTTCTTAAAATGTCACAATCCTATCTCCCACCCCATATAGGATACTTTCCTTTTCTATTCTTCTTGTAATTCCTTCTGCTTTTCTGCCTAGAAAAAAAGCACTCTGCTGTCTACTTTATTTGCATCACTTCATTCATTTCTCCAAGTAACCTAAAGGCACAGATATTATTATCCCAATTTTACAAATGAGGTAATGGAAGCTGAAGGGCATAACTAAACTTAAGCCTAATAAGTGGAGGAACTGAGATTTGAAGCTAGGTCTAGCTTGAACCTAAAGTCCCCAATACCCATAATCACTGTGTAGGCTGCTACTGATGGAATTTTCCACATGGTGGGGCATTCACTCCCTGCCATTGATTTTCTTCACCCAGGTTACCACCATTCCCACTTTCCTCTATGGAGCTTCTGCCTTCGCTTGCTCCTGCTAACCCAGATGGAGGTGACACATGGAAAAGCAAGCCCAGAAGATCAGTGTCTTGTCAAGCATAGAAGCAGGGAGGAGTTCTCACAGGTGCACCGGCATCTGGTGGTTCCCATAGCAACAGAATTGACAGACTCGATCAGTTAATCAACATGAAGTTGTTGAATGTCATCTGTAAACTCAGCCTGGTGTTCCATCCAAGGGGCATGGAAGAGGAGGGGAGGGAGCAGCACTGCACAGAGGAAAGAGACAGGGCTGGAAGTGGGCTGTGATTCAGAAAGACAGATAGACATCTTTCTGTGCTGCCACTCACCGCTCTAACCCCTACAGCAATCCTGACAGCTTCTGAATGCCAATAGAAGAGGGCTTAGGGGCAGCCATAGAGTTCTTTGGGCATAGGTTATGGGCTAAAGGTTATGTTGTGAAGCTGCACTTATTTAGAAAGCGCATCAACTTTTACTTAAATTGCATATAAATGTGGGGTAGCTGGGAGGTGGGTGTGTCTGATTAGGGGGGTGGCTGGGAGGTGGGTCCCCTGAAAATTATGAGGGCTTAGCCATCCCTCCCCTGCCCTTGACAACAAGTATTTATTAAAGATCCCTTAAGCAGACGTCTCTCTGCCTTTTCACTGGGGATTTTATAAGCAGAACAAAGATTGAGGAGAACTGAACACACTCTGAAGAATGATGAATTTAATACACTGAGAACAAATATGAATTGTAAAAGCTGAAATATGCAAGGATAGCTACTGTGCAGCTTTGAGGCCATCTCCAGTTCCTTCTCACTAGGCGGTGGGTAAAATCCTCAGCAGGAAAGGCAGGGACCTGGTCTTCTGTTGCTCTCGCTGGCCTGTAGCAGTTCTTGGAGGCTCTGTCACTTGTTTTAGTTGGAGATGTCATGCCAGCCATGGAGGTGGCTCTCTCCCTGTTAGCTTTTTAAGGGACAGAGCCTTTGCCAGCTGTATTCCCAGGTGCTGGCTACTTCTGCTGCCTGCCACTGTGCACGTGCCTGTTTAAGGACTGGAACAGAGGTGATTCAGAAAGACAGATGGACATCTTTCTGGCAATAGGCTATCTATACCACACAGCCTAGGTGTGTAGTAGGAGAGCTAATTCTCCAGCTGCATCACACACAGGAATCACCTGAGCTCGTGAAGAATGCAGATTCCGGGGCCCTCCCTGCTGAGATGCAGTCAGTGTGTGGGAAGAGGGGCCGGGAATCTGCACTTGTGAAACACCCCAGAAGATTCTGAAGCCTGTGGGACCACCCCTGGGAAATGTTAGTGCGTACAGTGGGTACGGAGCAGGGCTTCCTGTCAGGCCAGTCTGTGCTCTCTCTCACCTTTTAAGTCTCTTCCTCTCAATTTTGAAACAGTGAGAACACCACCTTCTCTTGGGAGGCCAGGTGGCCACCTGACTTGCATTAGGGTTCACAGACCCCAAAGCTGCCAGGGTGGCTCTAGAAGCTGTGGTCTAAACCCTCTCCAGATCTCCAGCCAGTGCAGGCCAAGCAGGTGCCATGTCCACAGGGATTCAAAAAACACGTGAGCAGCACTCAGCACAAATGTGCTTGGGAAACATCTGTTGAATGGCTGATAAGACAATAATGGGAGAAGTATCATTTACATGATCGCTTCTGTACCCCAGACCCTCTGCTAGTGCTTCTGAGTCCTGCCCTGCAGGAGGTGGGCCCCGCCATTTATCCATGTGGTGACCAACTCTCCTCCTCCACAGCTCAGAATAAACTAGGGGATGACTCCCTTCACCCAACACCTTCCCCCAATTCTAATCCCCACTCCCTGTCTCAGCCCTCATCTTTCTCATCTGTGCAATGGGGATAATCAACTCTCTCATGCTGTTGGAGGACAAAACAAGATGACACTAGTGCTATTGACTGAATGTCTATGTCCCTCCAAGGTTTATGTGTTGAAGCCCTAACACCCAATGAGATGGTATTTGGAGGCAAGGCCTTTGGGAGGTTATTAGGTCATGAGGGTGACACCCTCATGAATGGGATTAGTGCCTTTAAAAGAAGGAAACAGAGAGCTAGCTCTCTTTCAGTCATGTGGTGATATAGCAAGAAGGCATCCGTCTGCAAACCAGGAAGTGGGCTCTCACTAAGACCAAGTCGGCCAGCACCTTGATCTTGGACTTCACAGCCTTCAGACTGCAAAGAACAAATTTCTTTTGTTTAAGCCACCCATTTGTGTTTTAGCATCCTGAACTGACTTAGACAGCCAGTAAAATGCCTCCCTCCACAATAAAGGGTGTTTCTGACCCCTTTATGCTCTCTTCCAACTAGACAGCCAACCACACTGGCAGCTCTAGCCTGGTTCAGAGCGGGCTGCACTGGGAGTAGGGAGTGGTGCACAGGGACACTGGGGATACTCAGCCCTTGGATCAGGCGGGCAGCCAAGACTGTCCAGGGGGCAAGAGCTGGTGCTGCCTCACTGCTTCTGTGAATGCAAGCACCCTTGCAGAGCACTGGAGATTTGTCTTTTCTTGGAACTGGTGAAGGAAGTTAGAAATGTGTGCGCCTGAAATGAAGATTTCCTTGGGGATCCTCATTGTTCTTGCAGTTCCCGAAAGCTCCATGGGCTTCGTAATGGACAGATGTAGGCAGATTCTGATCTTTCTGCTGGAAAGGCTTCCCCTTCTGCCTGCTGGCTCCCCCTTGGTCTCCCGGTTCAGTGCAGGGAAAGGCAGTACAGCACAGAGCAGGGGCGCAGGGATTCTTAAATATCAGTGTACTTCAGAGTCACCAAGAAGTTGTAATACATGCACAGCAACCCCAGGAGGCCACTTCAGAGGTCCTGACTCAGTGGGTCTGCAGAAAGGCCTGACAACAATCTGCCTTCTTTTTTTTGAGATAGGGTCTCGCTTTGTCACCCAGGCTGGAGTGTTGTGGCATAATCACAGCTCATTACAGCCTCAAACTCCTGGGCTCAAGCAATCCTCCTGCCTCAGCCTACCAAGTAGCTAGGATCATACCATGATAATTTTTCTATTTTTTTTGTAGAGATGGGGTTCTCACTATGTTGCCTAGGTTGGTCTTGAACTCCTTGCCTCAAGTGATCCTCCAGCCTCATCCCCGCAAAGTGCTGGGGTTACAGGTGTGAGCCACCATGCCAAGTCTAGCATGTCCCTTCTGATGAATCAATGGCCTGACTGCTGGTTTGTTCTGGGGTCTGCAGGAAGATGAAGGTGACCCTGGGGTAGAGGTGAGCTGAGTAGAGACAGAGCCCAGCCCAGCCTTGGCTCACCCCTCACTCCTCTTTGCCAAGAGGTCACTACCCTTCCCTGAGCCACAGGCCTCATACTCTCCTCTGTCATACCTACTTGCCTGTGCTCTTGCAGATCTCCTGCCTAACATGCTACCACTGTCCTGGCTCCCTGATCTGGTAGACTAGAAGCCATGTATCTGGGCTCAACCCAAACATGGTCTCTTCTGTGAAGTTTCCCTCTCTGTGTTCCTAAGCCATACTTCAGTGATGTTTTATACATACCCTTGATAGCAGTTAACAAATTGTGTTGGAGTTCCTTCTCACTCTGTCCCTTAGCTCCTAGGCCATGAGCCCTCATGAGCAGGGACTGGATCTGATTCACCCCCAGTGCCTTAAAGCTGATTCTGCTCCAAGACCCTCAGTCCTCACCTCTCAAAGAAGAGGATCAGTTTGGCACAGTGGTTAAGTGCAAGCTTTGGAATCTAAATTCTACTTCCCTTAAAAGATGCTTGATTTAGAGTGAGTAATCTGATTAAGCTTCACTTTCTATAACTGTATAATTGGAATTGACAGTATCTATCTCATATAGTTGCTATGGGCATCAAATGAGTCCATGCCTATAAAGTATTTGACATGGTGTCAACACATAATAAATTCCCAACAAACTCCCAACAGCCATAAATGGCCTAGTCATACCATACACATTACAGGTGACTTTTATTTTGTGTGTGTGTGTGTGTGTATGCTCCAAATTCTCCCCCGTGAGAGTATATTACTAGTTTAACTAGGAAAACATGTAGACCCTGCTGCTAAGCCCTGCCCACCGGAACTGACTCCTATGGACATGGATTCTAGATCACCAGAGGTTAAATTCACCAGGCTCCTTTTGGACACTGTAAACTGGATGGATTCCTACTGGGAGGTGACCACTAGGAAACTGAAAATGCAGTATAAGATTACCACCTGAGAGTTAAATTGTAACGCAAACACAATGGATTCTGAAAAATACCTAGAACTAACATTAGGCCTCACCGGTGCCAGGCACTGTGGCTGATTACATCTGCTCCCTGGTTTAATCCACACAACAGTCTTCCAAAGTAGATGACATTGTCCCCATTTTTCAGTTGAATATGGATTTGTGAGGAGACTGAGGAACTTCCTCAGGTCGTGCAGCAAAACCACAAGCAGGAGTGGTCTGTTGGCCTTCAGAGCCGCTTTGAAACCACTTGGAGAAGAATTCTTCTCAGACCAGCAACACTTGATTGAAACATTACATGTTGATAGAAAAATATGCTTAAATATGCGTGTGAAGAAATGATGATGCTCTTTCCCTTCTGGAACAATTCAGTCCTGAAATCATTAAGTGAGCAAGCAAGGCAGGTGTCTAGGACAGACGCAGCTTAGTGTGGGGTGTCGGATGAGTAAGGAGATAGACACTAGAGTGACAACTGTGACTCCACTGGGCAGTGGGACAGGGCTTGGGAGAGGCGGCGGTGAACAGAGGACCACTGCTCCATTTACACTCACGTGCCCCATAAGACCAACGGGGACCAAATATACCACAGTGGTCCCATAAGATTATAACGCTGTGTTTTTATTGTACCTTTTCTATGTGTAGATACACATCTACCTACCATTGTGTCGCAACTGCCTACAGTATTCAGTGCAGTAACATGCAGTATGGGCTTGTAGCCTGCGAGCAATAGGCTAGCTACACCGTACAGCCTAGGTGTAGTAGGCTATCCCACCTAGGTTTGCGTAAGTGCACGCTCCATGATGTTTGCACAATGGCACAATCGCCTAACAGCACATTTCCCAGAATATGTCCCTGTCGTTGAATGACACATGGCTGTATTTCTAAATCATCTGATTTTTTATGCAATGATTATGGAATCATGAATAGCATGCATCATCATTTAAAATTAAACAGAAAACTAATAAATGACAGAAGAGGAAGGGGGAGTAGAAACTGAGAGGAGCCAAGGCCCATTTGGGGGATTCACCACCTGCCGCCCTGCCAGGCTGGGAAGGATGAGCTGGCGTCCCCTGGCCGGGAACCGCAGCAGGGACGCAGGCAGGAGCGGCGCCCCACGCAGGCTTGCGCAAGGGGCCTGGGGGCTGGGGTTCCCCATAGCTTCTCCAGCCTCCGCTGCAAATGGTCGGGAGCTTCACACCCACAGGGTCCATCTGGCTTATGTCGGGGGCTCTCTGAGTCAAGGCTATTCCTGAATAGTTTTGAAAATACCCAAGTCACCTTCACAGCTCCGCCCAGCCTCTGCTGCCTCTCCCCCGGCACCCAGCGACAAAACCCAGGGTTAAGGGCAGGGTGTCTCCCTGCTCTTGGAAAAGTGGGCCTTTTCCCACCTTCCCGGCTGCCTTTCCAGGATACTTTCTCGGCTGAATTTCTCACCATTGGGTTCTATGAAGACACTCAAAATGACTTCCCTTCCACTTAGCTATTGTGAATAGGTTGCTATTTGAGGTGAGACAAAGAGCTATTGCTGTTTGCTGCATATTGAGTGCCTGGAGCATTGTGTCATTGAATCCCGCAACAAGCCTGAAAGGTTGACATTGGTACAGAGAAAAACATTTGAAGTGACTCACAGGTTACCCCTTGTAAGTGTTAGAGCTAAGCCTGCAAACCAGATTTTCTGATATTAAAACCCAAATGGAGCTCTTTCAATATGCCAAACTGCCTTTCTGTTATGTTTGTGATTTTCTGGTTTTCAAACGTGGCTTTCTTTGCGAACAAAGAAAATGCCATTAGACTTAAAAAGAAAAAAAAAAAGCATTGAGGTATTGAGTGTTTACTATGTGCCGGCACTATGTTTAGTGCCTTTTAAAAATCTACTTTCGTCCTTATCGAAACCTGTGACCCTTCTCTCATAGCTGTGGGAACCATGGTCACATGGCGGTCTGTGGGCCACCGCGGGCCAGAACTCAGGCAGCTTGTCCTGACAGCCCACTCCCTTAATGTCCTCCGCCCCAAAACCAAGGGAACAACCTCACTGGATTGTGAAGATTGAGTAAGCTAGTATGTTTTTTTAGATGCCTGACACATAGGCGCTCAACAAATACTAATTTTGTTTCTTCCATCTGGATTCCAGGGGTCTGCTGTTGGGACACTTTAGATAAAACGTGCTGTGGATCACAGAGGCACAGACCATTAGACTTTAGAGGTTGTTTAGTCTGAGCCCCTCACTGGGCAAATGGCTCAGAGAGGTGAAATCATAGATGGAAACAAAGCTGTAGTCTTCCTTGGCCTTCTCCTCCCTTTTTGCCACCATCATTCGCAGGAAGCCCATGAAGCTAAGGGCTTGCTGGTTTGTTCGCCTCTATATGCCCACTGCCAGACAGAGCAGGTGTCTGAAAAACCTTTGTTGAATGAATGAATGAATATGATTTTGCAATTGAGCAGAGTTTGAAGTCATGGCAGTTTTTTTTCCCATTGGAGCTTCCTATCTAGGGAAAAAGCGACAATCCTTGGCTCTCTGCCCCAACTTGATTGATTGCTCAGGGATGACTCACTGGCTTGGGCAGGAGCCCAGTCTCTCAGTGATGTGCTGCACTAAGACTGTCCTGGGGCCAAGTGGGGGATTAATCATTGTTCCTTCTGCAGGCCCGGAAGAAGGCACAGTGCGGCGGAGAGCACACTGTCCTGGGAGTGCATGGGGTATGGATTTTTCTCCACCCTGGGCAATGGGAGTCTGTGATGTAGCCAGCTCATTTGATGGGAAAACTCTTTTGGAGTGCTCTTCTTACACTGTGCTCTTACTACACTGCTTTCCCCACCTCCATCAAGACTCCGGTGGAAGGATCAAGAATGACTCTGAGCACCTGCAGTTTGCTCTCAGAGGAGTGGAACACACTTAATTACCTACACATTGACATTAGCTCCCTCACATCTGCCTTCAACTTGCTACGTGCTCAGCATGTTACTAGACTGAGGCTGGGGTGGGGAGGTTGGCAAAGAGTCTTTGCTTGAGCAAACTTTAGTCGGATTCCTGAACCTTCTCCTAGGCCCATCTGTGGACTTCCTTGTAGGAATCCAGTTTTAGCAAGAAGCCACTTACCTCTGATGATTCCTCTTAGTGATTTTCCATCCACTGACCCCCTGCCCCATTTGCTATTAATTCCCACTTATCCATTCTGTGTCCAGGGAGTTGAACCCAATCTCTCTCTCCCACTGCAAAATCCCATTGCAGTGGTCCTTATAACTATTGTGATGGTTCTGAATAAAGTTTGCCTTGCCGTACTTTAATGAGTGTCACTGAATAATTTCTTCTTTAACAAAGTCTACTAAAAAGGCACTACAATAAACTACCTAAATTTAACGGAGCTTACAATCTGTCCAAGAACAAGGACAAATAGCAAAAAAACTCTAAAAACAAAACAACAAGCAACAATAATGCCAAGGCAAGACAGTGTGTGGATTGGAAAAGCAGCCACCAGCCTTTACCAGCTCTCACTCCAGATTAAAACCGCTTCAAGGGAAGGCAATGTTTAACATGCATCTCACTGAACAGGTGGTATTACTCCTGAAAGTTCAGTACTTGTTCCTGAGGCCAAATGAACGTGAGAACAAGAGGAGTTTATTAATTTGTTGGCAAATGAGGAAGATGGCAGACTCTCATGTTAAAGAACCATTGTCCCCCCTTTAATCAGATATAAAGGGTTATTAAAGGGAGTTTTCAGCAGCTGGGCGTGGCTTCGGGCTATTGTTGTTTAACTATAGTTGGTGGTTTGGACAACCTTAACTCCAGTGATGATGATTTCTTGACCTTTCCCTAGATAATTCTGTTGAGCCATCTACTGTGGTCTAAGATACTAGAAAACAAAGAACATCCTCCTGTCCTCCTGCAGGAATGCAAGTTTTAATTACTCAAAAAGGGCGAGGGGTTTTAAAGAGACAACTCATAATACATTTTGCCCTTTTTCAGACCTTACTTCTGTGACAGTAAGTCCTCACAAACTCATTGAGTTTCAAGATAGCAGAATATACACCCAGTTAATTAATTCTGCTTAGAAGGACAGATACATTTTGCCCTTTTTCAGACCCTTACTTCCGTGACAGCAAGTCCTCACAAACTTGTTGAGTTTCAAGATAGCATAATATGCACCCAGTTAATTAAATCTGCTTAGAGGAACAAATCTTTCAGAAAGGAAGGAGACCGCAAGGGAAGAGAATACCAGACCAAAAGAAAGAGGGATTGGCAAAGACACAGAGGCAGTAAACAGTATGTTATTGGGTGGGAGCAGACGTGTGTAAAACAGTTTGTTTTGACCTGATTTGTCCAGTATGGTAGCCACTGGCTACATGTGGCTGTTGAGTACTTTAAATGAGGCTAGTCTGAATAAGATGTGCTGTAAGTATAAAATACACATTGAATTTCAAAAATTTAGAATAAAAAAAATTTCAGTATTTTATATTGCATACATGTTGAACTATTTTGCCATATTACATTAGTTAAAATAATTAATATTAATTTCACTTATTTTATTTTTTTATGTGGCTACTAGAAAATTTTAAATTACTTATGTGTCCCTCATCATATTCTGTTAGAGAAACTGTCCAGACTATTCTTTTTTTTTTTTTTTTTTTTGAGGCAGAGTCTCGCTTTGTTGCCCAGGCTAGAGTGAGTGCCGTGGCTTCAGCCTAGCTCACAACAACCTCAAACTCCTGGGCTCAAGCAATCCTGCTGCCTCAGCCTCCCGAGTAGCTGGGACTACAGGCATGTGCCACCATGCCCGGCTAAGTTTTTTTCTATATATATTAGTTGGCCAATTAATTTCTTTCTATTTATAGTAGAGATGGGGTCTCGCTCTTGCTCAGGCTGGTTTTGAACTCCTGACCTCGAGCAATCTGCCCACCTCCGCCTCCCAGAGTGCTAGGATTACAGGCGTGAGCCACCTCGCCCGGCCTGTCCAGACTATTTTTATTCGTTGTAATGCTTACTCATTTTTTCTGCTCCATTGTGCCTCAGACATAGTTTTGAAACAACCTTTTACACAAATCAATACACAGGGTGTGAGGCGAGAACTACGGTAAAGGCCTAGCTAAAAATAACGATGATAATTAGTCGCTGTCCCCCTGTCTGCTTCTCTAAAATTGCCATGCCAGAGCCACATGGCTGGTGTCCATAAAGATTCTTAGCTTTCTCCATAGATAACATCACCTTTTTGAAATCTAAAGGTAGTTTCAAGATATTTTCCAGGCCCCACATTCCAGTGTATTGGTTGACCTACCAGACCAGGGGCCAGACCAAGGAATCGACTCAGTTGGAATTGTGACTGCAGGGACTGAAACAACACAAGAAGACAATTCCTACACCCCTATACTTTTGCCCCAATTAACAAACATAACTGCCTAATCCCTTGCCTGCCAAACTATCCTTAAAAACCTCATCTCCCAAATTCTCGGGGAGACGGATTTGAGAATTTTTTTCCCGTCTCCCCAAGTAGCGCCATGAGGAATAAAACTTTCTCCACTGCAGCCCTGTCTCAATGCATTGGCTCTTCTCTGTGCAGCGGGCAAATGAAACCGGTTGGGCAGCAACAGTTTTGGGCAATTTCTTTTTTCTTAAATGAAGCTTCCCTTATCTCCAGGGGTACTTGGAAAGAGGGGAAAGGAACCTTGAGGGCCATTGTACTTAACAATGCTTCCTGCATAACAGACAGTGTTGATTCTCAGAAACAAACAAATGAGACAAATGTTAAAATCTTTATGGGTCTCTTTACCTCTGAAATTACCCTCAGAACATTTCCTTTTACATTCCTGAAATTTCCATGAAAACTTGGGTTCTATTACTGGACTCTTTGCTTCCTGAGGTAATGCAAATTTTATTCCTGGGGATTTGGAAGAGATTTTTTTTATAGCTCTTCAGTTTCTTTTGTTTTTTTCACCTCCTTGCATCTGAGAAAAAGGCACATTGAAACATTGGAACAGGCTTTCAGAGGACATGCTTTGATTGTCCTGCATTCACGTGCTTGACTTGCCTCTCCCTCGTGAGGGCTCTGCCCAGTCTCTAGGGTACCACAAAGGAGCATTCTTTCCTTCTGCTCCCCTTGCAAGGAGGGGAACTCAGATCACTGACTGTGTTTGAGGGGGGAAGAGGTGGGATTTGAATCAGCAAATTCTCTCAATTCTGCACTGTATTACTGTAATTTGGTTTTATCAGGAAGGGCACAGGTCACAGCCTCAGCTCAGCTTCTCTCTCTCTTCCCCTGCCCTAACCCCTGCGTCTAGGGTGAGGAAAAACATCATAGAATAAGCCTGTTTTCTGGGTGCACACAAATTGTGAACAAAAAAGGTGTCACTCTTCTTACCATAATGGCATCAGTATCTCATATCAACAGCACACACAACTGTGGGGTTCAAGTTAGATGGTGTATGTTAGAACCCTTAGAAAAGGAAACCAGACTACTCAGGTGTAAATTAGCATGGATGGAGATGGGCAAACACAGCGAGGAGGAAAGTTCCTCAGGTATAGTGTTTCAGAAAGGCCCTCCCCCACTTAAGCTCTCAATCATTAAAATGGGAAAAGGAAATGGAGTTGTACTTGGCCAACTTGAATTGGGCAAAATGGGAGAGGTGGTGGTGATGGATTATCGGCCTAGGGGAGAGTTCACTTCTAATCTGATGCTCTCATCCACACTGGACATTCTCAGAGGGCATTCACAAGGGCACGAGGGGATAAATCCCTCCACGTACAGACACTGGGCTGTGTGCCAGGTGCCGGGAGTACAGGGAGAGGATGGTGCCACCCTGCCTCAAGGGCCTCCCAGGCTGGGGGAGACAGACAGGTCCACGAGGACAGTGCAGAGTGCCAAGCACCGAAGCAGTGGGCAATGTCAAGCACAGGAGGGCCATCTAAATCAGGGCAGGCAGCTCACGGGAGCCTCCTACGGGGGATGCTGGATCTGATTTCTGAATAGAAGGTGGAGGGCAGTGGGGACAGAGAAGTATATCTGAGCAGAGAGGCCTTTCAGGAACGGTGCAGGTGGCTGCATCAGAGAGGGGGGTGGCACAATGATCCTGAAGCGGGTTGGAGGCACTGGGGACGGGGGTGAGGGAGTGGGGTGGGTATGTCTAAATCAGTTTTTTATCAAAATCCAGGGAGAGTCTTGAGGGATTTAAAGTGGTGGTGGTGGGGTGGTAGGGTGGGTTGACATCATCGTATTTGCATTCTAAAAAGCCCAAGGACAGGGATGTGGCAGATGGGTTAGACACAGTGGGTCTACCATCAGGATGCAGGAGACAAGGGCCTGAATGACAGCACTGGGCACAGACAGAGGCCTCAGAATGTCGAGGTGGTAGAGCTGCATGTCTCCCAGACAGACAGGCTGGGACTCAGGATAACTTCTGTGGCAGACAAAGCCTAAGGTGCCCCCGTGATATCCCCCCCACCCGCCGTGCAGTGTGGGCAGGACCTGTGACATCATTCCAGCCAAAAGAATAGGGTACATCATATAGGTGGTGGGATTTTGCAGATGTGATTAAGGTCCCAAATCAGTTGTTTCTGAGTTAATAAAGACTTCTAGACCAGGTGTGATGGCTCATGACTAGAATTCCAGCACTTTGGGAAGTTGAGGAAGGAGGATTGATTACTTGAGCCCAGGAGTTCAAGGCCAGCCTGAGCAACAGAGGGAGACTCCCATCTCCACAAAAGAAGTCTTTAAGAAATTAGCCAGGCATGATGGTGTGTGCCTGTAGTGCTAGCTACTTAGGAGGCTGAGGCAGGAGGATCATTTGAGCCCAGGAGTTTGAGGTTGCAGTGAGCTATGATCATACTACTGCCCTCTAGCCTAGGTGACATAGCCAGACCCAGTCTCTAAAAAGAAAAAAGATTTTCTTAAAAAATGGAATTCTACCAACAACCTGAGGCAGCTTGGAAGCAGCTCCTTCCCCAGTCAAGCTTCCAGATGAGAACACAACCCATCCACAACTTAGTTGCTGCGTTGTGAGACTCTGAGCAGAGGACCTAGCTAAGCTTGTCCAGACTCCTGACCCAGAAAACTCTGAGATGATAAATGTGTATTACTTTAAGCTGCTAAGTTTGCAGTGATTTGTTATGGAGCAACATCCAAGGTTCCTGTGGGCGTGCCTGCCATCATGGGGCATAGCTGGTGAGCAAGAGTTGGTGACGATAATTGAAGCTGGCACTTACGGAGTACTTACTATATACCAGGCACTGTATACTAAGATTTTGCATGGCTCCGATTACCCACAACAGTAAACTGCACTAACTGACCACTGTACAAAGGAGTCCTCCTCTTGAGAGAGCTGGACAGGCCAACCCACGTTTAGAGCACATGACCCCTACTCCTTCTTTCCCAAGCCCAGGCAAACAATACTCAATCGGAAAGCATGTGATTTCTGCTTTAGAAATTCTAGAATCTGTGGGCCCTTAATCAAGGACTTTCTTCTTCTAGTTGCTGCCAGCTGGATTTTAGAAAGTAGTAACGGAGTCTGCTGCATTTTCTGTATCCAGCAGAGAGAAATGAGCCTCAAGACGATTCACGACTCATCTCCTGTTACATCTTCCATGAAATGACTCTCCCTAAAGGGAAGGCAAGAAATATTAAGACATTTTTCATTACTCAAAGAAGTTTTATTTAGGTGGATACAAACAGTGCAGAACTAAAACATTGCTTCACCTTTACCTATGGACATTGTAGCCTTGATCTTTAGCCTTTCACTCCTCTGTTAAAAAAAAGTCAGCATGGTCAGAATGCAGACCTTGCCTAAGTGACTTACTTTCATGGAAATTTAAAACACAATAATGATGACCACCAACATGCAAAGCTTTCAAGATTCTTGTATCTTTTTAAGGATCATTTCGAACACTATGATTCGTCCTCATCTTCAGATCTTTGTGGAAATGAAACCAAGATGGTCTTAACTTTTAAAGTTATTCTTCATCCCTTGGCAGCATTCTTACAATGACAGCAAAAAGAATACACGTGTTTCTTTAAAAGTTTTGTAGAAATTTAGTCATTAAAAAGAATTTAAATTATGCCTAAAGCACCACTTTACAGAATACCATTAAATTGTAATTATGGTGCTTTTAAAAAGCCAACTTGTTTTAAAGAGGAGCTGATGGCTTCAGTTTTTGTAAGGAACATTTGTAACCCTGTAGAATTCTGCAAGGATTTTTCTCCTCTGGTGGGCAGGGAAAAAAGCACTCAAGGCATAAGGAACGTTCATAATTTTCAGGAACTTGCGGAACAATTACTGATTAAACCGCATGCTTTGGTGACAAAGTATTTTTACAGCTAAAAGGAGAACACAGAAACACAATACATTTCATTTAAAGCAGGCAAGAAAACCAATCACAAATTAATATCTATTATATTCCACATAAGACACAGTATCATCTTTGTCAATCTTTTTAAAGGTCTCAACTTTACTTGTGAAAATAGGGACAAAATGTCAATGATTGCTCAGAAGGAGCCATTTCATCTTGGTGCCCTCAGATAAAAACCTCAATTACTGGTAATTGCACATTTCAATCAACATCCCCTTTCAAGAGGCTTATTCTGGGGAATTGCTGAGACCAGGACCTTCAAAACCTCAATTTCCCTAATGACTGCGAGTCAACATTGAACTTGGACTGCACTTAGAAAGTGGTCACGACTTGCTCCACAATAAAAGGCTTAAGGACAGTCACTACTTAACGTGGAAACCTATTTATTTGCGGAAATATTCCTCTCTTTACCAAGGGGCCAAATGGGCCTCCCATCGCCTTCTCTTGCAGGGGAACCATCTATCCTTTAAAAATCAAATCAAAGTTGCCAACAAACTAGGATTTATCCTAACAATTTGTTGATTCGCTGGACAAATATTTACAGAATGCCCAGTCTACACCAGTCACTGTTTTAGGAGCTTGTGCTACAGCAGTAGAGAAAAACTCCTACCTTCAGAGATGTTTAATGGACCCCGGACTGACAATAAGCAAAATAAGCCAAACATGGACACATTTTAAAAGGTGTCTAAGGATCCACCTCTCACGGCTGAACCTAATTCTCACAGCACAAAGGCCGCAGTGGACACGTAGCTTCCTCCAGCGAAACATATTCATGCAAACCAGACCCGCCATGCAGATGGAAGTTTCTAGCTTTCTCACAGCACAGCTGTAAAGCAGGACAAAGCATTTTCTAAGTATTACGCCCATCCTCCCCATATTCCAGACATGCTGAGCAGAGACAATTACTTGAATCTGCAAGACCAAGACAATTACTTGAATCTGCAAGACCACGCCTTGTGGCCGGGGAGAAAACAGCCGTCCACATAGGCTGCCTGGTCATCCCAGGCCTGCTGCTGCCACTCGGACTTTGACCGACCTTGCTCAGTCTCACTCTAGAACATGAAGGCAGTTACTCAAAAGGTACAGTTCACTCAAAAGTATGCAAACATGACTCAACTAAAGCAAACAGACGGCCGAGTCTTATTGCTGGAAGAAGTCGCTTCTCAAGGGCAAAGGGAGCCCCGTTCTGTGCCGCGTGGCTTGCTGGCTTGCCGTTCTAGGGCACGGCTTCTCAGCCTCTCATGCACAGACTACCATGGCCGCTGCAGGTGCATTTAAAATGTGTGTATATCTGAGCAGAGGGGCCACAGCTTTAAAAATATTTGCAAGGGGGTTTGTAACCCCTCACAGTTTAGGGACCTAGGCATTAGAGGTCTCTGCCTGTCCCCTGGTAAAATTAAAGGTGTGAACACTGCTTTCACAATGACCTGTGTCATTTCTAGCTGTGACACTGTTGCTACGAGTCTGGTTCAGCAGCCTCACAGTGGTTTACTAGAGAGACATGAGCTAGAAAGTTACCCTAGAGTGGTCATTTAGGATCTATCTAAAGATCTATCTAATGAGTTAACTTTCCTAATAATACTTTTTCCCAAGCTCGAAAGCATCACCAGACATCCATACTAGCCCTTTGGAGCCACGACTGCCACTCATCCGCCACCTCCCCAGGCTTGTTCTCCCCATTCCCTGCAAGGGAAGACTCAAAAGGCAAGTAGAGCCCTTACTGTTCAAGATCACTATTAGTGTTTTGCCCAAACTTCTGCCTAGAGGGTATGTGGCTAAAGAACCTTAAGAGGGTATCTGCCTCTGGGAAAAAGTTATAACTAGACTCAAAACCAGCTGTTACAGAAACTATGGGAGAGAGAAGAAAATACTGTGTCTCCCAAGAACATACAGCATTTGCTAGGAGTTTTCTGGCAGAGCCTTTATTGTGGCTATGCCTTCTCCTCCTCCTCCTTGCCTTTGTCTCTGCTGCTTTTACTCTTGCCTATTCATATCTGCACACCCAGCCTGTTCCTGGCGTCTGGGACATCACAGACCCTCCTGGAGCTTAGTGAGCTCCAAGACCCCAATTATACAAACTCTTGATAAAAGGATTACATGTGGTGAGGCTTAGAGAGTTCCTGGCCTCCTAAAATAAAATATCCATTTCTACCACTTCAAAATACAAATTAGGGGCAGTCTACAGGGAAGAAGGAGCTTTTTGGAAAAAAAGTCATATTCTACAAAAATATATTTCATACATCTTTGCAAATTTTCAAAAGAAACCAGTGTAGAGAATTGTGATGGACTATCTCAGAAACAGTGGTATAAAAATTGTAGCAAAATCAATCATTTGGTTACCGCCATTTCTAAGTCACACTATAATTCAACAGTAATAAATGTCATGGAATAGAAAGTAATTGAAAGCACTGATTGCAACCTTGATATTTATCACTAGCTTTCAGAAACTGTCACAGAAGCACAAATAAAATCTGCTTTTCTCAAAATTCTGAAAGGCAGACAGCAGCTTATATAATTTCTGTCCGTCACAAAACAGTAATTTGATTAGGTAAACAACTGTCCCTAAGAGTCAAAAGTAAACTTTGTGGTTCCTGAGGATGACTCACTTAAACTATGTGTTAACTTGCTAAGAATAAAAATGGGAATGTCCACAGATGTTAAAGATTTTTTTTTTTCTGTAAAAAACACGAACACAGATCAATTTACATGGTTAGAACTGGGAACAGTTTTTCATATAGTCTGCGTCAGTCTTAAACGTTTGTGAAATGATGCTCGCACTGTCTTATCCATCCATTTGTAACCTTTATTCTATAATTCTCCATTAATGCTAGAATGGTTTTCACAAACGGCCTAAATCCTAACACTATATATAAATTAAAATGAATTTTTAAAGCTGTGCTTAAATGTAAACAGAATAAACTTCTCAGTTGTTCTGGCTCCAAGCACACCATATGGATGGAGCACACCAATGTCACTCATGTGCTCTATCATATCAGGCCAAGTGTCCTTTACTTTAAATATTCCTGTGTTCCATTAATGCGTTGAACTAAAATCCTGCTTGAAATGCCTTTGATAACAGGGGAACGCCCTGTAGACGCCTCTTTGAAAGTGACTAAATTAACTTCTGTCAGTTCAGATCTCTCCGCTGGGCTCTTTTTGAAGCATTCTTTCCTGAATTGAAGCCGCTGTGAACATCCTTGATATTCCATCTCCTTAACTAAGTTTTCGGTCAGAGCAGAGCGTGGGCGGAGTGCAACAAACAGTGGTGACGGGACCTCCAGTAGCCAAGCTGACAGGTAAGTGTAAAGAGAGCTTGAGTGTGCAAGAGCCAAGGCACCAGATTTACACCCAATTTAGGACACAGGCAAGAACAGGTGGACCTGTGGGCCATTAGTTAGCCGGTGAATACTTTTCTCATCTAACAGTCATTAAGTGCACATAAGAGATTGATGTTAAATTATGTCCTGTTGTACTTATTATTTTGTAAAACAAAACAAATCTCCCAAAGTGCTTGCTCTCTAGCAGCCCTGGGTCTCATCGCACCGTGGGTCCAGCAAGATGTTTCTCCGAGGCTCTCAAAAGGGCTACTTCTCTTGACTACTCATCCTGGTCTCTCCACTTTTCATGTGATGAGGACTTACACACACCTGCTTGCTACGGGTTACCTATCTCCAAGTCCCTTCCTCTGGGACGTCCATAAGCCGTAACACTTGGAATGTCCATAACACTATGGACGTTCTTCCATAACACTTTTCGTTAGGGACTCATCAAGACATGCTTCGTCTCTCTACCGAGAACCATTTACTGCAAATCAGCTGTGACCCCAACAGGGAGGTCCTTTATGCTTTAGCCAAAGTGAATCCCATGTTGCAGAAGTCACAGATTTGAAGTTCAAGGAAAAAAAAATCATCAGCAAGAAGAATCCAGAAGTCTCTGCCGTGCATTCGTCGCTCCATTATTTGCTATAGTTTCACTCGGTATGTTCAGACCTGCCAAAATTGAAAACAAATTATTTATGACAGAAGCGTGGCAGGAACTATCAGTGCTAACCAACGTCTTTTCTGCTAAAAATCTATCTCGTATTCTTTGCTTTACACCACATTTTGCTTCTTAGCCTAACTTCAGAGCACAGCAAGGTTAGGTCAAGACAATCATTAAACAAACAACCTTCTAGTCTCTTTCAAAAGTCAGAGAACAGGCCAGGAGATCAGAGGCACAGAGAGAAAAGCCAGGAAGACAAGAAAGCGAGATAACAGGGAGGAGTAAGCAGCAGCATATGAGACAGAGCAAGGGACAGAAGAGAAAACCGCCAGGAAAAGCAAAGATGTTTTCCTTCTTTGGAAATTTGGGGCAACACCAATTCATTCCCTGTCTCCCCCCCATACTGAGGGGTTCTACCTGAGGCCATGCTTGGAAAATAGTTTAAATGATGGGCAAGGTAAAGACTGTCAGTATTCCTAAAAGGCCGCTGCAAAGGCGCCAACGTGGGGTCCCGTGGCCTCTGCCCTGTAGAGCTAACCCTACCTTTGAGCTCTGTCATCTGGTCCCCCTGCTCCTCTCCCACCGTCTCCGCAGACATGGGAGTTTTGCCATCCACAATATCCATCTTGATCATGCCAAGGTTAGTCAGGAGTAGCAGTGGGTCGATGCCCTGACCACTGCTTTTAATATTCTCCAGTACCTTGAGACACTTGTAGGACTTGAGCTCACTTATATTCTCCTCCATGAAAAGATGGTAGAGGCTCAAGTCGTTGTACCCTTCGGACTTGAAATGCAGAACATCGAAAGTGGGCAGGATTTCGTATACTTTGAGGACGTCTGTCTTCTGCCTGAATGGAACGAACAGCGTGTAGACAACCACAGGAACCAGCAGCACATACACCACGAGGTTAATGAAGCTGAGCAACTGGAAGATGCCCACGGCGATGAGCTTGCACTGAAACTGATCAGGGACGGTGCTGTCGTTTTTCAGGATCCCTGATTTGATGCTGCAGACAAATTCGTCCGAGAGCGAGGAGAGGCTGAAGTAATAGCCCAGGTAGACACATGCCAATAGTACAATGACGAGTGTCAGCAGCCGGCAGCTAATGTACTTGATGATTAAGTTATTAGAGGTTTTCTTTGTCTTCAAGTATTGCTCCACAATTGGGTACTTGAAGTGGCTTTCAGATATCTCCCACAAACTAAAAAAAAAGGAAACAAAAAAATAAGCTTAGACATTCACCAAGACCATCAAATATTAAAGGCATAAATACATCCAATCAACAATGTCACACTAAAAATCTCAAACCCCCACACTTGTCTACCTATAATTTCATTAAAGTATTAGAGAATTAGGTTAAGAAAAAAAAGGAGGAAAAGCAATCATAAAATACTTTTCCCCTTAATATTTTAAAGATATTAAAATTATTAATTGAGTTAGTATTTAGAAATTCTTAGCATGACACTGGGTACTTAGGAAATGCTAAACTAATTAAATGAATTAATTAGTTCCTGAATAGGAACTGCTTTTTTTTTTTATTTTATAGTTTTTCACTAAAGTATGCAGAATAAGGTAAAGAATTTTTTAGCCCAGCTATAACACATATGATTCTTTTTTTTTTTTTTAATTTTTTTTTTTTATTTTTTTTTTGAGACAGAGTCTCACTTTTTTGCCTAGGCTAGAGTGAGTGCCGTGGCGTCAGCCTAGCTCACAGCAACCTCAAACTCCTGGGCTCAAGCAATCCTCCTGCCTCAGCCTCCCGAGTAGCTGGGACTACAGGCACGAGCTACCATGCCCGGCTGATTTTTATATTATATATATTAGTTGGCCAATTAATTTCTTTCTATTTTTATGGTAGAGACGGGGTCTCGCTCAGGCTGGTTTTAAACTCCTGACCTTGAGCAATCCGCCCGCCTCGGCCTCCCAGAGTGCTAGGATTACAGGCGTGAGCCACCGCGCCCGGCCTCACATATGCTTCTTATAGGCAAGGAGAGGGGACAGCTCAGTGGGTGTGGGCACAGGCTGGGGAGTCCGGCAGACACAGTTCAGGTTCCCCTCTCCCATTTACAGCTATAGGACAGTGTTTTTATCTGGAAAAAAAGGGAAGAGGAGGTAAATAAATGCACTTAGTTAATAATGTTGTTCTGACTGGGTGCGGTGGCTCACGCCTATAATTCTAGCATTCTGGGAGGCCAAGGCAGGTGGATCACTCAAGGTTGGGAGTTAGAAACCAGTCTGAGCAAGAGCAAGACCCTGTCTCTACTATAAATAGAAAGAAATTAATTGGCCAACTAATATATATATAGAAAAAATTAGCCGGGTATGGTGGCGCATGCCTGTAGTCCCAGCTACTCAGGAGGCTGAGGCAGGAGGATTGCTTGAGCCCAGGAGTTTGAGGTTGCTGTGAGCTAGGCTGATGCCATGGCATTCACTCTAGCCTAGGCAACAAAGCGAGACTCTGTCTCAAAAAAAAAAAAAGAAAAGAAAAAGAAACCAGCCTGAGCAAGACCCCGTCTCTACTAAAAATAGAAAGAAATTAATTGGCCAACTAAAAATATATAGAAAAAGTTAGCCAGGCATGGTGGCACATGCCTGTAGTCTCAGCTACTCGGGAGGCTGAGGCAGGAGGATCGCCTGAGCCCAGGAGTTTGAGGTTGCAGTGAGCTGAGCTGATGCCACAGCACTCTAGCCCAGGACACAGAGAGAGACTCTGTTTCAAAAAAAGTTGTTCTCAGGGTTAAATGAGATAATGTACATAAAGCACTCAACGCAGTGTCTGGGATATGTTAAGCACTCAAAACCTGAGAGCTATTCCTATGATTCCTACTGTCAGGAACAAGAACCACAGAGGAAGGCTGTGGAAAGGCAAGGCACACTGCTTACTCCTCCTCACGTCTCTCACATCCCTTCTCTCAGTTTAGCTGTCTTGGAATCCTCTGCGCTTCTCCATTACAGAGTAAGCGGAACAAAGCAAGCAAGCTTCACGTGGTACCTTAACCTGCTACCCCCGTGAGAACTGCATTTCAGGAGGTGAGATCTGGGCAGAGCGAGAATCCCTGGCTCCCATGGGCTGTCACTAGGTGGATGACGCCCTCCCCACTCCCAACCTACTAGTGATGGGAACTCTAGGGCCAGGCTGGCAGGACAAACGACAAAGAAATACAAAACCTGAGAAATGACAAAGAACTACAAAACCTGGCGAGCTCCGCTACCTGTTGGGGCTAAGTTACCTTTGCTCTGTGTTCTCAGCAACACCGGGAACTGGGCAGGCTCCGTCTCGCAAGTCAAGCTCCTGTGCGCTCTTTGCTGCCTTAATCGCACGGTTGTAAACTTTGTCAAGTTCTTCCATGATAAACTTCAAGTCCGAGCAGAGATGAGGAGCAGCTGCGAAACGCCAGAACAGAGGGGGCAGGTACAGGAGGATGGCGAACAGTAACAGGATGTAGGGGAAAAACTGAAAAGCAAGAGAGACATCATGGCATTAACAGCCTACCCAGCAAAGGACACAAACAGACACTTTCCGATAGAAGACAGAAGAATGGCCAACAAACATGAAAAAATGCTCGACATCTCTAATCATCAGGGAAATGCAAATCAAAACCACAATGAGATATCACTTATCTCCAGTGACTTATTAACAAGTCCCAAAACAATAAATGTTGGCGTGGATGCGGAGAGAGAGGAACACTCCTACATTGCTGGTGGGACTGCAAACTAGTTCAACCTCTGTGGAAAGCAATATGGAGATACCTTAAGGCCATAAAAGTGGATCTACCATTTGATCCAGCAATCCCATTGTTGGGCATCTACCCAAAAGAACAAAAGTCACTCTGAAAAAGACACCTGCACTCGAATGCTTACAGCAGCACAACTCACAATTGCAAAGATGTGGAAACAACCGAAGTGCCCATCAATACATGAGTGGATTAATAAAATGTGGTATATGTATACCACGCGAGTACTATTAAGGCTATAAGAAATAACGGTGATATAGCACCTCTTGTATATTCCTGGATAGAGCTGGAACCCATTCTATTAAGTATCCCAAGAATGGAAAAACAAGCACCACATATACTCACCAACAAATTGGTGATATTAACGGATCAACACCTAAGTGGACATATAGGAATAACATTTATCGGGCATTGGGCAGGTGAGGGGGGGAGGGGATGGGTATATACATACATAATGAGTGCGATTTGCACCAACTAGGGGATGGACACGCTTGAAGCTCTGACTCAAGGGGGTAGTGGGGGCAAGGGCAATATAGGTAACTTTAACATTTGTACCCCCATAATATGCTGAAAAAAATAAAATTAAAAAAAACAGCCCCCCCCCTATATACTGCAACAGCCTAACAACACCTAGCACTGCTCTCAATTTTTCTCACTTTGAGACAAATGTGCATGCTCACAGCACTGGTGTAATTTGGGTTTATTACCTAAAAATGACTTCTTACAGCTACATTCACCTCTCCAGGTAATACTTCACACTGGCAACTACCTTTTTTTTCCCCCTTCTTCATTAGACATTAATTGGAAGTAACTGGTAACTACACGGCGATACACGGCATCTCCTTTCTAATCACAAAGAAAAAATAAAATCACTCCCATGTCCTTTCGAGTAATCCCTGAACAAAATCCCAATTAAAAAACAGGTAAATATGGCAATGGCTTTTGCTGGGTTTTTGTTGTTGTTGTTTAATTTTTGTGGTTAAGCCTTAGAGGTACCCAAGGCTTAGTGATCTCTGCTTTTCCTTTCTGGAATCTGAGAAAATGCCAAAAAGTAAAAAATGAACAAATAAATAACTTTATCCAGAACGAATCAGAAAAATTTTGGCTTCAGTGATCCAGTAATCATCCCAACATAACAGCTGAAATAAGCAGTTAAATTCACAGAATGCGGAACGGACTTTTAGTCCTGGAAGAGACCCTGAGGACAGTCCGACACCCTCACTTCCCAGTTGGATAACTCGAGGTCCGGAGAAGCCAGCCACAGTGGGCAGCAGAACTGTGAGAACATCTGGATCCGGACGCAGGTTGGAGACCAGGCCCACCGGGTGGCTAGGGAGGGCTCAGCCCCAACAGAAGGCTTAGGAAGACCACGCACTGCAGTCAGCGCACATCTGCATTTAGCTTTGTGGCCTTTGGGCAGTGAGGTCACTGAGCCTCTGACCCTCAGGATCCCTATCTATGAAATGGTCATGTGATGCAAATGTCATAAAGATTAAAGGAGATAATTTATCAAAATTGCTTAGCATGGTGCCTGGCATGTCAGAGGCACTCAAGCATTCCAGGTAAGCCAACGAAAGAGCTAGCTAGGTGGGCACACACGCTACCTTTAGTCCTCACAATGACCCCGATAAGTCCTGTGTGGGTGGGTGGTTCCATTTCACAAAGAGGAAGAAGAAGAGGGGGTTCAGAGCAATCACAGAACTGGGGAGAGGCAGAATATGACCCCTGACCTCTGACCCGAGAGCCATGCCAATACACTCCAAATTACTTTACTTCTCTGGAAAATTGCTTTTTACCTTTGGATTGGCCTATCTCCACAGTTCCTCAGAGTCACAACTGAAAGAGGCCACAATGGCCTCAAGTTGACACAAACCTCCTTACTCTCAACGTCTCTAGGAATGGGCAGCAGACCCCACACCATGACCCTGCCTGTAATTCTGAATGTACAGAGAAGTTGCAGAGACAATACAGAATGTTCCCATACACTTACCAAGACTAAGAAACCAACATTAGCACGTTACTATAAACTCCAGATTTTTATCTGGATTGCAACAGTTTTTCCATTATTGTCCTCTTTTTGTCCCAAGATCCGATCCAGCATATCCACTGCATTTAGCTGTCTTGTCACCCTAGTCTCCTTGGTTTTGCAAAAGTTCCTTAGTCTTACTTTGTTTATCATGAAAAATAACATTTTAAAAAAGCATAAATAATGCATATAGCGTCACAAAGGAAATGGTTCATATTGATATAATCAAAATATTAAAAAACAAATTTACATGTGCTTCTTTATTAACATATTAAATTTACTTCATGGTCATTTCAAAAAAAGAGAAATGAAAAAAATAAAGAATATTAAAAAAAATAAAAAGAAAAAATTTTAAAAATATAAAGAAAAAAATTAAATAACACATTAAATTGTTCTCCTAACAGATGGTTAGGAGATGGTTAGCGATTGTAACTTTGAAGTAGTAAAGACTAAACCATATTCCAAAATGTTTGTGATTTCTATGGGTGAACAAACTCATAGGTACGGCTAATACCACTATGGATGATTTCCCATATATAATCTTTTTTAATGCTAAATTTTAGTTAGAAGTGAATGAAAAATAGAGCTGTCATATATTTCCCTATCCTGGTTTGCAGACCTGCTGATGCTATCATGAACCCACATTAGGAATCTCTGCCCCAGAGGAAAGAGAAAGAGACGCACAAATGGCTCTGAAACTTCAAAAAGGCTCTCACCAAGACAGCTACTTTACTTTGGGGCTCTGGCACTAGATGGGGTTTCTCGAAATTACTAACCCAATTTACAAAGGGCTGTTACACAATGACACACCCAGCAGGGTATGATTAGCTGAATGCTGGCTGCATAATTCATAGCTGGCTGTAGGGAGAAGCAATGTTCACTTGCTCAATCCCTGCTCACTCTGAAGGGTGCCCATTAGTATAAACACATTAACCGCACACCGCAGAGTTTGTGCTGCTTCCGTGACCAAGAGAGCCAGGCATTTTCTCTGGGAACCAATGGGAAAAAAACAATGTCTAACTTGGGTTTATGAAACATCTTTATAAATCACTTTTGTTTCCAAGCAACTTGAATAATGGCATTTTACCTCAAACTGTCCCCCAGAATTAAAAAGTGACTGTTTTACAGTCTGTTGCAATTTTCTAACATGTCCAAGCAGTACAATAATTAGTGCCAAAGAATGATTCAGCACAGGTCATTGTAATTAGAAAAACAAATGTTTAAAGTTATTATCTATTGGGTGTTTGCTTTTTGCCTAAAAGGGCATCTTGAACACCTCTACAAGAATGTAGTTGAATATCCCGTCTCTTGGTTTTCTCCATGGTCAAACCTTTTTTCCACTCCCCCCCCCCACACCGCCATTAAAAATAAAAAGGTGACTTTGAGTGAGTCTGTAACAGGGTAGTAAAATCAATTCAATTGAAAAAAGAATCCAAGAAAGCATTAAATTATAGCCTTTAAAACCCTTTTGACCAAATAAGCAATGTAGAAGAGCTACGGTGCTTTGAGACTGCATCTGCGGATGGGAACAGCTTTGTTCAAAAGTTCCGCCCACTCTACGTTTAGTCTGAGATGCTCAGCATCTCTTAAAGCCATGATTGCGCTATTCTGCATGATGTCCAAATTAGTATTCAGCTCTTCCAACCACAGGGAAACTCCTCAAAGCAAGGTGGAACCAAGTAGCTGTTCCAACCACAATTTTCAGTCTATCTGCCTTAAAAATGTGTGCTGTTTCTGGAAAGGGTTGTCATTAGAACAACAGGACCTCCAGATGGAAGGAACCTAGAAGGTATGGCTGCCTACAACTTCTCTCCATGTCAAATCCCTTCCACCTCATCTAGCCCAAAGAACCATCCAAATAGGACTGAGCAACTCCTGCCCTGACATGCATGTGACCTTGTCTTATGGGATTAATGCAGATGGGAAAACCTCTCCTGGGCACCTGCTCTGGGCCAGGCAGGGGGCTGGACGCATGGCCCCCACAGACTAGGTGCAGAGCACTGCCCCGGGATCACACAGGCCAGGGGAGAACACGCCGGTAATGAAACACTGAAAACAGAAAAGTGATGGCCACAAAAAATGTAAGAACTAAGTACTGAGGAAACAAAGTCCCTGAGGAAGTCACAGCAGCTTTATAAAAGAGGTAACACCTGGTCTAGGTCTTAAAGTACAGTGAAGCAATAAAACAAAATAAAACCTTATGTCAAGACTCAGCTCACATTTCCCAACCTCTGTGGCCCTCTTTCCTCTGCCTGGAATTCTCCTTGTCCATCTGGTGAATTCTTGCCCCTCCAAAGCAGCGAAGTGAATGAGCAAGTCGACAAGTGAGAAGTAGAAAGAGGCTGAGGCTGGAAGGGTGTGTGGGCAGAATGGTGTCCCTCCAAAATTCACCCCGACGTGGAACCTCAAAATACAGAAACTGTTTGGAAACAGGGTGTCTGCAGATGTAATCAGTTAAGATGAGGTCATATTATATGCATTGTTGAAGTGAGCACAAGGTGAGGGCATACCAGAGTGGGCACTAATCCAGTGACTTGTGTCCTTATAAGAAGGCCATGTGAAGACAGAGACTCATGGGAGAAGCCATGTGATGACAGAGGCAGAGACTGAGTGACACACTGACCAAAGAACATCAACTATTGCCAGCAACCACCAGAAATCGGGAGACAGACACATAACAGATTCTCCCTCTGAGCCCCACAGAAAGAACCTACACCACCTCAGAACAATGAGAGAAGAAACTTCTGCTGAGATCATTTGTCGTGGCAGCTCATACACAGGGCAGGGACCTTATTACAAAGGCTCCGAACTCCTATACTTTACATGGCGGGAAACCACGGGTGTAGGGAGTGATTGAATTTATTTTAGAAAATTGCTACAGCAGCAGAGAAGGAAGCACACTGGGAAGGGGAGGGATGGGCAGGAGTCGCTGCAGCAGAGAGGCAGGACGTGTTAGGCACTGAACAGAGGTGGCAGCAGCAGCAAGAGAAGGGAAGGAGCATCTGAGTGCGACAGAGGGACAGACATCCGCTCCAGCGCCCACCCGGAAGGAGCGGGTGGGAGGGAAAAGGGAAGAAGGAGGGAGGGAAAAGGGAAGAAACTAGGGTCATGCTGGGTTTTTCCAGCTTGTGTGAGGGCGGGCTGGCGGCACCACCAGTTGAAGCAAACAAACAGGGAGGACCAGATTCAGAGCAGGGAGGAGCGAAACTCTGCACATGGGATACCTGCAGTCAAGAGCATCCCGGCAGGTAGCAGGGACCACTGAAAATAAAGGGAGGGACTCCAGCTGGCCTTATGATCAGGATTTGGCAGCACGTATGTGGTTGAAGCCGAGAGCACAGCTGAGGTCATCCAAGGAGAATGGGGAGAAGGAGAAGGCAGGAGAAACCCAGGGATGGGCCTGTGGCCCTGTAACACTTAAGGGTTGGTCAAAAAGAGAATCTTGGAAGAGACAGGGAGACATGGTCAGAGAGCAGGAAGTAGGTGAACCACGAACATACTGTGTTGGGGAAGTGGGATAAAGAGAAGCAGGAAAGGTGTCTGTTCTGGCTACATGCTGTTCAGATAATAAGCCACTTACAGACGGTCCTAGACAGGGGGACTCAAGAGAGTGAAGGGCTCCTCCCAAAAGCTAATACACTCCCTAAGCAGCTTACAGAGGGCAGAAAATAAAGATGGTATGCCTTCTATTCTGTACCAAGGGAAGACACCCAAGGTACTACACTTCATACTGGGTGACGTTCTTGGAGGGAGAAGACCCAACATGGGGAGAGACCTAGAGACGAGAAGATGGAGAACAAAGCCTCTGTGCACAGAAGCAGGAAAAGATGCCACCAAGAGAATTAGAACCAAGTTACAAGGAAGAGCCTTCCTACAGATATGCTGGCAACAGGATGAACTGTGCGGTGAAGCAGGAATTCCTGACCATCTTGGAGGGCGTTAGTATTCCAGATCAGGGGATGGCAAACATTTTCCTGTGATCGACCAGAAACGTAATATTGAAGAATATAATATTCCTCAAATATTATAGGCGCTGGGAGCCATATACTCTCTGTTGCAAATGTTCAACTCCACCATCACAGGGCAAAAGCAGCCACAGACTATGTGTGAACGAATAGGTGTAGCTGTGTTCCAATAAAGCTTTCTTTATAAAAACAGGTGATGGGCTGTATCAGGCCGGAGCAAATGTGTCATGGTTTGTCAAGCCCAGCTCTGGATTCTTGCTTCTCAAAGAGTGGTGTGGTCCACAGACCAGCAACTTCAATCATCCCCCGGGGATCTGTGTGAAACACAGCATTGCAGGTCGTCATCAGACCTACTGAATCAGACTCTAGATTTCAACAAGATCCCCAGGTGATCTGCATGCACAGAGAATCTGAGAAACACTGGTCTAGACGAGCAGTGCCCACAAGGGACCCCAAGCTGGGCCCCAAACCATTGGAACCTCCTGGGAAATGATAAAAACCCTATTCCTGGACTTAACCCAACAGGTTCCAACCTAATGGTCTAGACAGGGCTCAGGACCCTCTATTTTTACAAGTCTCCTTGGGTGATGCTAACGTTTGGAAACCTCTGGTCTGGCAGCCTCAGAGGCCTGCTCCAGCTAAGTTTCTGTCAATCTATGGGAGAGAAAGAAGAATTTGCACAGTTAAATTTTTTTTGTTCTTATTGTTTTTTTTTTTCCCAGTAAAAACCCAACTTTTCTGTTTCAGAGAGAAATTTTGCTAACAGCTGCCTACATTGTGAACTTGAACAGAGAACGCTCAAAAATAGCCTGTTCTCAAGCAGTCCTAGAGCGCCACCTGCCGGTGCCCTGGAACGTACCTGGATCTCCGGCAAAGACCTCACACTTCGGCGGGGCCGGAGACCATCAGTGGTGAACACGGAGTGGGAGAGGAAAGGGGAGGAGGAGAGACAAGAAATAAAAGACGTCTGTGGGGAGAAATGACACCATCGATCACAACAGTGTCATAAACTCTCTACACAGACACTCAAACATTATATTGAGTAATTTGAGGGACTTGGGGTCTCCTGGTTTTAACTCTGGCATCAGAATTGAATTCTGAAGCATTTAATTAAACCTTGTGCCTCTACTCCTCCTTCCTTAGTCAGGATGCTCCTGGGGAACCATGCCTGGTCCTAGGCAGGAGGACACACAAGTCACCCGGTTACTCTCCCCACTCCCACATATATGCTTTGAGAACCCACTATGGGCTATGCATTGTCTCAGGGGACCGTGGGCGTGGTCTCTGCTTGCATGGAACTTACAGTCTTAGAAATAAAGAATTAACTAAGTAGAATTAAGGCAAGTAATATCCAGGGGGGAGTCCAAGAAAAGCACAAGTTGCTCTGGGAATGCATGACCGAGCAACATGGCAGACCGGGGTGGGGTGCAGCAGATGTTTTGCTTGGCTGGCACCCCATTTTTAGGGCTCTGTCTTCGGGCAGGACACACAGTCTACAATCAGCCCCTACGGTCTGATTCCTAAAGGCTTCACGTTGACCTGCCTGGCCCTTGAAGCGATCTGACTGGGCAACAACCCCCAGCCTGCAGGCCCGGAGGAAGCTCCCCGGTGGAAACGGTGTTAACACTGAGACAGGAACGACACATGAGGAGGGAGGGGCAGGAAGGCTCTCTAAGCAAGGGAGGTGCGTGGTCAGGGTCGCTGGGGCATAGGGCTGGTGGGGCTGGGCCTACAGCTGAGGCTGGGGTGGGTCACAGGTGCCGGAGGGAGGCTGCCTTTTTAGTCAAAATAGTGTTTTCTTACAAAATAAATACAGACATTTCTTAGGGATACTGGAGAATGTTAGAAAATGACAGAATCAGATTAGCAAAAATAAGCCACCCTGCGATTATGCAGAAGTGAGTAAAAGGGGAGCAGGAATGGAGCAGCCAGAGCCGCTGGGAGACACCGCAGGCGTCCTGAGGCAGAGATGGCGGCCGAGAGAGGGGCACGGAGGAAGCAGGAGAGCTCACGGGCCACGCAGGAAAGCAGAACTGACAGGACCTGGTGACTGCAAGATGTGGGGGTGAGAGGGGAAAAGTCAACATGGCACTCCGATGTCTGGCTGGTGCGAAAGGGCGGACGGGGGTGTCATCAGCTGGGCTGGGGTCACAGCGGGGGTGGGTGGGGCACGTGCTCAGGTTTGAGCAGGTGCACTGGAGGCCAGAGGGGCTGGGTGGGGGACCTGGAGCTCAGGGAGAAGACTGGGCTGGAGGTAAGGCCTGGGTGTGAACAGCATCTATGCAGAGGCTGAGACACCGGAGCGGATCTAGGGAGGGGTTACAGCACGACAGAAAAGGGAGACCTCAGAGAGAGCCCTCGAGGAACCCCAACTTCTCCGGGACGGACAAACGCAAAAGCACCTGCAAAGGAGGCTTTGTGCAGAGTCAAGAGAACATCTGCAGAGGGAGGGGGTGGCCGACAGAACGGGATGGCAGAGAGAAGCCAAGTAAGATAAGCCTGGACAGTGAGAACTCATCTATCTCAGTGACAGGCAGCTCGCCGGTGGCCTGGGCAGAGCAGTGCAGATGGCAGTACTGGGGAGAGGGAGAGGATGACAGTCAGGTCAAAGGACAGGGTGCTTTGCAGTTTCTTTTCCTAAGATGAGGAGACAAGCATGCTAAAAAGTTAAGAGAGCTCGAAGATATGGAAGGGTTGAAAATGCAGGGGAGAAAAACAGGGAATGAGGTGTGCCCCTGCTCACAGGCGTGTGGGGCAGATCCAGAGCACAATAAGCGGGGAAGGAGAAAGGCCGGGGCTGCCAGGTGGGCATTCCAGTAGGTCCGACAGTGGGAAGCTGGGACATGCTTCTGTCAAGCTTCCGCTTTATCTGGAAGTGGTGGAGAGGGCCCCAGAGGGCAGGAGATGGTAGGGATTGGAATGCCCTGATTTAGTTCCAGGTAACAAGTTCAGAACGAGTTGGGCACAGGACGGAGGTGGACGTCCTTGGAGACAAGGCAGAGAATGAGGCACCAGACGTGCCATCCAGGAGGACAGAGAAATCACCTTGGGATGGTGCAAAAGTAGAGGTGCTACCAAAGTCCTGAATGAAAGGCGGGGGGTAACAGGGAGGACAGCAGCAATGAGGAGAGGGTGGGGATGACGTAGCTGTGTCCAGAACAGTGATGGAGCTGAGCTTTGCATGATGAAACAGGAGCAAGGGTTAGGGACATGGACACAGGAAGCAAACAAGTGCCCACAGGCACGCTGATCTGAGGACCTCCTGAGTCATCAGGGGGTCCTCCTGCTGGACAGCTCTTCTGCTAGAAGGACCCTCCCTGTGCCGAGCTGGTAACTCACCAAGTTACAATCCAGACTTCTGAAGCCATGCAAGCTAAACCTGTGACTTTGCACATGTGGAACACATTTGAGAGCCAAAGGAGGCTGTGGGCTCCCCACCACCTGGCTGTGGGTCCCTGAACAAGGTCTCGACCGCTCCGAGCCGCCTCTGAGGGATGAAGAGCCTGAAGGAGATGAGTCTGCCCAACTCGGAGAAGCCAGAAGGAAACCAACAGGAAAACCTTCCTAACGCTGAAGGTCAATCCAGCAACTCCACTTCTGGGTACTGACCCAAAGGAAATGAAAGCAAGGACGCTGACACGCGTTCACGGCAGCAACAGTCACAATAGCCAGGAGGTGCGAGCAACCCAAGTGTCCTTTGATCAACAAATAAACACAACGTGACACACACCGACCGAGGAACGTTACTCAGCCTTAAAAAGGAAGGACATTTTTATATACACTACAACATGGATGGACCTTGAAACCATCGTGCCAAGTGAAACAAGCCACACACAAAAGGACAAACATCGTATGAGTCCACTTACGAGGTCTCTAGAACAGGCCCGTTCACAGAGACACAAACAGAATGGCAGTTGCCCGGGTTTGGGGGACAGGGGGAAAGGGGGAGCTATCGTTTAACAGGTATAGAGTTCCAGTTTGGGATGATGAAGAAGTTCAGGAGATGGACAGTGGTGATGGTTGCACAAACGTGTGAATGTACTTAATGCTACCGAACTGCACACTTAAAAATGGTTAAAAAGGTAAATTTTATGTTATCTATGTTTTACAAAAAGAAAAGAGAAAGAAAAACTTGAAAAAGGGGATCAATGTGGAAATAAAGGGGCTGCGGCGATTATAGAATCCGGCCTGGCTAGGAAAGCCACATTCATGGTCGCATCTCTCATGGAGGTGCTGAGAAGTCTCTGGGGGAAGGTCCTTCCTTGCCCCTTCCAGCCTCTGGCAGCCCTTAGCTTGGGGCAGCATCACTTCCGTTCAGGCCTCTGTGGTCATGTGGCTGTCTTCTCCCCACGTGTCTTCACTGTGTCTCCCCTCTGTGCTTGTCTGTGTCCAAATTTCCTTCTTTTCATGAAGACCCCAGTCATTTTGGATGTGGGGCCCACGCTACTCCAGGGTGACCTCATCTTAACTCATTACATCGGCAACAACAAGCCTATTTCCAAATAAGGTCGCATTCTAGGGTACAGGGGTTTAAGACTTCTGCACATCTTTCAGGGGACACAATTCAACCCATGACAACCCACCCAAACACAGAGTTAATCTAAGTCTCAGTCCTCACCGAATTCAGTCTCTTGATGGCAGCATTTGACACAGATTATTACGGTGACACAGGCCTTCTTTAGAGGACACCCTGCCTTTCAGTCACACACAGCACACCTCATTTTCCTCACCTCCCTGGCCCCGTCTCCCCTGCCCACCCCTCCTATCCCGTCAAGTCTCCATGCCGGAGCAGCCCTCAGACCTCGCTCCATCTACACTCACGCCCTGAAACCCCGCCCAGGCCCACAGCGCTCTCAACACCAACTATCTTCTGACAGCCCACCGCAGTGCAGCTCCAACCCACCCTGCAACCTCCAGACAGCATTATCTCGCTGCC